>NC_136629.1:38498227-38655727 GCF_933228915.1 Telmatherina bonti
GAACTTCTCACCTCAGCAGAGAGAGAAAAGCCCTGAAACGGCCTGTTTCACACTCTTCCTCCGTTCGATCGTGGCCTCATCAAGATCCGGCTCGTGATTCCTGTCTTTATTTGGACATCAGCTCCGTGTCAAATCAATCGCATCCCCAGAACGTGTGAAAATAAACCTCTTCTCGACTTTGCGTGACTGTTTTCGACTTCTTATGGAGAAGAAAATGAGGGTCGGGGAAGATAGAATACAGTGACTTATTGAGCACAAGAGGTTGCTTCCTCCACCCTCTGTTGTGTTTCCTGCACGCCGTTGTGTTTCGCGGCACACACAATGCAAGTGTTGGGTTTGATTACAGATAATGAATCACTTTGCATAGCAAGCGTTGGAAGTGTGTCGGAGAGCTGTTCAGTCTGAGGCAACCTCTTGTTTCACCTCAACACGAACAGCAGCGGAAACGGGAGCACCAGGCGAGAAGTCAGGCGCAATCAGGACTCCTAAATGAGCTGAAAAGTGGGAAGTCTCCAAACTTCTTTGCTCTTCAGCACTAAAACATGTCGAGCTTTGAAAGCGGAGAGCAGCGCTGACAGCGCGGTGAAAAAGGCCCATCAGAGATTCCACTGACTCAGACGACTACATGATATGTGAAGCGTCTCTGGCAGCCATGACCCATTTCTGCACAGAAGCAGGAGTGATCAAAATGTTAGAACAAATGTTGTTGCTTTCTGTTGCCTCCCTGTGGGTTCCAGGCTTTCAGAGTCTTGACTTCCTGCAAGAGGAAGGCCCATCCGCAGCAGCCATTACGCACCGACCAGCATGTGTTAGCTGCGCCGCATGCAGGCACAGTAATGCCTTGAGGATCCCATCGATCCCGCTCTTCCTTTGGGCTGACAAAAGTACTAAGCTTCCACCTTCCAGGGCTTTTTACTGGATCATACTAAAACACAAGTCAGTTTAAATGTCTAAGCTGAAACAGTTTAAATCCTAAAAAACTGCAAAACTAAAAGATGTTAAAACCAGCAGAAGAAGGTTGCTGACTAACGCGGAGATGCATAAATCCCTGAAATGAGTCTGACAAAACAATCCTGATGCTTCACGTTCCCTGAAGCCCTGCAGCCAAACTGAAACACACAGCAGCCTGATCTGTTTCCCTTCATCACATCCCTCCATCGGCGTTGCCCTGTGCTCTGACGGAAAACATAAACGGCTCTGGGATTCTGTTTAAACATCGTTTAACGTGTTTGATTTCGTCTGTCAGGTTGCGTCATGCAGACAGAGAGCAGCATTAAAAACTCGTCTGTGATTAAACAGATGAGGAAAGTGTTTGTTTCTCTCATGGAAATGCCGCTCTGTGTTTGCAGGAGCGGGGTGTGGGGGGGCATCACATCGCATCCCTCAGCGCTGTATGCAGACAAGCAGAAATGTTTGTTTAGTGACCAGCTTCCAGACGGCAGATTAGCAAACTTTCATCTGACACACACGTTGGAGCTGACTCCAGTCGATGTAGCCTGGAGGCTTCGGCTTGAAGCGCAGATGAGACGTAGATCTGATAAGCTCACATCCAACTCCAAACCCTGAAATCCCTCAGACTTGTACTTATCCGCCTCAGCCGATACATTATTACACCTGGCACAGCCTCTCCTCCAACCCACCAAATGTTTTCTGTAACTGTATGGAACGGTACCAAACGCAGCTGGATGCAGAGTGGATGGGAGACCACGGGGGTGTCGTGTCAACAGGAACCATCCTGCTTTGGGGGAGAATTGCCTGCAGGGCTTTCTGGCAGGAAGACTTGAGGCAGTCGGGTTTCAGCAGGTGGTAAATAATGCAGCAAATATTCTGCAGTGACCAGGTTGTTGTGGTTAAACGGATACGTCGGGGGATTTGCTGCTGGAATGCAAGCTTTCCAATCCTTTTTCTCCTGCACACTAAGCCTTTTTCTCATTCCCTTTATGTGCATTTATTCTTTTTTTAGTTATATAAGATTGTGAAGAGGCTATTGATGACTAGATAATCCTGTGACAGACTGATAATAGATGATTGTCATGGTGTCATCCTTATAAGTAGGTTGCCTTCATCTTCATGGAAATTCCTGGTCAGAAATGGAAAGTGTCCAAATGTTTTTATTCAGCAGGTGGTACATGATGAATCCCAGCATGGTGATCCTTTATAGGACCTATATATAAGCAGTTTGAATGTTTCACTGTCATGATTAGTTTTATATAGGATTTGATGTGCGTATGAATGCGTTGCGTACAGATATAGCATGTGTTGGTGGAGCTGATGTCAGCCAGCAGCTTGTCTGAGGTCCAGGTTTATCCTGGCGGGCCTGGAGAGGCAGGAGGTGCTACAGCTCCATGTCTACAGGCCTTGTGCTGGTCATGTTTACACATAACAACCAGAGCAATCCAGATCCAGCATCGCCCGTCTTCCAGTGGGTTTTAATGACCCTGTTTATTTCAGGACAATCTCCACGTTGTGTCCAGTTTCACATTTCTACAAATATACAGCTGTTTCCACGGTAACGGGCAGGTCGTCATCAAACCGGCCTCATCAGGGACGTCGGAGACCTGCAGCTCGGTTCCTTTTTCTGGTGTCAGCAGACGAAAAATCTGTTTCTGTTCCTGTGATGTGGACCGAGGGAAACACCGATTTGTTGTGTTTTCAGCGTCTACGTACCGTTTACATGCTGAAAACCTCGGCCCTGTGAAGCAAACAGAAACTTAGCATCTGCAAACAGCAGAGAGCCGGTCCTAAGCTTGTTCCGTCCTCCACCAGAAGCCAGAACTTTCTTCTTGTTCTCGAGGCTCCGAGAAGAAAATGACGTCATTTTGTTCTCGCGGACGTGTTTGAAGACGGTTCTCGACACATCGGGCTGCAGAACCTTTACTTGCGGAGCTTCGAGAAGTATCGTGTGATTGGTCGGACATGTGAGGTGGGCGTGGTTAACACAGTGAAAGCAGGAAGCGGAGTTGCTGCCTCCGCGTTTTTACTGTTGCAGGTAAAACGGATTGTTTTGATAAAACAGCTGATCGATGTGGTGAGAAAGTACCAACATTTTTACATTAAAACACTCGGACCCAGCCGTGTGCACGAAACCAAATTTAAAAGTGGACAAACTCGCAGGCCAACATTGATAGTTATTGACAAAAATCTTTCAGATATGACAAATAACTTTATAATCAACAGCAAAATTCCATGTAAAATGCTTGTTTTGTCCTCCGCTCTCAACTTTCCATCATGCACTTGTTCCCAAACGTTCCTACGTTTAAGGGCCGGGCTTATTTTTAGCCGTCTCGCTGCAGTAGCTTGTAGTTGCTATGACGACGGTCGACAGAGGAGGAGGTCCCTACTGACCCACCGAACCGCCACCGGACCGTTCTGGGTTTTGTAATGTTAACCGTACATCTGTATATAACCGGGAGGTCATCCCCCGTGGACCAAATGTAATCACACTGAGGGCCAAAACTGGGCCGCAGGCCAGAGTTTGACACCTATCTCTTAGAATAAACCGTTTATATCTGCTCATATTTCCCACTAGATGTCAGTAGGCAGGTTTGGAGGCAAAAGGGGTTCAAACCACTACTAGTAGACCCAGTAAAGTGTCGGGGGGGTGTATGTTCAGGTTAGGATCAGCACCCCCCCATTAGATGACGGCTTTGTCAGGCTTTACACAGACAGCCGAACTGCAGGAGGTTTTAACCAGAAACACACAGATGATAAGTGATGTGTAATTGGAGACAGAAAGAGCTGGATGAGTTGGGTTAGTGCCTCATTACAGCGTTCTGTCCCGAAGAGCCGGGCTGCAGACGATTGCATGATTTTGCATCACTGCTGTTGTCAGTGTGATAAAGCTGCCTTCCTAATTTGCAGCTCTGTCGTTTGTAAGTTTTCTGAAGTTCCAGTACAGCGAGTTCACTCAGAGCAGCACGGTGGAGAAATTGGTTTTTCAGAAAAGAATCTGTTGGTAGAAAATGCAGAGATGCGGCTGTTCTCCGTTCCCCGCTGCAGACGTTTCCAACCCATCGTTAGCGACTGCGTTGCCAGGAAAGCAGGAAAAGGAAGCAAACTTGGGATTTCTTTACGTTGTCTTGAGGAATGGTTCTTCTTGGATGTGTCTGACGTATATTTGGCTCTGTGTTGAGATGATCCGTGTCGGTTCGCTGATGTTAACGTCCGGCTTGTGGGAAGGATTCATCCTCAGTCTTGTGTCATGTGACCCTTTACTCGCCGTTTCCCTTCCATAAGAGCGGCTTTGTACGTGGAGATCATCTCTGATGGCTTCAGCGAACAAGTGGACCGACTGAAGGTCCAGATCTGTGTCTCAGGCCTTACCTTTGTTTTAATGAAAGGCTTTGGGCCTGATTCACCAACCATCCTGGCTTCAGGTGGTTGGTGAATCAGGTTGCTTTTCAGTTTTACATCCGAACTTCTTAAGTTTGCAGAATTCCTAAAATCTGATCTTGTGTTTCCTGGATTTTTTCCTGCCCTTTTGAGTTTGGGAATCAGAAACCTTTCTAACCTCCATGGTGGTGTCTGAACATCTTAATTTATTACTACTACTTATTTTTCTTTCATTCATGAAGACGTTCCCATGGAGACCGGATTTATTTTTATTTCTGGTCTTTGTGATACCATCGATGCGATGGACTGCGCGTACGTCTGGATTAAATCATCCCAACGGCTGAATCCTCTTCAGCACGAGCAGACGGACTCGTTACAGAGCTGCAACATGCAGCAGCTGTTAATAATGAACATTTTCTACAACAGTGGCTTTTTTATTAGAATGATTAGTGGTACTGGGCACATTAACATGTTGTGGTGTTTGTTATTGTCAATTATTTTATCGTTAACACAGTTTTTGCAAGGTTTGTTGCTCCCGGACTTTAAATACAGACATTCTGGTGATGGGAGGGAATGAAGCGGGTGGGAGTCATCATACATCTGCTGAGAACCGATGGGTGTACTCCACCAAGTCGCCCATGTCCCCACGGGGAAGAAGTGCTTAATAATAATAATAATGATGGGTTGGATATGAAAGCACTTCACATTGAATACATTATTAATTGACTCCTCGTTGATTCTTTGTCCCCTGTAGGGGACAGATGGAAACATGGCAGCTGTTCATCAGCTGCTCAAACCGCCAGCGATCAAACACGTTGAGGCCAAATATCCTGTCTGTGGACTGACTGGGATTCGAACCAGCAGCTGGATGACCTGCTCTACGCGTCGAGCTGCTGACTACCTATTAGGGCTGTAATGATGTGTTTCCGTGCCGATTCAATTCGATTCCAATGTTTTGGGTCCCGATTTGATTTAAATTGCAATTTTCACGATTCTTTAATATTGCTGATTTTTAAAAAAAAATTTTTTTACTGAAAACATAAAAAGATGTACAAAATTTTTTTTACTCTTTTTTTTTTTTTTTTTTTCATTTCAATCAGGAAAAAAACAACACAGCAGCCAGACCATCATTCTGCTGCTAAAATGCCCCAGAAGAAAATCAAAAAGATCAATAAAACAATAAAAATGACAAACGTTTTGTTGTAGATTATTTGTATTTATTTGGAAAAAAATTTTTTCTTAAAATTCTTTTTTTTTCAAAAAAACAAACAAAAACAAACTTCAAATAAATTAAAATTGTGAAGCAAAAATTCCGATATTTGATCATTTTAGATTTGCCATCCCTTCTACCTGTCCATGAGGTGTGAATGTAAACGGACCCTGGACGCCATCCAGGACCCAGGGAGATAACAGCCGTCAGGTTTAGGGAGGGTAAATTAAACTCCATCCAGCCTTTATCTTCTGTCTGACAAACATTTACCACATCTACACCACTTTACCATGGTTTGTTTTTTTCCAAAAGCGCAAAGCTCTGAACAATGGAACAAATCTAGCTTTGTCGAATGTGTTTCAGTGTTTGTGACGCAAAAGAGGATGAAAAGAAAGCTACAGGATGAGAACGAAGTTGAAATGACCCAAAGTGCACCATTTTTATACACAAATCCAGGCCACCGAGCGAACGTTAGCATCCCACCCTAGTGGCAACCTCTGGAAATAAACTTGTTTACAGCAGAAATAAACATGTTTACAACCTGGTACAAAAACATTTTAGTTTTAATGGTTTCAGGTTTACCTTCATGACAACTGTGGGATCATTTTCTTTTTACAACTCATCCATTTAAATGTTATTTAATGTGGAACTTGTACATAATTATGAGTGTGTCTTTTTGATTGAGCGATATCCAATATCTGGCAGCGAGAAGGCGACGTGTTGTACAACTCTGGTTTCAGCTGGTTACCAGCGCAGCTTATCTTTAGACAAGAGGTGCCTAAGTCCAGTCCTCGAGATCTACCATCCAGCAACCTTTAGATGCAACCCCTGTCCAGCACAGCTTTGTCAAACCGCTGAATTCCTCTTCTACATGTCATTCAGCTCTGCAGAGGCCTGCTAACGAGACACTCATTTGATTCAGGTGTGTTTGAGAAGAGTTGCACCTAAAAACAGCAGGACGGTAGATCTCCAGGATCATATTGGGCGGCTGTAGCTCAGGAGGAAGAGCAGTTGTCCTTCAACTGAAAAGTTGGGGGCTCAATTCCAGGCTTCCCCTAACAGGCCGAAGTGTCCTAGGGCAAGACATTAAACCCCAAACTGCACTCCGATGTGCCTATCGGGGTATGAGTGTGTGTGTGAATGGGTGAATGTGACAAGTAGTGTAAAGCGCTTTGAGTGGTCTGCATGACTAGAAAAGCGCTATAGAAGTACAAGTCCACTTACCATTTACTTGGGCACCCTTCCTTTAGCCCGTCTGCCTTCGCTAGCTGTTAGCTCTCGTTAGCTCTGGGTTAGCTCAGTTCCAGGCAGCTCGGAGTTTAATATGGTCAATCATCCAACAACACGCTTACGCACACACACACCTCTCAGCTCTTGTAAACCTGCAGTTTAGTATTTCAGTTTTTTACCAGGTTTTTACAAGGCTTCCAGTTGGTGGGTAAATTGTCATATCTGAAACTCTGAACATGTCGACATGAAGGCTTCAACGAGAGGTCTGAAACTCTGAACATGTCGACATGAAGGCTTCAACGAGAGGTCTGTAACTCTGAACATGTCGACATGAAGGCTTCAACGAGAGGTCTGAAACTCTGAACATGTCGACATGAAGGCTTCAACGAGAGGTCTGAAACTCTGAACATGTCGACATGAAGGCTTCAACGAGAGGTCAGAAACTCTGAACATGTCGACATGAAGGCTTCAACGAGAGGTCTGAAACTCTGAACATGTCGACATGAAGGCTTCAACGAGAGGTCTGAAACTCTGAACATGTCGACATGAAGGCTTCAACGAGAGGTCTGAAACTCTGAACATGTCGACATGAAGGCTTCAACGAGAGGTCTGAAACTCTGAACATGTCGACATGAAGGCTGCAACAATAGGTCTGAAACTCTGAACATGTCGACATGAAGGCTTCAACGAGAGGTCTGAAACTCTGAACATGTCGACATGAAGGCTTCAACGAGAGGTCTGAAACTCTGAACATGTCGACATGAAGGCTTCAACGAGAGGTCTGAAACTCTGAACATGTCGACATGAAGGCTTCAACGAGAGGTCTGAAACTCTGAACATGTCGACATGAAGGCTTCAACGAGAGGTCTGAAACTCTGAGCATGTCGACATGAAGGCTTCAACGAGAGGTCTGAAACTCTGAGCATGTCGATATGAAGGCTTCAACGAGAGGTCTGAAACTCTGAACATGTCGACATGAAGGCTTCAACGAGAGGTCTGAAACTCTGAACATGTCGACATGAAGGCTTCAACGAGAGGTCTGAAACTCTGAACATGTCGACATGAAGGCTTCAACGAGAGGTCTGAAACTCTGAACATGTCGACATGAAGGCTTCAACGAGAGGTCTGAAACTCTGAACATGTCGACATGAAGGCTTCAACGAGAGGTCTGAAACTCTGAACATGTCGACATGAAGGCTTCAACAATAGGTCTGAAACTCTGAACATGTCGACATGAAGGCTTCAACAAGAGGCCTGAAACTCTGAACATGTCGACATGAAGGCTTCAACGAGAGGTCTGAAACTCTGAACATGTCGACATGAAGGCTTCAACGAGAGGTCTGAAACTCTGAACATGTCGACATGAAGGCTTCAACGAGAGGTCTGAAACTCTGAACATGTCGACATGAAGGCTTCAACGAGAGGTCTGAAACTCTGAACATGTCGACATGAAGGCTTCAACGAGAGGTCTGAAACTCTGAACATGTCGACATGAAGGCTTCAACGAGAGGTCTGAAACTCTGAACATGTCGACATGAAGGCTGCAACAATAGGTCTGAAACTCTGAACATGTCGACATGAAGGCTTCAACGAGAGGTCTGAAACTCTGAACATGTCGACATGAAGGCTTCAACGAGAGGTCTGAAACTCTGAACATGTCGACATGAAGGCTTCAACGAGAGGTCTGAAACTCTGAACATGTCGACATGAAGGCTTCAACGAGAGGTCTGAAACTCTGAACATGTCGACATGAAGGCTTCAACGAGAGGTCTGAAACTCTGAACATGTCGACATGAAGGCTGCAACGAGAGGTCTGAAACTCTGAACATGTCGACATGAAGGCTTCAACGAGAGGTCTGAAACTCTGAACATGTCGACATGAAGGCTTCAACGAGAGGTCTGAAACTCTGAACATGTCGACATGAAGGCTTCAACGAGAGGTCTGAAACTCTGAACATGTCGACATGAAGGCTGCAACGAGAGGTCTGAAACTCTGAACATGTCGACATGAAGGCTTCAACAATAGGTCTGAAACTCTGAACATGTCGACATGAAGGCTTCAACAAGAGGCCTGAAACTCTGAACATGTCGACATGAAGGCTTCAACGAGAGGTCTGAAACTCTGAACATGTCGACATGAAGGCTTCAACAAGAGGTCTGAAACTCTGAACATGTCGACATGAAGGCTTCAACGAGAGGTCTGAAACTCTGAACATGTCGACATGAAGGCTTCAACGAGAGGTCTGAAACTCTGAACATGTCGACATGAAGGCTTCAACGAGAGGTCTGAAACTCTGAACATGTCGACATGAAGGCTTCAACAATAGGTCTGAAACTCTGAACATGTCGACATGAAGGCTTCAACGAGAGGTCTGTAACTCTGAACATGTCGACATGAAGGCTTCAACGAGAGGTCTGAAACTCTGAGCATGTCGACATGAAGGCTTCAACGAGAGGTCTGAAACTGAACATGTCGACATGAAGGCTTCAACGAGAGGTCTGAAACTCTGAACATGTCAACATGAAGGCTTCAACGAGAGGTCTGAAACTCTGAACATGTCGACATGAAGGCTTCAACGAGAGGTCTGAAACTCTGAACATGTCGACATGAAGGCTTCAACGAGAGGTCTGAAACTCTGAACATGTCGACATGAAGGCTTCAACGAGAGGTCTGAAACTCTGAACATGTCGACATGAAGGCTTCAACGAGAGGTCTGAAACTGTGAATATGTCGACATGAAGGCTTCAACGAGAGGTCTGAAACTCTGAACATGTCGACATGAAGGCTTCAACGAGAGGTCTGAAACTCTGAACATGTCGACATGAAGGCTTCAACAAGAGGTCAGAAACTCTGAACATGTCGACATGAAGGCTTCAACGAGAGGTCTGAAACTCTGAACATGTCGACATGAAGGCTTCAACAAGAGGTCTGAAACTGTGAACATGTCGACATGAAGGCTGCAACATTAGGTCTGAAACTCTGAACATGTCGACATGAAGGCTGCAACAAGAGGTCAGAAACTGTGAACATGTCGACATGAAGGCTTCAACAAGAGGCCTGAAACTCTGAACATGTCGACATGAAGGCTTCAACGAGAGGTCTGAAACTGAACATGTCGACATGAAGGCTGCAACAAGAGGTCAGAAACTGTGAACATGTCGACATGAAGGCTTCAACAAGAGGTCTGAAACTCTGAACATGTCGACATGAAGGCTTCAACGAGAGGTCTGAAACTCTGAACATGTCGACATGAAGGCTTCAACAAGAGGTCTGAAACTGTGAACATGTCGACATGAAGGCTTCAACGAGAGGTCTGAAACTCTGAACATGTCGACATGAAGGCTGCAACAAGAGGTCTGAAACTCTGAACATGTTGACATGAAGGCTGCAACAAGAGGTCTGAAACTCTGAACATGTCGACATGAAGGCTTCAACAAGAGGTCTGAAACTCTGAACATGTCGACATGAAGGCTGCAACAAGAGGTCTGAAACTCTGAACATGTCGACATGAAGGCTTCAACAAGAGGTCTGAAACTCTGAACATGTCGACATGAAGGCTTCAACAAGAGGACTGAAACTCTGAACATGTCGACATGAAGGCTTTAACAAGAGGTCTGAAACTCTGAACATGTCGACATGAAGGCTGCAACATTAGGTCTGAAACTCTGAACATGTCGACATGAAGGCTTCAACAAGAGGTCTGAAACTCTGAACATGTCGACATGAAGGCTGCAACGAGAGGTCTGAAACTCTGAACATGTCGACATGAAGGCTTCAACGAGAGGTCTGAAACTCTGAACATGTCGACATGAAGGCTTCAACAAGAGGTCTGAAACTCTGAACATGTCGACATGAAGGCTTCAACAAGAGGTCTGAAACTGCAATGTTCATGTTGCACTAATAAACAATCGTACAACATTCTGCCTTTAGAGATTCAAACTTTATTTAAAATAAAATACTTCTCAAGGTTTCAAAATTTATTTTTAAACTTGCAAAACTTTATTTTAGATGTTTTTGATGTTCAAACACAAACTTTCAGGGTTTCAGAAGGTTTTGTTTCAGATTATTGCAGGATTCTAATCTCATACGTTTTATGTGACAGAGGCAGATTTTACTTCCTGACCTCTTTGTCGGGAAGTGGAAGTAGAAAAGCAGCATGCCTGGATTTTACGAAGTTTTACGCTCAACACGGTTTCATGGAAACAAATTGTTGTTTGTCAAACTTACAAAAATCGTTTTATTTTGGGAAAAGATGTAACGGAAACGCACCTTAAGTTTATTTATTATTATTATTATTATTATTATTATTATTATTATTTATTATAAGTTTATTCCCAGTTTTTCTCCCCTTGTGACGAGCGAAAGCGTCTTAATCTGCTCTGATCTGTGACCTGTTCTCTTTATTATTGATTTGGGATAATTGAACAAAAACTAATTTGTGCCAAATGTGATCTGAAGATGCATTTAATGACAAAAACAGTAAAACCAGACGGAGCTTCGGCTGCTGTCTGAGCCACGATCACCAGGTGAGTGCATGTGTACATGGACGTGTGTCCACTTGTGTTTAGGATTCGATCCCTGCTACATACCAGACTGATGTTCTGAACTCATTTCATGCAGCCCATAATCTGTTGATTTTCTGTATAATTAAACTATATTCACAAAACACTTTTTAATAAAGTGCAGAAATGATTCCACTTCCGTCAGTTTGACGTCTGCATGATAAACACACTAACTTTACGTTATCTAGAGGCGCTAGACGGAAACTTTAGGAATATAAATAAATAAAAGATGTTAAGCTGGAAAAAATGATAAAAACAAATAAGATAAATAGGAAATGTTAATAAGTAACTGGTAAAACACAGTCAGAATATGATAACAGAAGAAATAAGAGAGATTTACTAAATATGAATACTAAACATTATTTAAATAAACACTGTACAAGCCTTTTCCACGTCACTTTTAAAGGCGGTGGACTTTCTGATTTCTGTACGCACTTCCAAAACCCAAAGAAAATAAAAAAGGAAAGGATTTACAAATTATAAATGATTTATTTTTCTTTAAACAAAAATATAGAATAAAGGTGCATTATTATATATTTTTTCCAGTTAACAAAAACCAACAAAACGCCTGAAAGTGGTCAAAAATGATTTCACCCTGTCTCACGTCACCTGACACTGATTTCCAACCAAAACAACAAACACCACCGCCGGACGTGACATCAACTACCTGTATTTCTTCACCGTTCTCACACTCATCAAAAAGCTAAATAACAGACTCTATCTGTGGATTATAACCTAATATACTAAAACATAATACAAAATAATTAAACTTACATAACAGCCATGTCTAATAAAAGAAAACAAAAACACATAAATGGCCTCGACACACACTTTACTAAAAAGCTTCTTATAAAACGATCTGAGTGTAAAGTTCATTTTCTTCCTTCTGATACAAACATCAAGATAAATGTTACAATAAGACATTATTATGAATTATTAATGTTTTCTCTGGAGAAGCTGGGAGCAGCAGCCACAATGACTCATTAATGGACTCCTTTCTGAAGCGTCTTCACGGCGGTGGTGTTCGCACCCGGCCGCGCTGCCGGTCCTTAACAAGTCGCCGAGTGATTTCTGCGGTTCCACGCCAAAGAAACGATGCAGTTTACGCACGCAGTCGCCACGAAGCAGCTTGCTGAGCCGACACGTCCATCAGCGTGGAAGTAAAACAGAAACAATCAGGCGACCGATCTGAAAATAATCTCCAAACTTTCAGGCTTTAATGTCAGAAGCTTTTCTGTTGGTTCTTTTAAAGGTCACCGAAGAAAACTGCTGAGGAGTGTTTATTCTGAAATGAAGTGCACTTGAGTCGCCACACTGGCTGCGTTTACGCTTCCAAGCTTCTCACACACACACACACACACACACACACACACACGCAGATGGAAATATTACTGGCATGTAAGTCACAGATGCTCTCGCAGCCGCAGGTGTTTAACATGTTGAATTTTGACGTTATTTTAGTCATTAAACATGATGGCCCCAGCTGTTTGAGATCCCTCTAGGCACACACACACACACACACACACACACACACACACACACACACACGCACACACACGAGGTCAGCCCCACAGCGAGCATCTGATCAGCCATGGGAACTCGCAGCTCGCCAGCAACTAGAGGCAGATTGAAACATCTTGTGAGCTTCGTGCCGTTTCGTCTTTTTGCTTCAGTTCTTCCACTCGCAGGGGAAATCAAAGGAACGGTATCGATTCACATTTGTTTTCTCATAATGGACTTTTTATGAAAGAAAAGCAGACAAGACGCTCAGACACAAAGTCTACAGATTTATTTTCATTTTCAGGACAATTTGCTTCTCTTAGTGGTTTGACTTTATTACATTAGCAGAGAGAGTCTGCATTCGAGTTTCTCAGATTAAATGACACAAAAAACAAAAAGTCAGCAGAATATTAGTTTATCAGATCTCCAGACACTTCTAGCACAATGCATTTAAACCGTAAAGAACATATGTACAACATGTGAACAAGAGGACGAATGAAGCGAGGAAGGGGGGGGGGGTTACGAGCTAAAATAGCATCAGAGTACATGATACAAAAACAGCCTCATTAAACTGAGGATTTTCTACAAAAATACATCTAATAACATCTTTTCTTCTTGTCTAACGTTTCATCACAGTAATCAGACTTGTGTTCACAGAGAACGTATGGTTTCAGACAGGAGGAGAATAAACCGTCACACCAGAGCTTCTGGTGCTTTCCTGCAGTCCGAGGTGCAAGAAGATGTTTAGTGACGCTACAGCTGGTCTAGGGGGGGGATGCGCAGCTTCGGAGATGGTCTGAGAGGTTGCAGCGTCTGCTGACCTCCGACAGACTCCGCCAAGCCGGTGATCCAACAGCGGAGCTATACACAGTGTTCCAGCCTCAACTCCTGCTAGCTAAAACTTTAATGCATATTTCTGTTTGTCGTTGCTGCCAGGCGTCAGAATAATCTGGATGAGGCTGAACGCTGATGCCTTAAAGCAGCCAGATGGGAAAACGGTGTGCGCTAACACATGCTAACACATGCTAACGTTACCCCGTGGCTAGCCTAGTTTAGACGAGATTATCAACACGTCAGTGAGCGTCGTGTCTGAGGGGGAAAAGGGTGGATACTAAGTGGCAACCTCCGGCGGTTAAAAGTATGTGGTATTTTAAAAGTATTTAAAAGCATAAACCTGCAGTTCCCCCTTCATCCACTAGGGGCTGCAAAACATGTTAAAAAGACCAACTTCACAGCAGAAATAAACATGTTTACAGCAGGAATAAACATGTTTACAGCAGGAATAAACATGTTTACAGCCTGGTACAAAAATCCATTTTAGGTTTAATAGGTCAGGTTTACCTTCATGACAACTGTGGGGGGAGTGGATTTTTTTCTAACTCACCCGTTTAAAAGTAATTTAACCTTGAAGTTCGGCATATTTAGGGGCGTGTCCTTTTGATTGACAGGTACCCGATCTCCTGCTTCATGTCAGAAGAACGTAGAACAACCGCGGTTTTTAGCCGGTTAACAACGTGACTTAGCTTTAGCCCGCTTACCTCCGTTAGCTGGTTAGCTCCTGTTATCTCCAGGTTAGCTCGGTTAGCTCTTAGCTACAGAAAGCTCGGAGTTCGCTCGATGTCAATCATCCACCATGACGCCCACAGCCTCCCTCTCAGCTCCACCTCTTTGCCCATATTTGTATTTTCCGGGCGAGACGACGCGCATGCTCCTGCTAAGATGGTGATGGTAGGAACCGCCCACCGAGCTTCAATTCAGCTCTTCAGAAACCTACGGGTGACGTCACGGAGGCTCCGCCCATCTTTTATAAACAGTCTATGGTGAATACAGACTTTTTCACCCGTAGAAAACACTTTGAACTTCCTGCCTTTGACTGACAGCTGCGACGACGCTTGTGTTGCTTTGTGGCGGAGCACAGAGTGGAAAATTGCTCGGCAACAGAAGAACGGGAGCTGCAATCAATAAATGGCTGTTTTATGATTACCTGACAATCAAATCGTCACATTTTCCTGCGTTTCATCGCTGCTCTCAGCCTCTCCGGGATGCAGCGCTGAGCTGAATCAATTACTCTGCGTTTCAGCCTAAACAGCTGGGCCACTAAATGTAAAGTTGTCCATCACAGGATATTTGCAGCCTCGCTGCATCTGACTGAGGAGGCAGAAAATCAACAGTGGAAATGTTGAGTGGAAAGGTCAGAAGCTGAAGTCAGTTTATCAATAAAACGTCACAATTTGCTCGACGGTCATGCACTGCATGCGGCTGCGCTAAAGGTACTACAAATAGTATGCAGTAATGTATGTTTCCTGTCTGCTGAGGGAAAGCTTTAAAAATACTAATAAACTTGTTTTTTTCATTGTGAGCTGCTTCTGCGGGAAAACGTGCGGAACAGGACGTAAACGTCGCGTCGTCCAACCGACTTCTCTTCGTTTCACACCAGCATTCATTTTAATTTTCCTCTTTGGTTTCCAAACTGCATCACATGTGGTAGATCAACTAATAAGCCCACTAAACACTCAGCCGCCTCATTTCTAAATGTTTTTAAAGCTACTTTACATAATTCCTACTGGTATTCCAACAAACTGGCTTTCATCTTGATTTTTGATATTTTTAGTTTATTTTTTATCTTCTAGATGATGAGAGATCACATTATTTTAACTTTAGCAGTCTTCTAGTTGCTGAAAAAGATTAAATATTGTATTAAATTGTATGACTTTTGATATTTTTAGTTTATTTTTTATCTTCTAGCAGATAATAGATCACATTATTATAACTTTAGCAGTCGTCTAGTTGCTGAAAAAGGTTAAATACTGCGTTAAATTGTATGATAGTCTGTTTGCTTTTCCTATTCTGACATACAGTCAATAATTTACAGTGTTTTGTCTCAACTGACCTTTTTTATTGGCTGATTAATGATTTTTCTAATTAACTAGAAGAAAAAAATCCTACCACGACAGAATTTCCCTCAGGGGATTAATGAAGTACTTTTTTATTAAATGAATTATCGTTGACTTGATTACACATCGTATGAGAAGAAATTTCATTACAGGAGGAATCTATCAGAGGCAGGAACGCCACCTGAGCTTCAATCCACTCAGGGTGATCGTCTTATTGACGCAGCAGCTGCGTGCTCCAAGACAGAGCGACGTTCTTCGCAGCGCCGGGACAGCTCGGTGTTCATCAGGCCTGCAGCCAGGCGGGGTGAGAGTCAGAGCTCTCCGGAGACATGTTTTCCTTTAGGTCGTCTCCACTGAGAGTTAATGAGTTTCTTCACAAATTAAATGTTTTTTTTCTTAGAATAAAAAAAGGAAAAGCATCTGTAGAACCGGTTTCTGTTGAGCATAACGGCATTGTCTAAAGCCGTGTTCCTCATCGCATGCGGCTCGTGAAGCAGCCGCTGGCTTTCTGAAAATGCATCTAAACAAGTCATAATGATCCTCAACGCTGCAGTTCTCTCCACAACAAGAGCTGCAGGCTGCTTGCAGAAACTCTGCTGTCCTAACGGCCCTAACTGACCCTGTCAGAGTTGCCAGTTCTGGCTGATTTCAGCTGCAGCGAACTCCACCAAAGAGCTGCTCCGTCGGTAGCTCCGTATATATAATGAAAAAGAAACGCCCACATTCTGGAGGCATTATTGTATTTTCACCAGATACTGTTACATAAGAACGCCATTACTCCGTACAATATGTAGGATAACCATTTGCTGAAAAGCTGAATGTTACTGATTTGGCAACGTAGCAGGATACGTAGCGTGGGAACGTTTTGTTTGGGGGGGGCATCTCTCCTCTTGTCTTAGTATATTGAGTGCAGCTCTTGTTGAATTAATGGTGAGGATCACTGACCTAAAGCATGAAGTTGTTTTTTAGACCTCATCCCAAGCAGGCTTTTTCTGATTTTAAATCAGTTCTTTCTGTATTTCCTGTCAGATCATCTCTCTTTAATTTACTTTAGAAGCAAATCATGGTCCGATGGTGGAAATCCCCTGTTTTCTTATCATTATTCTTTAACTAGCCAAAAATAAGCAGTTTCAGAAACAGCACGTGACCCATAGCGAGGCCTCATGTCCTCGGAGGACCAGCATGCATCTACAACACTCCTGTTGGGTCTCGGTTAATCTCAACATTTTGCTACAGAAGATTCAACGTGATATTTTGGATTAAATTAACCTCATTAGGGTTGATTTAGATCGTATTTATCTGTTAGATTCCTCTTTTTTTCAAGGAAAAAAAGAGGAATCTATTATTTTTCCTGGTAAGAGTAATTTATGGAGTTCCTCAAGGTTGTGTATTTGGACCGACACTTTTTCCACCGCATAAAAATGTCAACGTGTTATTTTCTACGCAGATGATGCTTAGTTATACTTTCATACAGTTTTATGTAATAATTAAACATTTTGACATCATAAGCTTCTCATAAAATATAAACTACAATTGATTTAATCATTTTAAGCATTTTTGTTTGTTTTTCAATTAATCAAAGAAAAAATATAAATTTATAATTTGCATTTTGTAAACAAATTCCCTCATAAGTCTGAATTTGCAGAGAAGTGTTGCTCCAAGCTTTCTGACATAAGACATGACCCACATAAGGAATTACAGCAGAAACAATAAAAAGGCTGTAAAATGGCTTCAATAAGGTCATTTAATTCAATCTGTTCAAATATATTGGTTGTTTCTCATCAGCTGTTCCCATAATTTGGATCATGTGCAAATAAAATGGGATGGAAGCGAAAGAGAAACGTACAGATAGACCAAGATGTCACAGCTTCCGATGACGGGACTGAAACTTGCATGTTTTATAAAGAATGGAAAATACATAAAATAAATGAATGAAATAAATCTGAAAAAAGGAGACTTTGGACACTTTTCTCATTCTCTCCATAAAAAATATGTTTTACGATGATGAGAAAGAAAATATTCTACAATAAGTCGTCTTGCTGCTAACTGTCAGAACTTTTCTTAACTTTGGTCATTTCTGTATGAACTGGGGGGAATAAAGGTCCCTGGAAGGGTTTCATACTGCACGGCTGATCCAGTATCTTCGAGTTTCAACCCATTGTTCAGTTTCTCATTTTAAGTCCTCAAAGAATTCAAGCTGTCAGAAAACCAGAGGAGGTTCAACGGAGAACCGATGTTTTTCATTATTCCACTTTTTTTCTTGATGTGAATAAAACATCATTAGTTCCTTTTTTGAAGAATGCCTTTCAGAATATCCAGCTGTTAAATAAAATGGTTTTGTTCAAGGATATCAAGACCTTTTGTTCCAGACACCCATTCAAGTCTTTTAAGATTGAGTCTTTGCTGATACGGCATTATTATTAAAATCAGTGGCATTTATGTTTCTACATCTCAGGTTCTCTGCAGTGCAGAAAAAAAATCAACCTTTCTTCATGTTTGTTTTATGTTTTATTATAAAGATGGTTGATGAAAAATGCAACATGGATTTTCTTTTTTAGAATAAAAAAGTCTCAAAGCTCCTAACTGTACAGCAAAGAGTAGAATTATTTTTTCATTAATTGCAATCAAAACTGGTGTGAAAAGAATAAACCGTGCAAACAAATAAACATTTATTTGTCCTTGACGTCCATTTTAAATGCGTTTCTGCAGATGAAAAAGTCCAATCTAAAGGACAGACGTTTAATGTCAGTGGTTGTTCTTTAACGACACTGAATGCAGCTTTGTGCTCCGTAATGACCCTCAACGCAGCACGCTCTTCACCATCATGCTGTTTTCTCTGTCTCATTACTTTTCCATTTACCACCAGTTGCATTTGTTTCGTTCATGCAATGACAGAAAACCTGCTGACATGTTCACACGCCGTCTGCTTTAATATGCTAATTATCTTCCTGCTAATTATTTAAAGGCCCATTTATGCTCAACGCAGAAGGCAGGCGCTCCAACGGACGGACTGTTTAGTTCGTCTTGTAATTTAGGAAGTTTAGCTGTTCGTCACCGGATGCAGGAAATGGAGACACGCCACCGGAAGCGAGAACAGAGGAAACAAACTTGGTTTTGTTTTCTTCTTCTGGTGTTTTTGGACGGTTGGGAAACAACTTCACAGCGTAGTGTTACCGCTATAAACTGCTGCCAGTACTCTGGACTCGGCGCTGCCCCCTAGGGGATGATCTGGCACAACGTAAAGGCAGATGGACGTATGAGGACGCCACGTGTGAACGGAGCAGAAACGAACCTTTACTCTGTTGGAGTAAAACGGCTCTGAAACGGCGAGTTTACTGACCCAACGTGGGAACTAAGACACGTGACGCCCGCCTGACAGACCAGACCTGGTGTTGCGTCGTATCTCTGGTTTCTGGAACCAGTTTAACCCGTTAATCCTCATTGTTTGTAGAACAGTTTCCACAGACACAGTTTTGGTTTGATTTGCATGAAAGCTGGTTGATGAATGAAGCTTCAGGTTTGGTTTTCTGACATTTCACACGTGTTCAGAACTTCTGCCTCTTCGCATGTTTCTGAGGGATTCCTTCTTTTTACTGGCTTCATATTAATCCTTTATCTTCTGATCCAAACTGTGTGCTTCACTAATTCCACAATCTAAAGACACCAGAAGTATCATCTTCTGTGTTGAATGTTTTATGAATCCTTGTTGGACTTTGCTACGAGCTGCAGAGGCATGTGTGCAGATATCTGGGTATGCTGAGGCAGAAGTGGCTAATTTACCCTCCAGCTTCCAGCTTTCAGCAGAGATGAGCAGCAGACAACATCTGCATGGTAAATTCAGCCAGATTTTACTCTCATTTTTTCTTTAAACTTGTCGTTTTTCCGTCAGAAAGAGCCAATTAGAGCGCGGCAAGGTGAGATCCGAGTAGACAACATATGAAGTTGTTTGGTTGTAACTGCAGGAAGCTGTAAAGATTTCTTGTGATATTTGCACATCTGGCTCGATTGCAGCTGTGCGGCGCAGAAAGCCACCAGCTGAATGTAGATTCCAGCCGCTTTGTCGCACAGTGAAGATATCTGAAATGGTACAAGGGTGATTTTCTTTTTTCCCTTTTCATGTCAGAAAATTTCCAACATGCCTTGTAGGCAAATGACTGGTTTAAAATGTAAAACAGAAGCTTTGGCTGATTTCTGGGTGGGAAAGGAGCCCAGCTGCTCCCCGCCACCATCCCGCTGGCGGCACACCTGAGGCTCATTTACAGCCGCATGATGAGGATAATTACTGCTCTTCTTTCTTCTCGGATGTGTGGAGCAGAACTGGAGAGTTTGGACGGGTTGCTGCAGGTTCGGGTTAAAGAAGGAGCGCTTTGGTTCTCCGATTTGAACGCATGTAAAATTGGTATAATTTGCTCGTCATCCTGCAGGCGCCAACTCGTTATTCTGTCTGGAAAATGGAGATTTTTACCTCCAGTGTTCAGAACAACAGCTGTAGGGGCACCACCGCTGGATGGGGGGGGTACAGAGCCGCGTGGGGACGCTGCACTGGATGAAACGCTGCTGCTAACGGGAAGGGAGCAGGGCTTTCCAGGAAGGAGATGGGGGAGGTGTAGAAAGAGGGAGGAGGAGGAGGGTTGAGAGCGAGAGGGGAGAGATGAGGGGAGAAAGAGGGGAGGAAGTGAGGGAAGGAGGGGACGGGTAGATGCGACGGAGGAGGGAGGAGAGAGAGATTATGTTGGATGATGGTGTGGTGGACGGAGAAAGAGGAGGAGGAGGAGGCGAGAGGCGGCTGGAGGAGGAGAGGAGCAGGCAGAGGGACACACTGGGGGGGGAGGTGATGAGGGAAGCTCCGCCTCTTTTCTGGAAAGAGACGCTCAAATTCCTTCCTCCTCACCCGCTCCTCCTCCTTCCTCCTCACCCGCTCCTCCTCCTTCCTCCTCACCCGCTCCTCCTCCCACTCCTCCTTCGTACTTCTCCACTGTGTGTCCTCCTTCGCCGCCTCCTCCCTCTGCGCCGCGCCGCTGTTAGCAGCGTTACCGTAGCGATTACAATCAGGATCAACGTTAACATCATCCCTCTGCTCGCCGCTGCTCCCGTCACGCCGCCCCCCCCCACAGGCGCCATCATCACTTCCTGATCCAGGAGGAGTGTTTTCCTCCTCCTCACAACGGTCGCTCCCGTTGCGTAGACCACACCTGGAGCTGAACGTGTCCTTTGTGTTGCAGGTGAAGTCGTCGCCGTGAGCCGCTGCAGGTGTGCAGATGTGTGTGTGTGTACACACACACGGGTCATCTGGTGCGTCTGCAGCGTTGCCATGACGTTTATCGGTCAGATCCGCGACGTGCACGCAGCAGTCCTCCTCATCGCTGCAGACGGCGGGGTCGTCGTCTTGGCTGCGCTCGGTCTGTGAGGTGAAGTGTTTCGCCGTCTCCAGACTTCCGGTCGGATCACAGCTGAGACGACCGCCGCCGTTCGCGGCGAAGCTGCTGCCTTCGCCGCTGCGGCGGTTGTTGTGCAGGTTGGCGGCGGCGTTGCAGCTTGATGTTCCCTCCCGGTCGGTTGGGATTCGACACGCAGGACGTTTAGTTCTGCAGAAGCAGTCGGACGTTTGAGCCTCGCAGGAATCCGAACGCGTCTCATCGTTGCTGCTGAGTTCCTGAACGCCACCGGCCTGCGCGGCGCCGGGGTCAGAGGTCGAACCAGCGTGTCTTTCCTGCATCAGAACGCTGACGGCTCTCCTCGGCCGCCTCCTTCCTCTCCTCCGTCTCTTCCTCGGTGGTGCTGCCTCCAGCGCCGCCGCCTTCCTCTTGCTGGCGGCTGGCGGCGGCGTCTTTGAAGGCGTCTCGTCTGTAATCCTGCGGCGTGCAGACCAGTGTGCGGTCTGGGCTATCATGGCGTTGCCGTGTCCTGCAGGTATTGTTTGTCTCGGACTTCTTGCTGTTTCTGTAAAGAAAGCGGGGACCGGGCTAATCTCTGGATCACACACTGTTTCCCTGTGAAGTTTCGGACCAAGACAAACGTCTTGGTCGCGACGGGGAAACGTAACGCCGCTAATCGCCAGATTACAAATGTTTTCCTCCTGAGCAGCTCTTATCTCAGCCTTCCTCTGCTCCTCCTCTCCGCCCCCCCCCTGCATATTTCGGTGTATCTCTGCCGTCCCTCTGTGGCTCTCAGCGGGGCCCGGTGTAATTGCAGGACAGCGTGGCGTCTCTGGGACGGGGCTAATCGCTGAGCTCCTGCAGAGGAGCTTTCTGAGCCCCGGGTCCGACCCAGAGGCTGATTGCCGGCCGGCCTCCCTTTTCTCCTGCAGACACAGCTGCTTGCAGCGATTACACCCGTCCGCAGGAAGATTACTTAATAGCTCTCCCTCCTTCTTGTCATTTCTACCTGTCCTCTCTCGCTCGGCCTGATCTCCTCTTGTCCTCATCTCCTCTGCCCTCCGTTCTCCCCCCCCCACCAGCCCACTTTTCTGCTCTTTTTCTCTCCTCTCCTCTTTTGTAACGTTCTCTCTCTTCAGCTTTTCTTCTCTTCCTTCCAACATTTGATGCAAGCAGACAGTTCTTATAGTCCTCCTTCCTCTTTCTGCGTCTCTTCTTTCCGTCTCTGCTCTCCTCTTTTTCCTCCCTCTCTTTCTCATGCCTTTCCTCAGCCCTCCCCGCCTCCTCCGCCGCCTCCCCCCTGCTTTTTGAAGACCCGGCTTTGGTGCATGGTGGCATCCTGCCGAAACGGGAACAAATTTTGAGTTGCTTTCATCGCGGCAGCCGGAGCGATCCAGAAGCGCATCGCTGCCGCGGCAACAGTCCGAAACTTCCACAGGATTTCCTGCCTGTCCTCCTCCGTCCTCCTCTTCCCTTTCATCTATCCTAACCTCCCTCCCTCCCTCCATATCTTCCTGCCTCTGTTGGCAGTCGGGCTGTTTGATCACAGATGGCTTTATTCTCCCCCTCCCCTCCTCCAGCCCTCCTCTCCTTCCCTTGGCCTTATGGGCTCTGAAGTCGTACAGTAACGGGTTGACGCTGAAGGAGACGGAGGGGGACGTCTTGGTGTGGTTGACCATCTCCGTCGGCCAGAGGAGAACCCTGCTTCCGTCTCTGCTCAGGACGCGACAGAACGGCTCTTTGGGACGCTTTAGAGAGGCAGAAGTTTGACTTGGAGCCCAGTTTGGTGGAGATGAGTTTGATTCTGTGGGTTTTGTTTCTCTTAAAGCCTCATTTAGAGCGCTGGAAAGCGACTGGACAGCCTCGTCTGCAGCCGGACGCTGCAGATCTTTCTCTTCAGCCTCACTGCCTCGCTGTTCTGAATCAGAAACCTGTGCTGGGGTGACACCGTTTAAACAAAGATGAGATCTAGTCCCACTTTCACCTCCTCCAGTCCCATCGTCCTTACATAAGGACAGCCGGGCTCCGCTCCAACTGGTGATGGAGTTCTCGGCTCCAGCACCACATGAGGAGGTCTGGGCTTCGGTCCCAGTGAGTCCCGCAGGTCCTTTCTCAGCAGATTCAGAGTGCTGGATTGCAGATTTACCGTCCACGCTCTGCTGGTTTCCAGTATCCCAGGGATCTCCACGCACTGCGTCCATGTTTGCAGATGCTGGAGACTTTAGCCGCTGATCAGCGACTCTCTCTCCCGGGTTTTTGGCTCTCTCTGGTCCCGCCGTGGCTTCCTGCTTTCTGGACAAGTCGGAGCCCTGACCTGCTTGGATGAAGACGGCGGCTGATTGGTGCAGGAGGACGCAGCTCCTTTTCGGCAGCGAGAAGGAGACGGGTCGGACTCTGCTGGGGACGTAGTGGATGTCTGAGACTTTGGTGGTGGAAGGGGGGCTCCTGTCGCTTGTCAGGAAGTCGCTGGGAGTCATGGGTCGATTTAAATAATTACGAGTCCAAGTGTTTTCATGAAAGTGGATGGTTTTATTATCAGGGCTCATCATGTGGTTGGCTGTGAGGGGGTTGCAGTCCAGATGGGTCTTGTTGAGGATGCAGGACTCAGCACTTGCAGTGTTATTGGCTTCCATTTGGTCGTACGCCCACCGAGTACCGCTCAGGAGTCTGGTTTCCAGTGCAGGGTCCAGGGGAAGGAAGGGCTGGATCAGCTGGGTTTCAGACTCTAGATGAAGGCGAGAGCAGGATTAGTACCGCTGACAATATTCACATTTACATGCATAATATAACAGGATTATCTGGCTAACCTGACAGTGGAGAACACAGTGGGAAGATGCGTGTAGAAGAACAGCATTCATCTGTAAGACTTCCCCGTGTTTTTATCCACTGCTTTGGCTCCTCATCCTCACTCTTTTGTTGCTTTTAATACATCTGAATGTGATTTATGGGTGTAGGATGGACTTAAGAAAAACATAAGGCCAGAGTTGAATAGTCTCCTTCATGAATAGAAAATAAAAGACTGAAGGTTTTATGCTAACGTGTAGCTTGTAGCTGTGGTGGACTCATCTGTCTGTACGTCACTTTAATGAAGGATTCAGACGTTTACTTCCAGAGTTAAGGTTTTAAAGCGACTGAAATCTCTCAGAGCGATTCGTAAAGTCCCGTCCTCGCAGCACATTTGTTAAATACTTGACTTTTTAGAGGAAATACCTTAAAAAGAATGATTGCTCCTCCTGTTCTCAACCTGAAAATGCATTTATTACTGCCACGGGAATCTAAATGGAGCTGTCGAACTTCTCCATCCGCTTAAACTTTTAAATGAGAAAACTTTCCAGAAGGAGGAGGTGACATGTTTTCAGCACACACAGGGTGACAATTGATTGTTTCTTTGAAAGCATGAGACCTCTGCTGCCAAATTTCATGTTGTGCTTTCTTAGCTGTTAAAAAATGCATCTTTCTCGCACTCAAACCCAGAAGAAATGGACCAGCGGGATCGAATATCAAGTTGTGTTTCAGAAAGAAATCAGCCTGAATGACAGATTTCTCTGAGAGTAACTCGGTCTTTATCCACAGAAAAGCTGACTTTTACTGATATATATTATTTACGCTGCAGTTCAGCGCAGCAATCCTGCAAAATCCTGTCATCTAGAATGTTTTAACTTTTCAGAGGCTTCACGTTGGAACATCCTGAGTGTTTGTAAAACTTTGCAGATGCTGATGGACATCGATGAGCCACAGAACAGCTCTGACCCGTCGGGTCACGGACTCAGAAGGTCCTGTCATGTCTGACACCAGATCTCCTCGATCCTCGTTGTTCGAGGTTTGATCTCAGTGGATATGATCGCTGCCAAGCCCGCCGCTTTGGCCACCTTTATCATGTTTCCCAGCAGAATATTACAGAACAAAATAAACCTGAATAAACACTGATTTATTAGGATGAAGAAGCGATTTGTCTGAGATATTCCTCTTCAAACGGAGATAAATAGATGAAACTAAAAGAAGCAATAAAAGTGGTTTTAGCTCCAGTTCCTCTCAGCTGCTCCTGCAGAGGAAGTCCAGTCCATTCAGAGTTTAACCGTTTAATAAAATGTGATTTTTGGCAGGTCTAGTTACGCAGACAAGCTCCTGTTCGGGACAAAACCAGTGTGCTGAATGGAATCACCTTCAGGATGCTTCTGGAACGTACCTAAACTCCACCATCAACGACGTCTTTCTTCCGACCGAACCACCAGGGGAAAACGGGCTCGCATGTTCCAGCTTCAGAGATTTGCATATTTAGAAGGAGCCTTGTGGGGAATTGAACATTCGGGCAGGAAGAGGTTCATCAAACGCAGATCAGAAATAAAGAACTTGAGCGTGAACACGTTCAGATTAAAGTCTGGGTCGGAACTGTTTGGTAAATTCTGATCTGCGTTGGGTTTCCACCGCCAACCGTACTTTACCTGGTAAGAGGCAGATGGACCAGGAAGCTACGTAAAGGTGTGACGGCATCGCGCTGCAACGCCTTCCTTCAGTTTTAATGAAGAGGAACGCAACACAAGTGGGGGACGAGAACGTCCTGAAGTTTGTTTTCTTCTTCATTTAAGCTGAAAATCGGCGGTAAAGATGCCGTTTTGTTGTCAGTGCAGGAAGTGAGGACCGTTTCCACCAATCAGCTGCATATCGGCTCCGGATTGGTTCAGTTTACACCCCAACGAAGCAAACAGTGGGATGCTTTACTCAGAACGGATATTCTTCTACTTTTTCTAGTTTTGTTTTTGGAAACGCAAAACAATGCGTACCGACCTCTACCGATCCGTACCAACCTGTACCGACCTCTACCGATCCGTACCAACCCGTACCGACCTCTACCGATCCGTACCAACCTGTACCGACCTCTACCGATCCGTACCAACCTGTACCGACCTCTACCGATCCGTACCAACCCGTACCGACCTCTACCGATCCGTACCGACCTGTACCGACCTCTACCGATCCGTACCGACCTGTACCGACCTCTACCGATCCGTACCAACCTGTACCGACCTCTACCAATCCATACCAACCCGTACCGACCTCTACCGATCCGTACCGACCTCTACCGACCTCTACCGATCCGTACCAACCTGTACCGACCTCTACCGATCCGTACCGACCTCTACCGACCTCTACCGATCCGTACCAACCTGTACCGACCTCTACCAATCCGTACCAACCCGTACCGACCTCTACCGATCCGTACCAACCTGTACCGACCTCTACCGATCCGTACCAACCCGTACCGACCTCTACCAATCCGTACCAACCCGTACCGACCTCTACCGATCCGTACCGACCTCTACCGATCCGTACCAACCAGTACCAACCCGTACCGACCTCTACCGATCCGTACCAACCTGTACCAACCCGTACCGACCCATACCGACCTCTACCGATCCGTACCAACCAGTACCAACCCGTACCGACCTCTACCGATCCGTACCGACCTCTACCAACCCGTACCGACCTCTACCAACCCGTACCGACCTGTACCAACCCGTACCGACCTCTACCGATCCGTACCAACCAGTACCAACCCGTACCGACCTCTACCGATCCGTACCGACCTCTATCGATCCGTACCAACCCGTACCGACCTCTACCGATCCGTACCAACCAGTACCAACCCGTACCGACCTCTACCGATCCGTACCAACCAGTACCAACCCGTACCGACCTCTACCGATCCGTACCGACCTCTACCGATCCGTACCGACCTCTACCAACCCGTACCAACCCGTACCGACCTCTACCGATCCGTACCGACCTCTACCAACCCGTACCGACCTCTACCGATCCGTACCGACCTCTACCAACCCGTACCGACCTCTACCGATCCGTACCAACCAGTACCAACCCGTACCGACCTCTACCGATCCGTACCAACCAGTACCAACCCGTACCGACCTCTACCGATCCGTACCAACCAGTACCAACCCGTACCGACCTCTACCGATCCGTACCGACCTCTACCGATCCGTACCGACCTCTACCGATCCGTACCAACCAGTACCAACCCGTACCGACCTCTACCGATCCGTACCAACCAGTACCAACCCGTACCGACCTCTACCGATCCGTACCGACCTCTACCAACCCGTACCGACCTCTACCGATCCGTACCAACCCGTACCGGTCCGTACCGACCTCTACCGATCCGTACCGACCTCTACCAACCCGTACCAACCCGTACCGACCTCTACCGATCCGTACCGACCTCTACCAATCCGTACCGACCTCTACCAACCCGTACCAACCCGTACTAACCCGTACCGACCTCTACCGATCCGTACCGACCTCTACCGATCCGTACCGACCTCTACCAACCCGTACCAACCCGTACCGACCTCTACCGATCCGTACCGACCTCTACCGATCCGTACCGACCTCTACCAACCCGTACTAACCCGTACCGACCTCTACCGATCCGTACCGACCTCTACCGATCCGTACCAACCTGTACCAACCCGTACCAACCTGTACCAACCTGTACCAACCCGTACCAACCAGTACCGACCTCTACCGATCCGTACCGACCTCTACCAACCCGTACCGACCTCTACCGATCCGTACCAACCCGTACCGATCCGTACCAACCAGTACCAACCCGTACCGACCTCTACCGATCCGTACCGACCTCTACCAACCCGTACCGACCTCTACCGATCCGTACCAACCCGTACCGATCCGTACCGACCTCTACCAACCCGTACCAACCCGTACCGACCTCTACCGATCCGTACCAACCCGTACCAACCTCTACCGATCCGTACCAACCTCTACCGATCCGTACCAACCCCTACCGATCCGTACCAACCCGTACCGATCCGTACCGACCTCTACCGATCCGTACCAACCCGTACCGATCCGTACCGACCTCTACCAACCAGTACCAACCCGTACCGACCTCTACCGATCCGTACCAACCTCTACCGATCCGTACCGACCTGTACCAACCTGTACCAACCCGTACCAACCCGTACCGACCTCTACCGATCCGTACCGACCTGTACCAACCTGTACCAACCCGTACCAACCCGTACCGACCTCTACCGATCCGTACCAACCTGTACCAACCTGTACCAACCTGTACCAACCCGTACCAACCCGTACCGACCTCTACCGATCCGTACCAACCTGTACCAACCTGTACCAACCTGTACCAACCCGTACCAACCCGTACCGACCTCTACCGACCCGTACCGACCTGTACCGACCTCTACCGACCCGTACCAACCTGTACCAACCTGTACCGACCTGTACCAACCCGTACCAACCCGTACCAACCCGTACCAACCCGTACCGACCTCTACCGACCCGTACCGACCTGTACCAACCTGTACCAACCTGTACCAACCCGTACCAACCCGTACCGACCTCTACCGACCCGTACCGACCCGTACCAACCTGTACCAACCTGTACCAACCCGTACCAACCCGTACCGACCTGTACCGACCCGTACCAACCCGTACCGACCTCTACCGATCCGTACCAACCTGTACCAACCTGTACCAACCTGTACCAACCTGTACCAACCCGTACCAACCCGTACCGACCTCTACCGATCCGTACCAACCTGTACCAACCTGTACCAACCTGTACCAACCCGTACCAACCCGTACCGACCTCTACCGACCCGTACCGACCTGTACCGACCTCTACCGATCCGTACCAACCTGTACCAACCTGTACCAACCTGTACCAACCCGTACCAACCCGTACCGACCTCTACCGACCCGTACCAACCCGTACCGACCTCTACCGACCCGTACCAACCTGTACCAACCTGTACCGACCTGTACCAACCCGTACCAACCCGTACCGACCTCTACCGACCCGTACCGACCCGTACCAACCTGTACCAACCTGTACCAACCCGTACCAACCCGTACCGACCTCTACCGACCCGTACCGACCCGTACCAACCTGTACCAACCTGTACCAACCCGTACCAACCCGTACCGACCTGTACCGACCTCTACCGATCCGTACCAACCTGTACCAACCCGTACCGACCTCTACCGACCCGTACCGACCTGTACCAACCTGTACCAACCCGTACCAACCCGTACCGACCTCTACCGACCCGTACCGACCTGTACCAACCTGTACCAACCCGTACCAACCCGTACCAACCCGTACCGACCTGTACTGACCCGTACCGACCCGTACCGACCTCTACCGATCCGTACCAACCTGTACCAACCTGTACCAACCTGTACCAACCCGTACCAACCCGTACCGACCTCTACCGACCCGTACCGACCCGTACCGACCCGTACCGACCTCTACCGATCCATACCAACCTGTACCGACCTCTACCGATCCATACCAACCTGTACCGACCTGTACCGACCCGTACCGACCTGTACCGACCCGTACCGACCTCTACCGACCCGTACCGACCCGTACGGTGCGCTGCAGACTCTCACATGGCAAACTCCAGCTTTTCTTGGTTTTTCGTGCTTTTAGTTCAGCGACTATTTGAGCTGAAAATAACGAGATGACCTGCTGTTCCACTGAAGGGAATATTTTTCTCCTCCGTCGACACATCTGCTCCACCTTTACTGATCTCAAGTTGTCTTTTTATTCTTACTTCTACCCTAAAAACATGGAACTAAACTTTGGTTAGAAATTTAAATTGTGATCTTTGAACATGAACTTTTCCTTTTAACCTGAGAAACCTGAACTTTAAACTAGTTGGTGAGAAGCATGAAATTCCACAACTCTGTTCCGTAAAGCAGTTTTATTCCTGTAAAACTAAACTAAACCTGTTTTTCTGCTGCCAGACATCACGATGTGCTGCAACCAGTCCTGGTAAGACTGGATGAGACGTGCAGAGTTTCTGTCAGTGTTTCCACCTTTTTGTTTGTCTAAAACTCTGAGAGGGTTTGCTTTCAGTCAGCAGCTTAAATTTATGCTAAATCTCCACACTTATTTATCACACAACTTCTTGTTGCTGCCGTGGAAATCAACAGTTTTAGGCTTGTGATCTCGCTGACTCACAACATTATTTCATTCAGTGTAAATCTACCCAGGACAGTACTACGTAGTACTACTTCCACATGTTCTTCTCTTCTTCAGCGTCTGCTGTCGACAGCGATATCTCCAGCAGACCACTCCGTTTAATCCCTCTGAATCAAGAGTGATATCCTCATCACCAAACCAAACACTCCCTCATAAACTATTTAAGCCGCCCAGCACATGCCTTTTAAGTGGATAAGAGCTCTTACTTGTTCCCAGGGAGGCGCTGCTCGGGTGGATATCAGCCCACTTCCGCTCAGAGTCTGGTCGGGATTGATCTGCTGGGTCGACCGCCACGGTGGTGGACCGGAACATGGGGCCAGAACCCGGAGCACTGGGGGGGGAACGGGGGCAAAGTTAGAGTACCAAGAGAGGAGGGAGGAGAAGCAGGCGGAGAGAAGATGGAGATGGAGGATAAAACGAGCCTGAAGGAGACCCAGAAAAGGATGAGTTGAAGTCATTACGAGAGAAAAGGAGGGTAAATAAGTAAAAATAAGGGGACAAAAGAAATCGAAGAAGAGCTGAGAGGAGGAAACAGATTGAAAGGAAACAAGGAGACGAGTGTTGGGGAGGACGAGGGAAGAGTGGAGCTGAAATCCAGCTGAAAATCAATTTGGACACGCTTCTCCTCTCGCTCACTTTGTGCCGGCAGCCAAACTGCATTGTTGCAAATCTGAAAATGGCAATGACAGCCGATACCGATAAGAGTGTGTGTGTGTGTGTGTGTGTGTGTGTGTGGAGAGTGGATTGAGCCCACAGCGTGGTCGGTCAGAAATCCTTCATAGACATGCTGAAAATCCCCATTAAGATGCGTTTTGTTGCTGTGCCAACGCTCAGCATCTCCAAGGAGCTAGTTACTGATCAGAGTTTATTTTTACTCACCAACAATACTGTGAAACAAACATGTCAGTCAGAGGACCAAGTGGTTTTAATTCTTCATCATCTAGATGTAAAAGGAGGTTTTCAAAAGAGATTAACGGAAAGTCATCTCAGCTGCTTTTCTAACAATAAAGTTTGGAAAAATTCTGGACAAGTTCCGTGTAGCCTTTATTAGAATAATAATATGTATTAAATCATTTAAATTTACACTTATTGGTCCCATAAAAACAGCAGCAGTATGGGGTGATAATTAGAGCAGCTGCACACAAAGTGAGAAGCTATCTGTGAATATGACAGCAGCCTTCGTGGAGCCACAGTGCTACGTTTTTAGTGAAAATCAATGTATCAAGCCCTGACAAATGTTCTGCCTTTAAATGTGTTCATTTTTCATTTGTTAATTTAAATAATTAATTGTAATTAATTTGTTAAAAGCTGCACCCATAACTTGCATGTTTATTTCAGCCTCCACATTAATGAATCAATAAACCAGCAAATGTTTAATCCCAGCTTTCTGGAAGTGAGAAATCCCTTTTTAATAACTTCTCTACATCTACAAGTTATTTTAGATGTGCCTACGTGTGCATTTCTACGTTTTTTCTATAGTTATTTAGGAGACGCTTTTTATCCAAAGGGACTTAAATATCAGAGTGAGAACACACACACTCGTACCCCGATTGGCACATCAGGGGGCAACTGGGGCTCCGTTTCCAAGGTTACTGGGGCACATAGCGAGGGGAAGCATGGAATCGATCTAACTTTTCAGGTGAAATCCAACTTTTCCTCCTCCTGAGCAACAGTTTGTAAACAGGATCGACGGCACACTTCATGGCCTTTCAGGTGAAGCCAAACACTCGGCACGCCACCAACTGCACAATACCAATCGGACGCGACCGACGGGGCGCGACTGATGACCGACGAGTGTCGAGCAGAGATTCTGAGTCAGGCCTTCCTCTCCAACATCAGTGTCTGATCTCAGGAAGATGCTTCTGGAAGAAACTGCTGTAAACACTCAGGAGAATAGAAGCTGTCATCAACCCGACAGATTAATAACGAGATGTCTGACTTCCCGATACTTCTGGCACGACGGTGTGTCTCACTTTACCAGCCTGAACAGTGATCAGACTAAATCTTTGAGATTTTTAGCAGCAGATATTCTCGTTACATCAGTGAGCACAGTCGCACCAGGAATGGATGTTAAATGATCATGTAATGACCAAAGACCCGACTGACCGAAGATGAAGCGGGTAAGGGTGAGGAGTGGTTCAGGTGGGCGAGGTTCGGGGGAACATTAGAGGCTCCAGACTGTTCGACGGAAAGCTTTTCTCAGGCAAACGCAGGGAATTGAGTCACATTTAAACCCGCTGGAGTCGTTCTTCATCGTTCCCAAACACACACGGATGGAAGTAGGAAGTGATGCAACGGAGAGGAAAGCATGACCCGACGGGTAAATTTAAGCTGTTTTAGGACTTTTAAAAAAATAAAATAAATCACAGTATTCAGTTTTTATTTACATGTCAGTGTCCCAAACTTTTTAAAGACGTACTTAAAAAACTTGCATGCATACGCTGAAAAGCTGTGGATGTCTGATGACGCCTTCAGGGACGGTTTTCTGGCAGAGATCTGTGCTTTCATGGTGTGGGCGTTATCTGGTTGCAGCTTTGGGCTCAGATAGTTCTCGTACGTGGCATCCTTTACGTTTACAGAGGCTAATTTCTGTGTGTGGCAGCTGAACGGATAAATCCCCCTCTTCATATCAAGTTTCCAGGAGGAGCAGCCAAATCCACGTCGAGTGTTCCGGACCTCTCTGTTTGTTTATCGTTTGTCTTACTTTTTCTGTCTTAACATTTTTTTGCTTGGCAGACCACTCGAGAGTCCCAGATGTCGGCGCTTCCCACCAGCAGATAAACACACGCTTAGATATGTAGATTTTCCAGCAACATAAATACACAGTGATGAAGTATCTCTGAAAAACATAAACAGGGTTTTCCCTCTGAGGGATGTTTATAATTTCTGCAATCTGGTGATCATACGGACGGCAGCTTGGCTAAAAGGAAACGATTTGGTGTGAGAACGGCAGCAGATCATCTTCCGCACGACGTCCTGAAGGGTCGTTCATGTTTTATCTTCTCTAGACTGGACCATGCAACTCACTCTATAGCCGGTCCAGGACTCGGCCGGTCCAGGACTGAGCTGGTCCAGGACTCGGCTGGTCCAGGACTGAGCTGGTCCAGGACTGAGCTGGTCCAGGACTCAGCGGGTCCAGGACTGAGCTGGTCCAGGACTCGGCGGGTCCAGGACTCGGCTCGGCCGGTCCAGGACTGAGCTGGTCCAGGACTCGGCGGGTCCAGGACTCGGCGGGTCCAGGACTCGGCCGGTCCAGGACTGAGCCGGTCCAGGACTGAGCCGGTCCAGGACTCGGCCGGTCCAGGACTGAGCTGGTCCAGGACTCGGCTGGTCCAGGACTCGGCCGGTCCAGGACTAAGCCGGTCCAGGACTCGGCGGGTCCAGGACTCGGCGGGTCCAGGACTCGGCGGGTCCAGGACTCGGCTGGTCCAGGACTCGGCGGGTCCAGGACTCGGCTGGTCCAGGACTCGGCGGGTCCAGGACTCGGCGGGTCCAGGACTGAGCTGGTCCAGGACTCGGCTGGTCCAGGACTCGGCGGGTCCAGGACTCGGCGGGTCCAGGACTCGGCGGGTCCAGGACTCGGCTGGTCCAGGACTCGGCGGGTCCAGGACTGAGCTGGTCCAGGACTCGGCTGGTCCAGGACTCGGCGGGTCCAGGACTCGGCGGGTCCAGGACTCGGCTGGTCCAGGACTCGGCGGGTCCAGGACTCGGCGGGTCCAGGACTCGGCTGGTCCAGGACTCGGCTGGTCCAGGACTCGGCGGGTCCAGGACTCGGCTGGTCCAGGACTGAGCTGGTCCAGGACTCGGCGGGTCCAGGACTCGGCGGGTCCAGGACTCGGCTGGTCCAGGACTGAGCTGGTCCAGGACTGGGCTGGTCCAGGACTCGGCGGGTCCAGGACTCGGCGGGTCCAGGACTGAGCTGGTCCAGGACTCGGCGGGTCCAGGACTCGGCGGGTCCAGGACTCGGCTGGTCCAGGACTCGGCCGGTCCAGGACTCGGCCGGTCCAGGACTCGGCCGGTCCAGGACTCGGCGGGTCCAGGACTCGGCTGGTCCAGGACTCGGCCGGTCCAGGACTCGGCCGCTCCAGGACTCGGCCGCTCCAGGACTGAGCTGGTCCAGGACTCGGCGGGTCCAGGACTGGGCTGGTCCAGGACTCGGCGGGTCCAGGACTGGGCTGGTCCAGGACTCGGCGGGTCCAGGACTGGGCTGGTCCAGGACTCGGCGGGTCCAGGACTGGGCTGGTCCAGGACTCGGCGGGTCCAGGACTCGGCGGGTCCAGGACTCGGCGGGTCCAGGACTCGGCGGGTCCAGGACTCGGCCGGTCCAGGACTCGGCGGGTTCAGGACTCGGCTGGTCCAGGACTCGGCTGGTCCAGGACTCGGCTGGTCCAGGACTCGGCGGGTTCAGGACTCGGCTGGTCCAGGACTCGGCTGGTCCAGGACTGAGCTGGTCCAGGACTCGGCGGGTCCAGGACTCGGCGGGTCCAGGACTCGGCGGGTCCAGGACTCGGCCGGTCCAGGACTCGGCCGGTCCAGGACTCGGCGGGTCCAGGACTCGGCGGGTCCAGGACTCGGCGGGTCCAGGACTCGGCCGGTCCAGGACTCGGCGGGTCCAGGACTCGGCGGGTCCAGGACTCGGCGGGTCCAGGACTCGGCGGGTCCAGGACTCGGCGGGTCCAGGACTCGGCTGGTCCAGGACGATGTGAGCGTTCTGCCTTCTCCTCACCGGCTGCCCGTCTCTTCTAGAATAGTTTATAAAGTTTTACTTTTGGCTTTTAAACGTCTAAAAGGTCTGGAACCTTCGTTCCTTTCGGGGCTTCTGCACCGTCATCGTCCTGTCAGCTCTGAGATCTGAAGACCAGATGCTCTTAGTGGTCCCGAGGACTCGGCTTGTGAGTCGGGGACAGAGAGCCTTTTCTACAGCAGCCCCTGAATTCTGGAATGATCTCCGTCTTTCTGGGAGGTCTGCTGGGACTTCAAGGGGTTTTAAGTCTCTTTTAAAAGCTCATCTTTTTAAATCGGCTTTTAACTCCGGAGAGCAGGACTACTAGGCCTCCTTGTTTTGTCATTTATTGTTTATTTAACTCTTTTTTATTCAAGCTTTTAATGTTGATTTATTTTATGAACCTGTACAGCACTCTGGATACCTTGTGGTTTATGAAAGTGTTTTATAAATAAAGTTTTGATTGATCGATTGAGATTTAAACGTGATGTGATAGAAACGTATGAATGAATGCCTGGATGCAAAATGCTGTTTACATCATAAAAACACGACTTTGCTTCTGACCTTGCTCCTCTATTACCTCTTATGTTGCTTTGGGAACTCGTAAAGGGGCGGAGCTAGAAGGGTGGCGCTGCCCACTTCTAAAATCCTTCTAAAATTGGACAGCCAGGATGTTGTCACCGTAGGTTTTTCCAGACGATCGACAGGCTTCCTATACCAGTTTGAGGTACATTTTAAGGTAGTTTACTACTTTGTCGTCAGTTAAAAATGTTAAATTTCTAGCAGAAATTGTCCCTGTGAAAGTAAATCTAATATTACGTAATGCTGCTAACCTGATGTTAGCATGTCGCTACCTGCTGGTGCTAATTATCAGAGTTATTAACAGAGTTTAGCAAGAATTTTAACGGGGGGTGAACTGAGGAATCTTCTAAATGTACCGCGGACATGATTATCTTTGCACTGACTACGCTAGAGCTGCATGACAAAGTGAACAAGCGGCTGGCAAGGCTGGTAGTCTGCTTTAAAGCTCATTTAATCCTCCTTCATGTGTGTAAATGGCCACGTGTGTTTTAAGCACTACTTCCCTCACACTTCCATGCATCGTTTACATGCACGGTGTTGTTGGGCAATACGTCCACCAGAGGGCAGTGGAGAGTTCACCTCTGCGTTCTGGCGTCTGTTTCACACGATGGTAAAGATGGCGACAGATCAGGATAATGTCAGAAAGACACATAAAAAGAAGTTTAGTCTGACTTTCTCCTTCCGTCTTTTAGCTAGAAGTCTCCAGGAACCTCACAGTGTGATATTATGATCCAGGAGGCTGTGAAGGGGTTCTAAATCATTCGTCGATGCATCGTGATGCGTCTTTTTCCTTTGTTTCCTGTCTGATACTCAGTAGATTCAGTTCACTCTGTTTCTAACAACACATAGATAATTACCAGCATATCTTCCTGGATGGAAAAGAAGCGTCAGGAAAAGCAAAGTGTAGCGTCGCAGCGTATCTGCAGTCACTTCATATAGATGTTTACTGTCTTTTCCAGTTTGGGAAGATTGTAAGGATCACTGTGTCAATAAAATATGGGTGATATGAGACGTTGTATCTCACCTGGAAAGTGCACAACGTGTTTCCCTCTTTCCTAATTAGACTGAAGCTTTGACTTCGCTAGCTGCACCTGCCGAGTGTTTCCATCTTTCTGCTCCTCCAAACTTAGTTTCTCATCTTTATCATGTTTCCAGAACAGTTAACCTGAAAAGTCCGAAGTGATTTGGTCAGACAGCGAACACCCGTCAGATTTCTCATACCGTCCACGCTAATGGACTGTTCTGGTGCATCTTCGTTTCATGTTCGTCAACATCACCTGATCAATTAACATTTAGAAAACCAGTTTCTGACGTTTGGAATCGATTCTGAATCTTCTCCGTCTGAGATGTGATTATTTCACCCACTTCCAGAAGGATGATATTTTTCAGAAGACAGCAGCAGGTGGTTTGGTGTTTGTTGGGTTCGTTTCGATCGAGTCTTGTCTACACTTCTTTTGGCTTTTATTGGCTTCTACTATTATGTTTATCATTCATAACCTTATTTAAGGGACAAAAAAAGATGTCATATTACCATTTCTCCATGGGATAACTCAGACCAGCTCATCTCTACACACGTCTACAACATGTTAAGGTACTCCTAACTTTATAGTGTTGACACTATTTATTTCTGACGGATCAATCAGATAGTTTTCAGTCTCATCAGGACCTCTGAATGCAGCCGGATGCTGCGTCAGGACGACGGGCTGTAAACCACACCTGCTTTCACATCGCTCTCCAAACGTCTGCGGTAACACCAGAAAACTTAATAATCGCTTTTTATTACATATTAAATTGAAGATATTGAAATCCTCCTATAAATAGCAACAAAGATATTGGCCGAGCTCGGTCCTGTGCGTCAGTATGGTTGTTGTACTGGGAACTCGTGCACGACAAACGTTCCATGCTGTCTTTAATGTGTTCATTTTTCTGTAATATGTTAATTATAACTAACGTGTTGAGCTCCAACCTGTTACTTTTACAAAAAAAGAAAGTGCACAAAAGTAGCCAAACAAAATAGTTAGAAGTTTTAATGATGCGTCACAAAACTTAGTGATGTTAGTCTCGTCTGAAGGCCACTTTTATTTTTTAACTTTTAACACCACGTCAGCTTTGTGTGTCTTTTATTTATTTAATTTGTTCTTTTTAGATATTCCATTAGTTATTTATTCATTTTAAATTGTTTTTCTTGTTCTTATCATTTTAAGACATTATTTCATTAAATTTTTATTTTGTGATTTTTGACTCTTTTGTACAGCACTTTGGAGACGTTCTGTTCTTGAAATGTGCTTTATAAATAAATGGTGGCATAGTGGTTACCACTGTAACACAGCAAGAAGGTCGCTGGTTTGATCCTCAGCTGGGGGGAGGCTGAATCAGTGGCCTTTCTGTGTGGAGTTTGCATGTTCTCCACCTGTGGGTTCTCCGGTTTCTCCGGCTTCCTCCCACCATCCCACGGCTGATTGGTCCCTCTAGTGTCCCTAGGACTGAGTGTGAGCATGAATGATTGTTAGCTCTTCGTGATGGATTGGTTTGGTGTAACGAGTTCGTAACACTGCGTTTTAAGGTTGTAAAGTTACGAAACGTATCTTTAATGGACAATGAGAAAAACTTTGGTAATAACAACATACTCCTCACATCCACAAATACATGTAACTTCATTCTAGATTAACTTTTCTGAACTCTGTCCTGGCTTTTGCTGAAACTTGCAGTCGGAGCGAATGGAAAAAGCCTGAACTGGTTTTTTTTATTCATGCTAACAATAATGGCAGAATTAAATGTATCCTCGTCAGTTTCAGGCCAATGTGATGGAGTGTGTTACTCTGCGATGGTTTACTGGGATCAGAATTCACAGAACCATCATTAATGACAGGAATCCTGCTGGGAATGTCAGAATGTCTTCAGTAGAGTGCGGACTCCAGCTGTTTTAATTGATTTAGAAACACTTGTTTATGCCTAAACATGTCCCCATCACATACAAAACAGCATGGATGGAGGGATGATGGATGCTAATCCATCTCTCACCTGCTTTTTTACCCGTTTGTGGACTTCACCTCATCCTGGTTTTAAAACCAAACACTGACTGCGAACGTTTAGTCTCCTAACCTTTTCTGTCTGCAGTTTCACGCTGAGCGGGCTGCATTTTCAGGCTTAGCAGGTGTTTTTTCCACACTTCCCTGCTGATGCTGCGGCCAGAAATGGCATGGAGTGGAAAAGAGCGAAACAATGAGTGTTTTCTGCCTAACATCTGGATTAATGGACTGAAAGTGGTTTCAGCTACAGTCAGGTGTAAATGTATGCATGTGGACGTATGAATCTGCTAAAAGAAGCCATGTTTATTCCAAGTTCCATGAAATGTTAAAAAACCAACAGCTTGTGTTTGTGCAGAAGTGATGGATGTAACCCACCATTCACCTGTCCTCCTCTTGTCATGCTGATGGACTCTCCTCAGCACTCGCTCTTCCCTCTTCTCCTCCCTGCGCCTCCTCTGCCTCCTGCAGGCCAGCGCTCGGTAGAACTCCCTCTGCTTCAGCTCCTTCAGACGCTGCAGGCAGAATTATCACTCTTAATGATAACATGAATAATATTGACGTCATCTTAACAAGATTCAGCAGGTCAACGTGTGTGTGTGTCGGTGGTTCACTGTAACTGTTTGCTCTGCAGTAGTTTATCTGCTGTGTGTGTGTGTGTTTATATGTGCTTGCTAAGCCAGTGGTGTCAGCTTTAGTACAATCCAGACCAGCTAAATTCACTTACTGAGCTCTTTCTGCAGCCCGGAGATACTCGTGCAGTGTTCAAGTGTTGCTTGTGTGTGTGTGTCACAAATGATATTAGCAAACCGGTTTGTTCGCATCACAGATGGATGGATGGCTGGAGACAAAAAGAAAGCAAGACAGAAAGCAGAAATGACAAACGCTTACAAACAAACGCTGTGTTTTACATGAGGTGTGTTTTTCATACGGTGTGTTTTACATACAGTGTGTTTTACATACAGTGTGTTTTACATACGGTGTGTTTTACATACGGTGTGTTTTACATACGGTGTGTTTTACAGCTGCTGTGTTTTACATACAGTGTGTTTTACATACGGTGTGTTTTACATACGGTGTGTTTTACAGCTGCTGTGTTTTACATACGGTGTGTTTTACATACGGTGTGTTTTACATACGGTGTGTTTTACATACAGTGTGTTTTACATACAGTGTGTTTTACAGCTGCTGTGTTTTACATACAGTGTGTTTTACATACGGTGTGTTTCACATACAGTGTGTTTTACATACGGTGTGTTTTACATACGGTGTGTTTCACATACAGTGTGTTTTACATACGGTGTGTTTTACATACAGTGTGTTTTACATATAGTGTGTTTTACATACGGTGTGTTTTACATACGGTGTGTTTCACATACAGTGTGTTTTACATACGGTGTGTTTCACATACAGTGTGTTTTACATACGGTGTGTTTTACATACGGTGTGTTTCACATACAGTGTGTTTTACATACGGTGTGTTTCACATACAGTGTGTTTTACATACGGTGTGTTTCACATACAGTGTGTTTTACATACGGTGTGTTTTACATACGGTGTGTTTCACATACAGTGTGTTTTACATACGGTGTGTTTCACATACAGTGTGTTTCACATACAGTGTGTTTTACATACGGTGTGTTTTACATACGGTGTGTTTCACATACAGTGTGTTTTACATACGGTGTGTTTTACAGCTGCTGTGTTTTACATATGGTGTGTTTTACATACGGTGTGTTTTACATACGGTGTGTTTTACATACGGTGTGTTTTACAGCTGCTGTGTTTTACATATGGTGTGTTTTACATACGGTGTGTTTTACATACAGTGTGTTTTACATACGGTGTGTTTTACATACAGTGTGTTTTCCATATAGTGTGTTTTACATACGGTGTGTTTTACAGCTGCTGTGTTTTACATACGGTGTGTTTTACAGCTGCTGTGTTTTACATACAGTGTGTTTTACATACGGTGTGTTTTACATACGGTGTGTTTTCCATATAGTGTGTTTTACATACGGTGTGTTTTACAGCTGCTGTGTTTTACATACAGTGTGTTTTACATACGGTGTGTTTTACATACGGTGTGTTTTCCATATAGTGTGTGTCACATACAGTGTGTTTTCCATACGGTGTGTTTTACATATAGTGTGTTTTACATACGGTGTGTTTTACATATAGTGTGTTTTACATACAGTGTGTTTTACATACGGTGTGTTTTACATACAGTGTGTTTTACATACGGTGTGTTTTACATACAGTGTGTTTTACATACGCTGTGTTTTACAGCTGCTGTGTTTTACATACGGTGTGTTTTACATACGGTGTGTTTTCCATATGGTGTGTTTTACATATAGTGTGTTTTACATACGGTGTGTTTTACAGCTGCTGTGTTTTACATACATTGTGTTTTACATACGGTGTGTTTTCCATGCAGTGTGATGTACATATAGTGTGTTTTATTTATGGTGTGTTTTACAGCTGCTGTGTTTTCCATACGGTGTGTTTTCCATACAGTGTGTTTTCCATACGGTGTGTTTTCCATATAGTGTGTTTTGCATACGGTGTGTTTTACATATAGCGTGTTTTACATACGGTGTGTTTTCCATACATTGTGTTTTACATATAGTGTGTTTTACAGCTGCTGTGTTTTACATACAGTGTGTTTTACATACGGTGTGTTTTACATATAGTGTGTTTCACAAACGGTGTGTTTTACATACGGTGTGTTTTACATACAGTGTGTTTTACAGCTGCTGTGTTTTACATACAGTGTGTTTTACATACGGTGTGTTTTCCATACGGTGTGTTTTCCATACGGTGTGTTTTACATACGGTGTGTTTTACATACAGTGTGTTTTACATACGGTGTGTTTTACATCCAGTGTGTTTTACATACGGTGTGTTTTACATACGGTGTGTTTTCCATACGGTGTGTTTTCCATACAGTGTGTTTTACATACGGTGTGTTTCACATACAGTGTGTTTTCCATACGGTGTGTTTTCCATACAGTGTGTTTTACATACGGTGTGTTTCACATACAGTGTGTTTTACATACGGTGTGTTTTACAGCTGCTGTGTTTTACATACGGTGTGTTTTACATACGGTGTGTTTCACATACAGTGTGTTTTACATACGGTGTGTTTTACAGCTGCTGTGTTTTACATATGGTGTGTTTTACATACGGTGTGTTTTACATACGGTGTGTTTTACATACGGTGTGTTTTACAGCTGCTGTGTTTTACATACGGTGTGTTTTACATACGGTGTGTTTTACATACGGTGTGTTTCACATACAGTGTGTTTTACATACAGTGTGTTTTACATACAGTGTGTTTTACATACGGTGTGTTTTACATACGGTGTGTTTTACAGCTGCTGTGTTTTACATACAGTGTGTTTTACATACGGTGTGTTTTACATACAGTGTGTTTTACATACGGTGTGTTTTACATACAGTGTGTTTTACATACGGTGTGTTTTACATCCGGTGTGTTTTCCATACGGTGTGTTTTACAGCTGCTGTGTTTTACATACAGTGTGTTTTACATACGGTGTGTTTTACATACAGTGTGTTTTACATACGGTGTGTTTTACATACAGTGTGTTTTCCATATAGTGTGTTTTACATACGGTGTGTTTTACAGCTGCTGTGTTTTACATACGGTGTGTTTTACAGCTGCTGTGTTTTACATACAGTGTGTTTTACATACGGTGTGTTTTACATACGGTGTGTTTTCCATATAGTGTGTTTTACATACGGTGTGTTTTACAGCTGCTGTGTTTTACATACAGTGTGTTTTACATACGGTGTGTTTTACATACGGTGTGTTTTCCATATAGTGTGTGTCACATACAGTGTGTTTTCCATACGGTGTGTTTTACATATAGTGTGTTTTACATACGGTGTGTTTTACATATAGTGTGTTTTACATACAGTGTGTTTTACATACGGTGTGTTTTACATACAGTGTGTTTTACATACGGTGTGTTTTACATACAGTGTGTTTTACATACGCTGTGTTTTACAGCTGCTGTGTTTTACATACGGTGTGTTTTACATACGGTGTGTTTTCCATATGGTGTGTTTTACATATAGTGTGTTTTACATACGGTGTGTTTTACAGCTGCTGTGTTTTACATACATTGTGTTTTACATACGGTGTGTTTTCCATGCAGTGTGATGTACATATAGTGTGTTTTATTTATGGTGTGTTTTACAGCTGCTGTGTTTTCCATACGGTGTGTTTTCCATACAGTGTGTTTTCCATACGGTGTGTTTTCCATATAGTGTGTTTTACATACGGTGTGTTTTACATATAGCGTGTTTTACATACGGTGTGTTTTCCATACATTGTGTTTTACATATAGTGTGTTTTACAGCTGCTGTGTTTTACATACAGTGTGTTTTACATACGGTGTGTTTTACATATAGTGTGTTTCACAAACGGTGTGTTTTACATACGGTGTGTTTTACATACAGTGTGTTTTACAGCTGCTGTGTTTTACATACAGTGTGTTTTACATACGGTGTGTTTTCCATACGGTGTGTTTTCCATACGGTGTGTTTTACATACGGTGTGTTTTACATACAGTGTGTTTTACATACGGTGTGTTTTACATCCAGTGTGTTTTACATACGGTGTGTTTTACATACGGTGTGTTTTCCATACGGTGTGTTTTCCATACAGTGTGTTTTACATACGGTGTGTTTCACATACAGTGTGTTTTCCATACGGTGTGTTTTCCATACAGTGTGTTTTCCATACGGTGTGTTTTACATATAGTGTGTTTTACATACGGTGTGTTTTACATATAGTGTGTTTTACATACAGTGTGTTTTACATACGGTGTGTTTTACATACAGTGTGTTTTACATACAGTGTGTTTTACATACGCTGTGTTTTACATACAGTGTGTTTTACATACGCTGTGTTTTACATATAGTGTGTTTTACATACGGTGTGTTTTCCATATGGTGTGTTTTACATATAGTGTGTTTTACATACGGTGTGTTTTACAGCTGCTGTGTTTTACATACATTGTGTTTTACATACGGTGTGTTTTCCATGCAGTGTAATGTACATATAGTGTGTTTTATTTATGGTGTGTTTTACAGCTGCTGTGTTTTCCATACGGTGTGTTTTCCATACGGTGTGTTTTCCATACGGTGTGTTTTCCATACGGTGTGTTTTCCATATAGTGTGTTTTACATACGGTGTGTTTTACATATAGCGTGTTTTACATACGGTGTGTTTTCCATACATTGTGTTTTACATATAGTGTGTTTTACAGCTGCTGTGTTTTACATACAGTGTGTTTTACATACGGTGTGTTTTACATATAGTGTGTTTCACAAACGGTGTGTTTTACATACGGTGTGTTTTACATACAGTGTGTTTTACAGCTGCTGTGTTTTACATACAGTGTGTTTTACATACGGTGTGTTTTCCATACGGTGTGTTTTCCATACGGTGTGTTTTACATACGGTGTGTTTTACATACAGTGTGTTTTACATACGGTGTGTTTTACATCCAGTGTGTTTTCCATACAGTGTGTTTTACATACGGTGTGTTTCACATACAGTGTGTTTTACATACGGTGTGTTTTACAGCTGCTGTGTTTTACATATGGTGTTTTACATACGGTGTGTTTTACATACGGTGTGTTTTACAGCTGCTGTGTTTTACATATGGTGTGTTTTACATACGGTGTGTTTTACATACGGTGTGTTTTACATACGGTGTGTTTCACATACAGTGTGTTTTACATACAGTGTGTTTTACATACGGTGTGTTTTACATACGGTGTGTTTTACAGCTGCTGTGTTTCACAGCTGCTGTGTGTCACATACAGTGTGTTTTCCATACGGTGTGTTTTACATATAGTGTGTTTTACATACGGTGTGTTTTACATATAGTGTGTTTTACATACAGTGTGTTTTACATACGGTGTGTTTTACATACAGTGTGTTTTACATACAGTGTGTTTTACATACGCTGTGTTTTACATACGGTGTGTTTTACATACGGTGTGTTTTACATATAGTGTGTTTTACATACGGTGTGTTTTCCATATGGTGTGTTTTACATATAGTGTGTTTTACATACGGTGTGTTTTACAGCTGCTGTGTTTTACATACATTGTGTTTTACATACGGTGTGTTTTCCATGCAGTGTAATGTACATATAGTGTGTTTTATTTATGGTGTGTTTTACAGCTGCTGTGTTTTCCATACGGTGTGTTTTCCATACGGTGTGTTTTCCATACGGTGTGTTTTCCATACGGTGTGTTTTCCATATAGCGTGTTTTACATACGGTGTGTTTTCCATACATTGTGTTTTACATATAGTGTGTTTTACAGCTGCTGTGTTTTACATACAGTGTGTTTTCCATACAGTGTGTTTTACATACGGTGTGTTTTACATATAGTGTGTTTCACAAACGGTGTGTTTTACATACAGTGTGTTTTACAGCTGCTTGGTTTTACATATAGTGTGTTTCACAAACGGTGTGTTTTACAAAAAGTGTGTTTTACATACAGTGTGTTTTCCATACGGTGTGTTTTCCATACGGTGTGTTTTCCATACGGTGTGTTTTACATACGGTGTGTTTTACATACGGTGTGTTTTACATACAGTGTGTTTTACATCCAGTGTGTTTTCCATCCGGTGTGTTTTACATACAGTGTGTTTTACATACGGTGTGTTTTCCATACAGTGTGCTTTACATATGGTGTCTTTTACAGCTGCTGTGTTTTATATACGGTGTTGTCTCCATACGGTGTGTTTTCCATACAGTGTGTTTTACATACGGTGTGTTTTACATATAGTGTGTTTTCCATACGGTGTGTTTTCCATACAGTGTGTTTTCCATACGGTGTGTTTTCCATACGGTGTGTTTTCCATACAGTGTGTTTTACATACGGTGTGTTTTACATACGGTGTGTTTTACATACGGTGTGTTTCACATACGGTGTGTTTTACAGCTGCTGTGTTTTACATATGGTGTGTTTTACATACGGTGTGTTTTACATACGGTGTGTTTTACATACGGTGTGTTTCACATACGGTGTGTTTTACAGCTGCTGTGTTTTACATACAGTGTGTTTTACATACGGTGTGTTTTACATACAGTGTGTTTTACATACGGTGTGTTTTACATACAGTGTGTTTTACATACGGTGTGTTTTACATCCGGTGTGTTTTCCATACGGTGTGTTTTACATACGGTGTGTTTTACAGCTGCTGTGTTTTACATACAGTGTGTTTTACATACGGTGTGTTTTACATACAGTGTGTTTTACATACGGTGTGTTTTACATACAGTGTGTTTTCCATATAGTGTGTTTTACATACGGTGTGTTTTACATACGGTGTGTTTTACATACGGTGTGTTTTACAGCTGCTGTGTTTTACATACAGTGTGTTTTACATACGGTGTGTTTTACATACGGTGTGTTTTCCATATAGTGTGTTTTACATACGGTGTGTTTTACATATGGTGTGTTTTACATACGGTGTGTTTTACAGCTGCTGTGTTTTACATACAGTGTGTTTTACATACGGTGTGTTTTACATACGGTGTGTTTTCCATATAGTGTGTGTCACATACAGTGTGTTTTCCATACGGTGTGTTTTACATATAGTGTGTTTTACATACGGTGTGTTTTACATATAGTGTGTTTTACATACGGTGTGTTTTACATACAGTGTGTTTTACATACGGTGTGTTTTACATACAGTGTGTTTTACATACGCTGTGTTTTACAGCTGCTGTGTTTTACATACGGTGTGTTTTACATACGGTGTGTTTTACATATGGTGTGTTTTACATATAGTGTGTTTTACATACGGTGTGTTTTACAGCTGCTGTGTTTTACATACATTGTGTTTGACATACGGTGTGTTTTCCATGCAGTGTGATGTACATATAGTGTGTTTTATTTATGGTGTGTTTTACAGCTGCTGTGTTTTCCATACGGTGTGTTTTCCATACAGTGTGTTTTACATACGGTGTGTTTTCCATACGGTGTGTTTTCCATACGGTGTGTTTTCCATACAGTGTGTTTTACATACGGTGTGTTTTACATATAGTGTGTTTTACATACAGTGTGTTTTACATACGGTGTGTTTTACATACGGTGTGTTTCACATACGGTGTGTTTCACATACAGTGTGTTTCACATACGGTGTGTTTTACATACAGTGTGTTTTACATACGGTGTGTTTTACAGCTGCTGTGTTTTACATATGGTGTGTTTTACATACGGTGTGTTTTACATACGGTGTGTTTTACATACGGTGTGTTTTACATACGGTGTGTTTCACATACGGTGTGTTTTACAGCTGCTGTGTTTTACATACAGTGTGTTTTACATACAGTGTATTTTACATACGGTGTGTTTTACATACAGTGTGTTTTACATACGGTGTGTTTTACATCCGGTGTGTTTTCCATACGGTGTGTTTTACATACGGTGTGTTTTACAGCTGCTGTGTTTTACATACAGTGTGTTTTACATACGGTGTGTTTTACATACAGTGTGTTTTACATACGGTGTGTTTTACATACAGTGTGTTTTCCATATAGTGTGTTTTACATACGGTGTGTTTTACATACGGTGTGTTTTACAGCTGCTGTGTTTTACATACGGTGTGTTTTACAGCTGCTGTGTTTTACATACAGTGTGTTTTACATACGGTGTGTTTTACATACGGTGTGTTTTCCATATAGTGTGTTTTACATACGGTGTGTTTTACATATGGTGTGTTTTACATACGGTGTGTTTTACAGCTGCTGTGTTTTACATACAGTGTGTTTTACATACGGTGTGTTTTACATACGGTGTGTTTTCCATATAGTGTGTGTCACATACAGTGTGTTTTCCATACGGTGTGTTTTACATATAGTGTGTTTTACATACGGTGTGTTTTACATATAGTGTGTTTTACATACGGTGTGTTTTACATACAGTGTGTTTTACATACGGTGTGTTTTACATACGGTGTGTTTTACATACGCTGTGTTTTACAGCTGCTGTGTTTTACATACGGTGTGTTTTACATACGGTGTGTTTTCCATATGGTGTGTTTTACATATAGTGTGTTTTACATACGGTGTGTTTTACAGCTGCTGTGTTTTACATACATTGTGTTTTACATACGGTGTGTTTTCCATGCAGTGTGATGTACATATAGTGTGTTTTATTTATGGTGTGTTTTACAGCTGCTGTGTTTTCCATACGGTGTGTTTTCCATACAGTGTGTTTTCCATACGGTGTGTTTTCAATATAGTGTGTTTTACATACAGTGTGTTTTACATACGGTGTGTTTTACATACAGTGTGTTTTACATACGGTGTGTTTTACATACAGTGTGTTTTACATACGGTGTGTTTTACATCCGGTGTGTTTTCCATACGGTGTGTTTTACATACGGTGTGTTTTACAGCTGCTGTGTTTTACATACAGTGTGTTTTACATACGGTGTGTTTTACATACAGTGTGTTTTACATACGGTGTGTTTTACATACGGTGTGTTTTACAGCTGCTGTGTTTTACATACGGTGTGTTTTACAGCTGCTGTGTTTTACATACAGTGTGTTTTACATACGGTGTGTTTTACATACGGTGTGTTTTCCATATAGTGTGTTTTACATACGGTGTGTTTTACATATGGTGTGTTTTACATACGGTGTGTTTTACAGCTGCTGTGTTTTACATACAGTGTGTTTTACATACGGTGTGTTTTACATACGGTGTGTTTTCCATATAGTGTGTGTCACATACAGTGTGTTTTCCATACGGTGTGTTTTACATATAGTGTGTTTTACATACGGTGTGTTTTACATATAGTGTGTTTTACATACAGTGTGTTTTACATACGGTGTGTTTTACATACAGTGTGTTTTACATACGGTGTGTTTTACATACAGTGTGTTTTACATACGCTGTGTTTTACAGCTGCTGTGTTTTACATACGGTGTGTTTTACATACGGTGTGTTTTCCATATGGTGTGTTTTACATATAGTGTGTTTTACATACGGTGTGTTTTACAGCTGCTGTGTTTTACATACATTGTGTTTTACATACGGTGTGTTTTCCATGCAGTGTGATGTACATATAGTGTGTTTTATTTATGGTGTGTTTTACAGCTGCTGTGTTTTCCATACAGTGTGTTTTCCATACGGTGTGTTTTCCATATAGTGTGTTTTACATACGGTGTGTTTTACATATAGCGTGTTTTACATACGGTGTGTTTTACATATAGTGTGTTTCACAAACGGTGTGTTTTACATACGGTGTGTTTTACATACAGTGTGTTTTACAGCTGCTGTGTTTTACATACAGTGTGTTTTCCATACGGTGTGTTTTCCATACGGTGTGTTTTACATACGGTGTGTTTTACATACAGTGTGTTTTACATACGGTGTGTTTTACATCCAGTGTGTTTTCCATACAGTGTGTTTTACATACGGTGTGTCACATACAGTGTGTTTTACATACGGTGTGTTTTACATATAGTGTGTTTTACATACGGTGTGTTTTACATATGGTGTGTTTTACAGCTGCTGTGGTTTATATACGGTGTGTTTTCCATACGGTGTGTTTTCCATACGGTGTGTTTTCCATACAGTGTGTTTTACATACGGTGTGTTTTACATATAGTGTGTTTTACATACGGTGTGTTTTCCATACGGTGTGTTTTCCATACAGTGTGTTTTCCATAGGGTGTGTTTTACAGCTGCTGTGTGTCACATACAGTGTGTTTTCCATACGGTGTGTTTTACATATAGTGTGTTTTCCATAGGGTGTGTTTTACAACTGCTGTGTGTCACATACAGTGTGTTTTCCATACGGTGTGTTTTCCATACGGTGTGTTTTCCATACGGTGTGTTTTCCATACGGTGTGTTTTCCATATAGCGTGTTTTACATACGGTGTGTTTTCCATACATTGTGTTTTACATATAGTGTGTTTTACAGCTGCTGTGTTTTACATACAGTGTGTTTTCCATACAGTGTGTTTTACATACGGTGTGTTTTACATATAGTGTGTTTCACAAACGGTGTGTTTTACATACAGTGTGTTTTACAGCTGCTTGGTTTTACATATAGTGTGTTTCACAAACGGTGTGTTTTACAAAAAGTGTGTTTTACATACAGTGTGTTTTCCATACGGTGTGTTTTCCATACGGTGTGTTTTCCATACGGTGTGTTTTACATACGGTGTGTTTTACATACGGTGTGTTTTACATACAGTGTGTTTTACATCCAGTGTGTTTTCCATCCGGTGTGTTTTACATACAGTGTGTTTTACATACGGTGTGTTTTCCATACAGTGTGCTTTACATATGGTGTCTTTTACAGCTGCTGTGTTTTATATACGGTGTTGTCTCCATACGGTGTGTTTTCCATACAGTGTGTTTTACATACGGTGTGTTTTACATATAGTGTGTTTTCCATACGGTGTGTTTTCCATACAGTGTGTTTTCCATACGGTGTGTTTTCCATACGGTGTGTTTTCCATACAGTGTGTTTTACATACGGTGTGTTTTACATATAGTGTGTTTTACATACAGTGTGTTTTACATACGGTGTGTTTTACATACGGTGTGTTTTACATACGGTGTGTTTCACATACGGTGTGTTTTACAGCTGCTGTGTTTTACATATGGTGTGTTTTACATACGGTGTGTTTTACATACGGTGTGTTTTACATACGGTGTGTTTCACATACGGTGTGTTTTACAGCTGCTGTGTTTTACATACAGTGTGTTTTACATACGGTGTGTTTTACATACAGTGTGTTTTACATACGGTGTGTTTTACATACAGTGTGTTTTACATACGGTGTGTTTTACATCCGGTGTGTTTTCCATACGGTGTGTTTTACATACGGTGTGTTTTACAGCTGCTGTGTTTTACATACAGTGTGTTTTACATACGGTGTGTTTTACATACAGTGTGTTTTACATACGGTGTGTTTTACATACAGTGTGTTTTCCATATAGTGTGTTTTACATACGGTGTGTTTTACATACGGTGTGTTTTACATACGGTGTGTTTTACAGCTGCTGTGTTTTACATACAGTGTGTTTTACATACGGTGTGTTTTACATACGGTGTGTTTTCCATATAGTGTGTTTTACATACGGTGTGTTTTACATATGGTGTGTTTTACATACGGTGTGTTTTACAGCTGCTGTGTTTTACATACAGTGTGTTTTACATACGGTGTGTTTTACATACGGTGTGTTTTCCATATAGTGTGTGTCACATACAGTGTGTTTTCCATACGGTGTGTTTTACATATAGTGTGTTTTACATACGGTGTGTTTTACATATAGTGTGTTTTACATACGGTGTGTTTTACATACAGTGTGTTTTACATACGGTGTGTTTTACATACAGTGTGTTTTACATACGCTGTGTTTTACAGCTGCTGTGTTTTACATACGGTGTGTTTTACATACGGTGTGTTTTACATATGGTGTGTTTTACATATAGTGTGTTTTACATACGGTGTGTTTTACAGCTGCTGTGTTTTACATACATTGTGTTTGACATACGGTGTGTTTTCCATGCAGTGTGATGTACATATAGTGTGTTTTATTTATGGTGTGTTTTACAGCTGCTGTGTTTTCCATACGGTGTGTTTTCCATACAGTGTGTTTTACATACGGTGTGTTTTCCATACGGTGTGTTTTCCATACGGTGTGTTTTCCATACAGTGTGTTTTACATACGGTGTGTTTTACATATAGTGTGTTTTACATACAGTGTGTTTTACATACGGTGTGTTTTACATACGGTGTGTTTCACATACGGTGTGTTTCACATACAGTGTGTTTCACATACGGTGTGTTTTACATACAGTGTGTTTTACATACGGTGTGTTTTACAGCTGCTGTGTTTTACATATGGTGTGTTTTACATACGGTGTGTTTTACATACGGTGTGTTTTACATACGGTGTGTTTTACATACGGTGTGTTTCACATACGGTGTGTTTTACAGCTGCTGTGTTTTACATACAGTGTGTTTTACATACAGTGTATTTTACATACGGTGTGTTTTACATACAGTGTGTTTTACATACGGTGTGTTTTACATCCGGTGTGTTTTCCATACGGTGTGTTTTACATACGGTGTGTTTTACAGCTGCTGTGTTTTACATACAGTGTGTTTTACATACGGTGTGTTTTACATACAGTGTGTTTTACATACGGTGTGTTTTACATACAGTGTGTTTTCCATATAGTGTGTTTTACATACGGTGTGTTTTACATACGGTGTGTTTTACAGCTGCTGTGTTTTACATACGGTGTGTTTTACAGCTGCTGTGTTTTACATACAGTGTGTTTTACATACGGTGTGTTTTACATACGGTGTGTTTTCCATATAGTGTGTTTTACATACGGTGTGTTTTACATATGGTGTGTTTTACATACGGTGTGTTTTACAGCTGCTGTGTTTTACATACAGTGTGTTTTACATACGGTGTGTTTTACATACGGTGTGTTTTCCATATAGTGTGTGTCACATACAGTGTGTTTTCCATACGGTGTGTTTTACATATAGTGTGTTTTACATACGGTGTGTTTTACATATAGTGTGTTTTACATACAGTGTGTTTTACATACGGTGTGTTTTACATACAGTGTGTTTTACATACGGTGTGTTTTACATACGGTGTGTTTTACATACGCTGTGTTTTACAGCTGCTGTGTTTTACATACGGTGTGTTTTACATACGGTGTGTTTTCCATATGGTGTGTTTTACATATAGTGTGTTTTACATACGGTGTGTTTTACAGCTGCTGTGTTTTACATACATTGTGTTTTACATACGGTGTGTTTTCCATGCAGTGTGATGTACATATAGTGTGTTTTATTTATGGTGTGTTTTACAGCTGCTGTGTTTTCCATACGGTGTGTTTTCCATACAGTGTGTTTTCCATACGGTGTGTTTTCAATATAGTGTGTTTTACATACAGTGTGTTTTACATACGGTGTGTTTTACATACAGTGTGTTTTACATACGGTGTGTTTTACATACAGTGTGTTTTACATACGGTGTGTTTTACATCCGGTGTGTTTTCCATACGGTGTGTTTTACATACGGTGTGTTTTACAGCTGCTGTGTTTTACATACAGTGTGTTTTACATACGGTGTGTTTTACATACAGTGTGTTTTACATACGGTGTGTTTTACATACGGTGTGTTTTACAGCTGCTGTGTTTTACATACGGTGTGTTTTACATACGGTGTGTTTTACATACGGTGTGTTTTCCATATAGTGTGTTTTACATACGGTGTGTTTTACATATGGTGTGTTTTACATACGGTGTGTTTTACAGCTGCTGTGTTTTACATACAGTGTGTTTTACATACGGTGTGTTTTACATACGGTGTGTTTTCCATATAGTGTGTGTCACATACAGTGTGTTTTCCATACGGTGTGTTTTACATATAGTGTGTTTTACATACGGTGTGTTTTACATATAGTGTGTTTTACATACAGTGTGTTTTACATACGGTGTGTTTTACATACAGTGTGTTTTACATACGGTGTGTTTTACATACAGTGTGTTTTACATACGCTGTGTTTTACAGCTGCTGTGTTTTACATACGGTGTGTTTTACATACGGTGTGTTTTCCATATGGTGTGTTTTACATATAGTGTGTTTTACATACGGTGTGTTTTACAGCTGCTGTGTTTTACATACATTGTGTTTTACATACGGTGTGTTTTCCATGCAGTGTGATGTACATATAGTGTGTTTTATTTATGGTGTGTTTTACAGCTGCTGTGTTTTCCATACAGTGTGTTTTCCATACGGTGTGTTTTCCATATAGTGTGTTTTACATACGGTGTGTTTTACATATAGCGTGTTTTACATACGGTGTGTTTTACATATAGTGTGTTTCACAAACGGTGTGTTTTACATACGGTGTGTTTTACATACAGTGTGTTTTACAGCTGCTGTGTTTTACATACAGTGTGTTTTCCATACGGTGTGTTTTCCATACGGTGTGTTTTACATACGGTGTGTTTTACATACAGTGTGTTTTACATACGGTGTGTTTTACATCCAGTGTGTTTTCCATACAGTGTGTTTTACATACGGTGTGTCACATACAGTGTGTTTTACATACGGTGTGTTTTACATATAGTGTGTTTTACATACGGTGTGTTTTACATATGGTGTGTTTTACAGCTGCTGTGGTTTATATACGGTGTGTTTTCCATACGGTGTGTTTTCCATACGGTGTGTTTTCCATACAGTGTGTTTTACATACGGTGTGTTTTACATATAGTGTGTTTTACATACGGTGTGTTTTCCATACGGTGTGTTTTCCATACAGTGTGTTTTCCATAGGGTGTGTTTTACAGCTGCTGTGTGTCACATACAGTGTGTTTTCCATACGGTGTGTTTTACATATAGTGTGTTTTCCATAGGGTGTGTTTTACAACTGCTGTGTGTCACATACAGTGTGTTTTCCATACGGTGTGTTTTCCATACGGTGTGTTTTACATGCGGTGTGTTTTACATCCGGTGTGTTTTCCATACAGTGTGTTTTACATACGGTGTGTTTTACAGCTGCTGTGTTTTACATACAGTGTGTTTTACATACGGTGTGTTTTCCATATGGTGTGTTTTACATACGGTGTGTTTTACATACAGTGTGTTTTACATACGGTGTGTTTTCCATACAGTGTGTTTTACATATAGTGTGTTTTACATACGGTGTTTTTTCCATATGGTGTGTTTTACATATAGTGTGTTTTACATACGGTGTGTTTTCCATGCAGTGTGTTTTACATATAGTGTGTTTTATTTATGGTGTGTTTTACAGCTGCTGTGTTTTATATACAGTGTGTTTTCCATACGGTGTGTTTTACATATAGTGTGTTTTACATACGGTGTGTTTTCCATGCAGTGTGTTTCACATATAGTGTGTTTTATTTATGGTGTGTTTTACAGCTGCTGTGTTTTACATACGGTGTGTTTTACATATAGTGTGTTTTACATACAGTGTGTTTTACATACGGTGTGTTTTACATACGGTGTGTTTTACATACGGTGTGTTTCACATACGGTGTGTTTCACATACAGTGTGTTTCACATACGGTGTGTTTTACATACAGTGTGTTTTACATACGGTGTGTTTTACAGCTGCTGTGTTTTACATATGGTGTGTTTTACATACGGTGTGTTTTACATACGGTGTGTTTTACATACGGTGTGTTTTACGGCTGCTGTGTTTTACATACATTGTGTTTTACATACGGTGTGTTTTCCATGCAGTGTGATGTACATATAGTGTGTTTTATTTATGGTGTGTTTTACAGCTGCTGTGTTTTCCATACGGTGTGTTTTCCATACAGTGTGTTTTCCATACGGTGTGTTTTCCATATAGTGTGTTTTACATACAGTGTGTTTTACATACGGTGTGTTTTACATACAGTGTGTTTTACATACGGTGTGTTTTACATACAGTGTGTTTTACATACGGTGTGTTTTACATCCGGTGTGTTTTCCATACGGTGTGTTTTACATACGGTGTGTTTTACAGCTGCTGTGTTTTACATACAGTGTGTTTTACATACGGTGTGTTTTACATACAGTGTGTTTTACATACGGTGTGTTTTACATACAGTGTGTTTTCCATATAGTGTGTTTTACATACGGTGTGTTTTACAGCTGCTGTGTTTTACATACGGTGTGTTTTACAGCTGCTGTGTTTTACATACAGTGTGTTTTACATACGGTGTGTTTTACATACGGTGTGTTTTCCATATAGTGTGTTTTACATACGGTGTGTTTTACATATGGTGTGTTTTACATACGGTGTGTTTTACAGCTGCTGTGTTTTACATACAGTGTGTTTTACATACGGTGTGTTTTACATACAGTGTGTTTTCCATATAGTGTGTTTTACATACGGTGTGTTTTACATACGGTGTGTTTTACAGCTGCTGTGTTTTACATACGGTGTGTTTTACAGCTGCTGTGTTTTACATACAGTGTGTTTTACATACGGTGTGTTTTACATACGGTGTGTTTTCCATATAGTGTGTTTTACATACGGTGTGTTTTACATATGGTGTGTTTTACATACGGTGTGTTTTACAGCTGCTGTGTTTTACATACAGTGTGTTTTACATACGGTGTGTTTTACATACGGTGTGTTTTCCATATAGTGTGTGTCACATACAGTGTGTTTTCCATACGGTGTGTTTTACATATAGTGTGTTTTACATACGGTGTGTTTTACATATAGTGTGTTTTACATACAGTGTGTTTTACATACGGTGTGTTTTACATACAGTGTGTTTTACATACGGTGTGTTTTACATACGGTGTGTTTTACATACGCTGTGTTTTACAGCTGCTGTGTTTTACATACGGTGTGTTTTACATACGGTGTGTTTTCCATATGGTGTGTTTTACATATAGTGTGTTTTACATACGGTGTGTTTTACAGCTGCTGTGTTTTACATACATTGTGTTTTACATACGGTGTGTTTTCCATGCAGTGTGATGTACATATAGTGTGTTTTATTTATGGTGTGTTTTACAGCTGCTGTGTTTTCCATACGGTGTGTTTTCCATACAGTGTGTTTTCCATACGGTGTGTTTTCAATATAGTGTGTTTTACATACAGTGTGTTTTACATACGGTGTGTTTTACATACAGTGTGTTTTACATACGGTGTGTTTTACATACAGTGTGTTTTACATACGGTGTGTTTTACATCCGGTGTGTTTTCCATACGGTGTGTTTTACATACGGTGTGTTTTACAGCTGCTGTGTTTTACATACAGTGTGTTTTACATACGGTGTGTTTTACATACAGTGTGTTTTACATACGGTGTGTTTTACATACGGTGTGTTTTACAGCTGCTGTGTTTTACATACGGTGTGTTTTACATACAGTGTGTTTTACATACGGTGTGTTTTACATACAGTGTGTTTTACATACGGTGTGTTTTACATACGGTGTGTTTTCCATATAGTGTGTTTTACATACGGTGTGTTTTACATATGGTGTGTTTTACATACGGTGTGTTTTACAGCTGCTGTGTTTTACATACAGTGTGTTTTACATACGGTGTGTTTTACATACGGTGTGTTTTCCATATAGTGTGTGTCACATACAGTGTGTTTTCCATACGGTGTGTTTTACATATAGTGTGTTTTACATACGGTGTGTTTTACATATAGTGTGTTTTACATACAGTGTGTTTTACATACGGTGTGTTTTACATACAGTGTGTTTTACATACGGTGTGTTTTACATACAGTGTGTTTTACATACGCTGTGTTTTACAGCTGCTGTGTTTTACATACGGTGTGTTTTACATACGGTGTGTTTTCCATATGGTGTGTTTTACATATAGTGTGTTTTACATACGGTGTGTTTTACAGCTGCTGTGTTTTACATACATTGTGTTTTACATACGGTGTGTTTTCCATGCAGTGTGATGTACATATAGTGTGTTTTATTTATGGTGTGTTTTACAGCTGCTGTGTTTTCCATACAGTGTGTTTTCCATACGGTGTGTTTTCCATATAGTGTGTTTTACATACGGTGTGTTTTACATATAGCGTGTTTTACATACGGTGTGTTTTACATATAGTGTGTTTCACAAACGGTGTGTTTTACATACGGTGTGTTTTACATACAGTGTGTTTTACAGCTGCTGTGTTTTACATACAGTGTGTTTTCCATACGGTGTGTTTTCCATACGGTGTGTTTTACATACGGTGTGTTTTACATACAGTGTGTTTTACATACGGTGTGTTTTACATCCAGTGTGTTTTCCATACAGTGTGTTTTACATACGGTGTGTCACATACAGTGTGTTTTACATACGGTGTGTTTTACATATAGTGTGTTTTACATACGGTGTGTTTTACATATGGTGTGTTTTACAGCTGCTGTGGTTTATATACGGTGTGTTTTCCATACGGTGTGTTTTCCATACGGTGTGTTTTCCATACAGTGTGTTTTACATACGGTGTGTTTTACATATAGTGTGTTTTACATACGGTGTGTTTTCCATACGGTGTGTTTTCCATACAGTGTGTTTTCCATAGGGTGTGTTTTACAGCTGCTGTGTGTCACATACAGTGTGTTTTCCATACGGTGTGTTTTACATATAGTGTGTTTTCCATAGGGTGTGTTTTACAACTGCTGTGTGTCACATACAGTGTGTTTTCCATACGGTGTGTTTTCCATACGGTGTGTTTTACATGCGGTGTGTTTTACATGCGGTGTGTTTTCCATACAGTGTGTTTTACATACGGTGTGTTTTACAGCTGCTGTGTTTTACATACAGTGTGTTTTACATACGGTGTGTTTTCCATATGGTGTGTTTTACATACGGTGTGTTTTACATACAGTGTGTTTTACATACGGTGTGTTTTCCATACAGTGTGTTTTACATATAGTGTGTTTTACATACGGTGTTTTTTCCATATGGTGTGTTTTACATATAGTGTGTTTTACATACGGTGTGTTTTCCATGCAGTGTGTTTTACATATAGTGTGTTTTATTTATGGTGTGTTTTACAGCTGCTGTGTTTTATATACAGTGTGTTTTCCATACGGTGTGTTTTACATATAGTGTGTTTTACATACGGTGTGTTTTCCATGCAGTGTGTTTCACATATAGTGTGTTTTATTTATGGTGTGTTTTACAGCTGCTGTGTTTTACATACGGTGTGTTTTACATATAGTGTGTTTTACATACAGTGTGTTTTACATACGGTGTGTTTTACATACGGTGTGTTTTACATACGGTGTGTTTCACATACGGTGTGTTTCACATACAGTGTGTTTCACATACGGTGTGTTTTACATACAGTGTGTTTTACATACGGTGTGTTTTACAGCTGCTGTGTTTTACATATGGTGTGTTTTACATACGGTGTGTTTTACATACGGTGTGTTTTACATACGGTGTGTTTTACGGCTGCTGTGTTTTACATACATTGTGTTTTACATACGGTGTGTTTTCCATGCAGTGTGATGTACATATAGTGTGTTTTATTTATGGTGTGTTTTACAGCTGCTGTGTTTTCCATACGGTGTGTTTTCCATACAGTGTGTTTTCCATACGGTGTGTTTTCCATATAGTGTGTTTTACATACAGTGTGTTTTACATACGGTGTGTTTTACATACAGTGTGTTTTACATACGGTGTGTTTTACATACAGTGTGTTTTACATACGGTGTGTTTTACATCCGGTGTGTTTTCCATACGGTGTGTTTTACATACGGTGTGTTTTACAGCTGCTGTGTTTTACATACAGTGTGTTTTACATACGGTGTGTTTTACATACAGTGTGTTTTACATACGGTGTGTTTTACATACAGTGTGTTTTCCATATAGTGTGTTTTACATACGGTGTGTTTTACAGCTGCTGTGTTTTACATACGGTGTGTTTTACAGCTGCTGTGTTTTACATACAGTGTGTTTTACATACGGTGTGTTTTACATACGGTGTGTTTTCCATATAGTGTGTTTTACATACGGTGTGTTTTACATATGGTGTGTTTTACATACGGTGTGTTTTACAGCTGCTGTGTTTTACATACAGTGTGTTTTACATACGGTGTGTTTTACATACGGTGTGTTTTCCATATAGTGTGTGTCACATACAGTGTGTTTTCCATACGGTGTGTTTTACATATAGTGTGTTTTACATACGGTGTGTTTTACATATAGTGTGTTTTACATACAGTGTGTTTTACATACGGTGTGTTTTACATACAGTGTGTTTTACATACGGTGTGTTTTACATACAGTGTGTTTTACATACGCTGTGTTTTACAGCTGCTGTGTTTTACATACGGTGTGTTTTACATACGGTGTGTTTTCCATATGGTGTGTTTTACATATAGTGTGTTTTACATACGGTGTTTTTTACAGCTGCTGTGTTTTACATACATTGTGTTTTACATACGGTGTGTTTTCCATGCAGTGTGATGTACATATAGTGTGTTTTATTTATGGTGTGTTTTACAGCTGCTGTGTTTTCCATACGGTGTGTTTTCCATACAGTGTGTTTTCCATACGGTGTGTTTTCCATATAGTGTGTTTTACATACGGTGTGTTTTACATACGGTGTGTTTTACATCCAGTGTGTTTTCCATACAGTGTGTTTTACATACGGTGTGTCACATACAGTGTGTTTTACATACGGTGTGTTTTACATATAGTGTGTTTTACATACGGTGTGTTTTACATATGGTGTGTTTTACAGCTGCTGTGGTTTATATACGGTGTGTTTTCCATACGGTGTGTTTTCCATACGGTGTGTTTTCCATACAGTGTGTTTTACATACGGTGTGTTTTACATATAGTGTGTTTTACATACGGTGTGTTTTCCATACGGTGTGTTTTCCATACAGTGTGTTTTCCATAGGGTGTGTTTTACAGCTTCTGTGTGTCACATACAGTGTGTTTTCCATACGGTGTGTTTTACATATAGTGTGTTTTCCATAGGGTGTGTTTTACAACTGCTGTGTGTCACATACAGTGTGTTTTCCATACGGTGTGTTTTCCATACGGTGTGTTTTACATGCGGTGTGTTTTACATCCGGTGTGTTTTCCATACAGTGTGTTTTACATACGGTGTGTTTTACAGCTGCTGTGTTTTACATACAGTGTGTTTTACATACGGTGTGTTTTCCATATGGTGTGTTTTACATACGGTGTGTTTTACATACAGTGTGTTTTACATACGGTGTGTTTTCCATACAGTGTGTTTTACATATAGTGTGTTTTACATACGGTGTTTTTTCCATATGGTGTGTTTTACATATAGTGTGTTTTACATACGGTGTGTTTTCCATGCAGTGTGTTTTACATATAGTGTGTTTTATTTATGGTGTGTTTTACAGCTGCTGTGTTTTATATACAGTGTGTTTTCCATACGGTGTGTTTTACATATAGTGTGTTTTACATACGGTGTGTTTTCCATGCAGTGTGTTTCACATATAGTGTGTTTTATTTATGGTGTGTTTTACAGCTGCTGTGTTTTACATACGGTGTGTTTTCCATACGGTGTGTTTTCCATACGGTGTGTTTTCCATACAGTGTGTTTTACATAAAGTGTGTTTTACATATGGTGTGTTTTACATATAGCGTGTTTTACATACGGTGTGTTTTCCATACATTGTGTTTTACATATAGTGTGTTTTACAGCTGCTGTGTTTTCCATACGGTGTGTTTTCCATACGGTGTGTTTTACAGCTGCTGTGTTTTACATATAGTGTGTTTCACAAACGGTGTGTTTTACAAACGGTGTGTTTTACATACGGTGTGTTTTACATACAGTGTGTTTTACATATAGTGTGTTTCACAAACGGTGTGTTTTACAAAAAGTGTGTTTTACATACAGTGTGTTTTACAGCTGCTGTGTTTTACATACAGTGTGTTTTACATACACACCGTATGTAAAACACGGTGTACATACGGTGTGTTTTCCATACAGTGTGTTTTCCATACGGTGTGTTTTCAATATAGTGTGTTTTACATACAGTGTGTTTTACATACGGTGTGTTTTACATACAGTGTGTTTTACATACGGTGTGTTTTACATACAGTGTGTTTTACATACGGTGTGTTTTACATCCGGTGTGTTTTCCATACGGTGTGTTTTACATACGGTGTGTTTTACAGCTGCTGTGTTTTACATACAGTGTGTTTTACATACGGTGTGTTTTACATACAGTGTGTTTTACATACGGTGTGTTTTACATACAGTGTGTTTTACATACGGTGTGTTTTACATACGGTGTGTTTTACAGCTGCTGTGTTTTACATACGGTGTGTTTTACATACGGTGTGTTTTACATACGCTGTGTTTTACAGCTGCTGTGTTTTACATACGGTGTGTTTTACATACGGTGTGTTTTCCATATGGTGTGTTTTACATATAGTGTGTTTTACATACGGTGTGTTTTACAGCTGCTGTGTTTTACATACATTGTGTTTTACATACGGTGTGTTTTCCATGCAGTGTGATGTACATATAGTGTGTTTTATTTATGGTGTGTTTTACAGCTGCTGTGTTTTCCATACGGTGTGTTTTCCATACAGTGTGTTTTCCATACGGTGTGTTTTCAATATAGTGTGTTTTACATACAGTGTGTTTTACATACGGTGTGTTTTACATACAGTGTGTTTTACATACGGTGTGTTTTACATACAGTGTGTTTTACATACGGTGTGTTTTACATCCGGTGTGTTTTCCATACGGTGTGTTTTACATACGGTGTGTTTTACAGCTGCTGTGTTTTACATACAGTGTGTTTTACATACGGTGTGTTTTACATACAGTGTGTTTTACATACGGTGTGTTTTACATACGGTGTGTTTTACAGCTGCTGTGTTTTACATACGGTGTGTTTTACAGCTGCTGTGTTTTACATACAGTGTGTTTTACATACGGTGTGTTTTACATACGGTGTGTTTTCCATATAGTGTGTTTTACATACGGTGTGTTTTACATATGGTGTGTTTTACATACGGTGTGTTTTACAGCTGCTGTGTTTTACATACAGTGTGTTTTACATACGGTGTGTTTTACATACGGTGTGTTTTCCATATAGTGTGTGTCACATACAGTGTGTTTTCCATACGGTGTGTTTTACATATAGTGTGTTTTACATACGGTGTGTTTTACATATAGTGTGTTTTACATACAGTGTGTTTTACATACGGTGTGTTTTACATACAGTGTGTTTTACATACGGTGTGTTTTACATACAGTGTGTTTTACATACGCTGTGTTTTACATACGCTGTGTTTTACAGCTGCTGTGTTTTACATACGGTGTGTTTTACATACGGTGTGTTTTCCATATGGTGTGTTTTACATATAGTGTGTTTTACATACGGTGTGTTTTACAGCTGCTGTGTTTTACATACATTGTGTTTTACATACGGTGTGTTTTCCATGCAGTGTGATGTACATATAGTGTGTTTTATTTATGGTGTGTTTTACAGCTGCTGTGTTTTCCATACAGTGTGTTTTCCATACGGTGTGTTTTCCATATAGTGTGTTTTACATACGGTGTGTTTTACATATAGCGTGTTTTACATACGGTGTGTTTTCCATACATTGTGTTTTACATATAGTGTGTTTTACAGCTGCTGTGTTTTACATACAGTGTGTTTTACATACGGTGTGTTTTACATATAGTGTGTTTCACAAACGGTGTGTTTTACATACGGTGTGTTTTACATACAGTGTGTTTTACAGCTGCTGTGTTTTACATACAGTGTGTTTTCCATACGGTGTGTTTTCCATACGGTGTGTTTTACATACGGTGTGTTTTACATACAGTGTGTTTTACATACGGTGTGTTTTACATCCAGTGTGTTTTCCATACAGTGTGTTTTACATACGGTGTGTCACATACAGTGTGTTTTACATACGGTGTGTTTTACATATAGTGTGTTTTACATACGGTGTGTTTTACATATGGTGTGTTTTACAGCTGCTGTGGTTTATATACGGTGTGTTTTCCATACGGTGTGTTTTCTATACGGTGTGTTTTCCATACAGTGTGTTTTACATACAGTGTGTTTTACATACGGTGTGTTTTCCATACAGTGTGTTTTACATATAGTGTGTTTTACATACGGTGTTTTTTCCATATGGTGTGTTTTACATATAGTGTGTTTTACATACGGTGTGTTTTCCATGCAGTGTGTTTTACATATAGTGTGTTTTATTTATGGTGTGTTTTACAGCTGCTGTGTTTTATATACAGTGTGTTTTCCATACGGTGTGTTTTACATATAGTGTGTTTTACATACGGTGTGTTTTCCATGCAGTGTGTTTCACATATAGTGTGTTTTATTTATGGTGTGTTTTACAGCTGCTGTGTTTTACATACGGTGTGTTTTACATATAGTGTGTTTTACATACAGTGTGTTTTACATACGGTGTGTTTTACATACGGTGTGTTTCACATACGGTGTGTTTCACATACAGTGTGTTTCACATACGGTGTGTTTTACATACAGTGTGTTTTACATACGGTGTGTTTTACAGCTGCTGTGTTTTACATATGGTGTGTTTTACATACGGTGTGTTTTACATACGGTGTGTTTTACATACGGTGTGTTTTACGGCTGCTGTGTTTTACATACATTGTGTTTTACATACGGTGTGTTTTCCATGCAGTGTGATGTACATATAGTGTGTTTTATTTATGGTGTGTTTTACAGCTGCTGTGTTTTCCATACGGTGTGTTTTCCATACAGTGTGTTTTCCATACGGTGTGTTTTCCATATAGTGTGTTTTACATACAGTGTGTTTTACATACGGTGTGTTTTACATACAGTGTGTTTTACATACGGTGTGTTTTACATACAGTGTGTTTTACATACGGTGTGTTTTACATCCGGTGTGTTTTCCATACGGTGTGTTTTACATACGGTGTGTTTTACAGCTGCTGTGTTTTACATACAGTGTGTTTTACATACGGTGTGTTTTACATACAGTGTGTTTTACATACGGTGTGTTTTACATACAGTGTGTTTTCCATATAGTGTGTTTTACATACGGTGTGTTTTACATACGGTGTGTTTTACAGCTGCTGTGTTTTACATACGGTGTGTTTTACAGCTGCTGTGTTTTACATACAGTGTGTTTTACATACGGTGTGTTTTACATACGGTGTGTTTTCCATATAGTGTGTTTTACATACGGTGTGTTTTACATATGGTGTGTTTTACATACGGTGTGTTTTACAGCTGCTGTGTTTTACATACAGTGTGTTTTACATACGGTGTGTTTTACATACGGTGTGTTTTCCATATAGTGTGTGTCACATACAGTGTGTTTTCCATACGGTGTGTTTTACATATAGTGTGTTTTACATACGGTGTGTTTTACATATAGTGTGTTTTACATACAGTGTGTTTTACATACGGTGTGTTTTACATACAGTGTGTTTTACATACGGTGTGTTTTACATACAGTGTGTTTTACATACGCTGTGTTTTACAGCTGCTGTGTTTTACATACGGTGTGTTTTACATACGGTGTGTTTTCCATATGGTGTGTTTTACATATAGTGTGTTTTACATACGGTGTGTTTTACAGCTGCTGTGTTTTACATACATTGTGTTTTACATACGGTGTGTTTTCCATGCAGTGTGATGTACATATAGTGTGTTTTATTTATGGTGTGTTTTACAGCTGCTGTGTTTTCCATACGGTGTGTTTTCCATACAGTGTGTTTTCCATACGGTGTGTTTTCCATATAGTGTGTTTTACATACGGTGTGTTTTACATATAGCGTGTTTTACATACGGTGTGTTTTCCATACATTGTGTTTTACATATAGTGTGTTTTACAGCTGCTGTGTTTTACATACAGTGTGTTTTACATACGGTGTGTTTTACATATAGTGTGTTTCACAAACGGTGTGTTTTACATACGGTGTGTTTTACATACAGTGTGTTTTACAGCTGCTGTGTTTTACATACAGTGTGTTTTCCATACGGTGTGTTTTCCATACGGTGTGTTTTACATACGGTGTGTTTTACATACAGTGTGTTTTACATACGGTGTGTTTTACATCCAGTGTGTTTTCCATACAGTGTGTTTTACATACGGTGTGTCACATACAGTGTGTTTTACATACGGTGTGTTTTACATATAGTGTGTTTTACATACGGTGTGTTTTACATATGGTGTGTTTTACAGCTGCTGTGGTTTATATACGGTGTGTTTTCCATACGGTGTGTTTTCCATACGGTGTGTTTTCCATACAGTGTGTTTTACATACGGTGTGTTTTACATATAGTGTGTTTTACATACGGTGTGTTTTCCATACGGTGTGTTTTCCATACAGTGTGTTTTCCATAGGGTGTGTTTTACAGCTTCTGTGTGTCACATACAGTGTGTTTTCCATACGGTGTGTTTTACATATAGTGTGTTTTCCATAGGGTGTGTTTTACAACTGCTGTGTGTCACATACAGTGTGTTTTCCATACGGTGTGTTTTCCATACGGTGTGTTTTACATGCGGTGTGTTTTACATCCGGTGTGTTTTCCATACAGTGTGTTTTACATACGGTGTGTTTTACAGCTGCTGTGTTTTACATACAGTGTGTTTTACATACGGTGTGTTTTCCATATGGTGTGTTTTACATACGGTGTGTTTTACATACAGTGTGTTTTACATACGGTGTGTTTTCCATACAGTGTGTTTTACATATAGTGTGTTTTACATACGGTGTTTTTTCCATATGGTGTGTTTTACATATAGTGTGTTTTACATACGGTGTGTTTTCCATGCAGTGTGTTTTACATATAGTGTGTTTTATTTATGGTGTGTTTTACAGCTGCTGTTTTATATACAGTGTGTTTTCCATACGGTGTGTTTTACATATAGTGTGTTTTACATACGGTGTGTTTTCCATGCAGTGTGTTTCACATATAGTGTGTTTTATTTATGGTGTGTTTTACAGCTGCTGTGTTTTACATACGGTGTGTTTTCCATACGGTGTGTTTTCCATACGGTGTGTTTTCCATACAGTGTGTTTTACATAAAGTGTGTTTTACATATGGTGTGTTTTACATATAGCGTGTTTTACATACGGTGTGTTTTCCATACATTGTGTTTTACATATAGTGTGTTTTACAGCTGCTGTGTTTTACATACAGTGTGTTTTACATACGGTGTGTTTTACAGCTGCTGTATTTTACAGATGGTGTGTTTTACACGCGGTGTGTTTTACAGCTGCTGTGTTTTCCATACGGTGTGTTTTCCATACGGTGTGTTTTACAGCTGCTGTGTTTTACATATAGTGTGTTTCACAAACGGTGTGTTTTACAAACGGTGTGTTTTACATACGGTGTGTTTTACATACAGTGTGTTTTACAGCTGCTTTGTTTTACATATAGTGTGTTTCACAAACGGTGTGTTTTACAAAAAGTGTGTTTTACATACAGTGTGTTTTACAGCTGCTGTGTTTTACATACAGTGTGTTTTACATACACACCGTATGTAAAACACGGTGTACATACGGTGTGTTTTACATACGGTGTGTTTTACATACGGTGTGTTTTACATACAGTGTGTTTTACATCCGGTGTGTTTTACATCCGGTGTGTTTTCCATACAGTGTGTTTTCCATACGGTGTGTTTTCCATACAGTGTGTTTTACATACGGTGTGTTTTACATACAGTGTGCTTTACATATGGTGTGTTTTACAGCTGCTGTGTTTTATATACGGTGTGTTTTCCATACGGTGTGTTTTCCATACAGTGTGTTTTACATACCGTGTGTTTTACATACGGTGTGTTTTACATACGGTGTGTTTTACAGCTGCAGTGTGTCACATACAGTGTGTTTTCCATACGGTGTGTTTTACATATAGTGTGTTTTACATACGGTGTGTTTTACAGCTGCTGTGTGTCACATACAGTGTGTTTTCCATACGGTGTGTTTTACATATAGTGTGTTTTAAATACGGTGTGTTTTACAGCTGCTGTGTGTCACATACAGTGTGTTTTACATACGGTGTGTTTTACATACGGTGTGTTTTACATCCGGTGTGTTTTCCATATGGTGTGTTTTACATATAGTGTGTTTTACATACGGTGTGTTTTACATACGGTGTGTTTTACATACGGTGTGTTTTACATACGGTGTGTTTTACAGCTGCAGTGTGTCACATACAGTGTGTTTTCCATACTGTGTGTTTTACATATAGTGTGTTTTACATACGGTGTGTTTTACAGCTGCTGTGTGTCACATACAGTGTGTTTTCCATACGGTGTGTTTTACATATAGTGTGTTTTAAATACGGTGTGTTTTACAGCTGCTGTGTGTCACATACAGTGTGTTTTACATACGGTGTGTTTTACATACGGTGTGTTTTACATCCGGTGTGTTTTCCATATGGTGTGTTTTACATATAGTGTGTTTTACATACGGTGTGTTTTACATATAGCGTGTTTTACATACGGTGTGTTTTCCATACATTGTGTTTTACATATAGTGTGTTTTACAGCTGCTGTGTCTTACATACAGTGTGTTTTACATACGGTGTGTTTCACATATAGTGTGCTTTACATACAGTGTGTTTTCCATACGGTGTGTTTTACAGCTGCTGTGTTTTACATATAGTGTGTTTCACAAACGGTGTGTTTTACATATGGTGTGTTTTACATACGGTGTGTTTTCCATACAGTGTGTTTTACATACGGTGTGTTTTCCATACAGTGTGTTTTACATATAGTGTGTTTTACATACGGTGTGTTTTCCATATGGTGTGTTTTACATATAGTGTGTTTTACATACGTTGTGTTTTCCATACGGTGTGTTTGACATATAGTGTGTTTTACAGCTGCTGTGTTTTACATACATTGTGTTTTACATACGGTGTGTTTTCCATGCAGTGTGTTTTACATATAGTGTGTTTTATTTATGGTGTGTTTTACAGCTGCTGTGTTTTACATACGGTGTGTTTTCCATACGGTGTGTTTTCCATACGGTGTGTTTTCCATACAGTGTGTTTTACATAAAGTGTGTTTTATAGCTGCTGTGTTTTACATACAGTGTGTTTTACATACGGTGTGTTTTACATACGGTGTGTTTTCCATATAGTGTGTGTCACATACAGTGTGTTTTCCATACGGTGTGTTTTACATATAGTGTGTTTTACATACGGTGTGTTTTACATATAGTGTGTTTTACATACAGTGTGTTTTACATACGGTGTGTTTTACATACAGTGTGTTTTACATACGGTGTGTTTTACATACAGTGTGTTTTACATACGCTGTGTTTTACAGCTGCTGTGTTTTACATACGGTGTGTTTTACATACGGTGTGTTTTCCATATGGTGTGTTTTACATATAGTGTGTTTTACATACGGTGTGTTTTACAGCTGCTGTGTTTTACATACATTGTGTTTTACATACGGTGTGTTTTCCATGCAGTGTGATGTACATATAGTGTGTTTTATTTATGGTGTGTTTTACAGCTGCTGTGTTTTCCATACGGTGTGTTTTCCATACAGTGTGTTTTCCATACGGTGTGTTTTCCATATAGTGTGTTTTACATACGGTGTGTTTTACATATAGCGTGTTTTACATACGGTGTGTTTTCCATACATTGTGTTTTACATATAGTGTGTTTTACAGCTGCTGTGTTTTACATACAGTGTGTTTTACATACGGTGTGTTTTACATATAGTGTGTTTCACAAACGGTGTGTTTTACATACGGTGTGTTTTACATACAGTGTGTTTTACATATAGTGTGTTTCACAAACGGTGTGTTTTACATACGGTGTGTTTTACATACGGTGTGTTTTACATACGGTGTGTTTTACATACGGTGTGTTTTACATACGGTGTGTTTCACATACGGTGTGTTTTACAGCTGCTGTGTTTTACATATGGTGTGTTTTACAGCTACTGTGTTTTACATATGGTGTGTTTTCCATACGGTGTGTTTTACATACAGTGTGTTTTACATATGGTGTGTTTTACATGTAGTGTGTTTTACATACGGTTTGTTTTACATACGGTGTGTTTTACATACGGTGTGTTTTACATACGGTTTGTTTTACAGCTGCTGTGTTTTACATACAGTGTGTTTTACATATGGTGTGCTTTACATACGGTGTGTTTTACAGCTGCTGTCTTTTACATATAGTGTGTTTTACATACAGTGTGTTTTACATACAGTGTGTTTTACATATGGTGTGTTTTACATGTAGTGTGTTTTACATACGGTTTGTTTTACATACGGTGTGTTTTACATACGGTGTGTTTTACATATAGTGTGTTTTACATACGGTGTGTTTTACATACGGTGTGTTTTACATACGGTGTGTTTTACATACGGTCTATTTTACATATAGTGTGTTTTACAGCTGCTGTGTTTTACATACAGTGTGTTTTACATACGGTGTGTTTTACATACGGTGTGTTTTCCATACAGTGTGTTTTACATACGGTGTGTTTTCCATACGGTGTGTTTTACAGCTGCTGTGTTTTACATATGGTGTGTTTTCCATACGGTGTGTTTTATAGCTGCTGTGTTTCACATAGTTTGTTTTACATATGGTGTGTTTTACATGTAGTGTGTTTTACATATGGTGTGTTTTACATGTAGTGTGTTTTACATACGGTTTGTTTTACATATGGTGTGTTTTACATACAGTGTGTTTTACATACGGTGTGCTTGACATACGGTGTGTTTTACAGCTGTCGTGTTTTACATATAGTGTGTTTCACATACGGTGTGTTTTACAGCTGCTGTGTTTCACATACAGTGTGTTTTACATGTGGTGTGTTTTACATATAGTGTGTTTTACATATGGTGTGCTTTACATACGGTGTGTTTTACAGCTGCTGTCTTTTACATATAGTGTGTTTTACATACAGTGTGTTTTACATATAGTGTGTTTTACATATGGTGTGTTTTACATACGGTGTGTTTTATAGCTGCTGTGTTTCACATAGTTTGTTTTACATATGGTGTGTTTTACATGTAGTGTGTTTTACATACGGTTTGTTTTACATATGGTGTGTTTTACATACGGTGTGCTTGACATACGGTGTGTTTTACAGCTGCCGTGTTTTACATATGGTGTGTTTCACATACGGTGTGTTTTACAGCTGCTGTGTTTCACATACAGTGTGTTTTACATGTGGTGTGTTTTACATATAGTGTGTTTTACATATGGTGTGCTTTACATACGGTGTGTTTTACAGCTGCTGTCTTTTACATATAGTGTGTTTTACATACGGTGTGTTTTACATACGGTGTGTTTTACATACGGTGTGTTTTACATACGGTCTATTTTACATATAGTGTGTTTTACAGCTGCTGTGTTTTACATACAGTGTGTTTTACATACGGTGTGTTTTACATACGGTGTGTTTTACATACGGTGTGTTTTCCATACAGTGTGTTTTACATACGGTGTGTTTTCCATACGGTGTGTTTTACAGCTGCTGTGTTTTACATATGGTGTGTTTTCCATACGGTGTGTTTTATAGCTGCTGTGTTTCACATAGTTTGTTTTACATATGGTGTGTTTTACATGTAGTGTGTTTTACATACGGTTTGTTTTACATATGGTGTGTTTTACATACAGTGTGTTTTACATACGGTGTGCTTGACATACGGTGTGTTTTACAGCTGCCGTGTTTTACATATGGTGTGTTTCACATACGGTGTGTTTTACAGCTGCTGTGTTTCACATACAGTGTGTTTTACATGTGGTGTGTTTTACATATAGTGTGTTTTACATATGGTGTGCTTTACATACGGTGTGTTTTACAGCTGCTGTCTTTTACATATAGTGTGTTTTACATACAGTGTGTTTTACATACAGTGTGTTTTACATATGGTGTGTTTTACATGTAGTGTGTTTTACATACGGTTTGTTTTACATACGGTGTGTTTTACATACGGTGTGTTTTACATATAGTGTGTTTTACATACGGTGTGTTTTACATACGGTGTGTTTTACATACGGTGTGTTTTACATACGGTCTATTTTACATATAGTGTGTTTTACAGCTGCTGTGTTTTACATACAGTGTGTTTTACATACGGTGTGTTTTACATACGGTGTGTTTTCCATACAGTGTGTTTTACATACGGTGTGTTTTCCATACGGTGTGTTTTACAGCTGCTGTGTTTTACATATGGTGTGTTTTCCATACGGTGTGTTTTATAGCTGCTGTGTTTCACATAGTTTGTTTTACATATGGTGTGTTTTACATGTAGTGTGTTTTACATATGGTGTGTTTTACATGTAGTGTGTTTTACATACGGTTTGTTTTACATATGGTGTGTTTTACATACAGTGTGTTTTACATACGGTGTGTTTTACAGCTGCTGTGTTTTACATACATTGTGTTTTACATACGGTGTGTTTTCCATGCAGTGTGATGTACATATAGTGTGTTTTATTTATGGTGTGTTTTACAGCTGCTGTGTTTTCCATACGGTGTGTTTTCCATACAGTGTGTTTTCCATACGGTGTGTTTTCCATATAGTGTGTTTTACATACGGTGTGTTTTACATATAGCGTGTTTTACATACGGTGTGTTTTCCATACATTGTGTTTTACATATAGTGTGTTTTACAGCTGCTGTGTTTTACATACAGTGTGTTTTACATACGGTGTGTTTTACATATAGTGTGTTTCACAAACGGTGTGTTTTACATACGGTGTATTTTACATACAGTGTGTTTTACAGCTGCTGTGTTTTACATACAGTGTGTTTTACATACGGTGTGTTTTCCATACGGTGTGTTTTCCATACGGTGTGTTTTACATACGGTGTGTTTTACATACAGTGTGTTTTACATACGGTGTGTTTTACATCCAGTGTGTTTTCCATACAGTGTGTTTTACATACGGTGTGTTTTCCATACAGTGTGTTTTACATACGGTGTGTTTTACATACAGTGTGCTTTACATACGGTGTGTTTTACATCCAGTGTGTTTTCCATACAGTGTGTTTTACATACGGTGTGTTTTCCATACAGTGTGTTTTACATACGGTGTGTTTCACAAACGGTGTGTTTTACATACGGTGTGTTTTACATACAGTGTGTTTTACAGCTGCTGTGTTTTACATACAGTGTGTTTTACATACGGTGTGTTTTCCATACGGTGTGTTTTCCATACGGTGTGTTTTACATACGGTGTGTTTCACATACGGTGTGTTTTCCATATGGTGTGTTTTACATATAGTGTGTTTTACATACGGTGTGTTTTACAGCTGCTGTGTTTTACATACATTGTGTTTTACATACGGTGTGTTTTCCATGCAGTGTGATGTACATATAGTGTGTTTTATTTATGGTGTGTTTTACAGCTGCTGTGTTTTCCATACGGTGTGTTTTCCATACAGTGTGTTTTCCATACGGTGTGTTTTCCATATAGTGTGTTTTACATACGGTGTGTTTTACATATAGCGTGTTTTACATACGGTGTGTTTTCCATACATTGTGTTTTACATATAGTGTGTTTTACAGCTGCTGTGTTTTACATACAGTGTGTTTTACATACGGTGTGTTTTACATACAGTGTGTTTCACAAACGGTGTGTTTTACATACGGTGTGTTTTACATACAGTGTGTTTTACAGCTGCTGTGTTTTACATACAGTGTGTTTTACATACGGTGTGTTTTCCATACGGTGTGTTTTCCATACGGTGTGTTTTACATACGGTGTGTTTTACATACAGTGTGTTTTACATACGGTCTGTTTTACATCCAGTGTGTTTTCCATACAGTGTGTTTTACATACGGTGTGTTTTCCATACAGTGTGTTTTACATACGGTGTGTTTTACATACGGTGTGTTTTCCATACAGTGTGTTTTACATACGGTGTGTTTTACATATAGTGTGTTTTACATACGGTGTGTTTTACAGCTGCTGTGTTTTACATATGGTGTGTTTTACATACGGTGTGTTTTACATACGGTGTGTTTTACATACGGTGTGTTTCACATACGGTGTGTTTTACATACAGTGTGTTTTACATACAGTGTGTTTTACATACGGTGTGTTTTACATACAGTGTGTTTTACATACGGTGTGTTTTACATACAGTGTGTTTTACATACGGTGTGTTTTACATCCGGTGTGTTTTACATACGGTGTGTTTTACATCCGGTGTGTTTTACAGCTGCTGTGTTTTACATACAGTGTGTTTTACATACGGTGTGTTTTACAGCTGCTGTGTTTTACATACAGTGTGTTTTACATACGGTGTGTTTTACATACAGTGTGTTTTACATACGGTGTGTTTTACATACAGTGTGTTTTCCATATAGTGTGTTTTACATACGGTGTGTTTTACATACGGTGTGTTTTACAGCTGCTGTGTTTTACATACGGTGTGTTTTACAGCTGCTGTGTTTTACATACAGTGTGTTTTACATACGGTGTGTTTTACATACGGTGTGTTTTCCATATAGTGTGTTTTACATACGGTGTGTTTTACATATGGTGTGTTTTACATACGGTGTGTTTTACAGCTGCTGTGTTTTACATACAGTGTGTTTTACATACGGTGTGTTTTACATACGGTGTGTTTTCCATATAGTGTGTGTCACATACAGTGTGTTTTCCATACGGTGTGTTTTACATATAGTATGTTTTACATACGGTGTGTTTTACATATAGTGTGTTTTACATACAGTGTGTTTTACATACGGTGTGTTTTACATACAGTGTGTTTTACATACGGTGTGTTTTACATACAGTGTGTTTTACATACGCTGTGTTTTACAGCTGCTGTGTTTTACATACAGTGTGTTTTACATACGGTGTGTTTTACATATAGTGTGTTTTACATATAGTGTGTTTTTCATACGGTGTGTTTTACATACAGTGTGTTTTACATACGGTGTGTTTTACATACGGTGTGTTTTCCATATGGTGTGTTTTACATATAGTGTGTTTTACATACGGTGTGTTTTACAGCTGCTGTGTTTTACATACATTGTGTTTTACATACGGTGTGTTTTCCATGCAGTGTGATGTACATATAGTGTGTTTTATTTATGGTGTGTTTTACAGCTGCTGTGTTTTCCATACGGTGTGTTTTCCATACAGTGTGTTTTCCATACGGTGTGTTTTCCATATAGTGTGTTTTACATACGGTGTGTTTTACATATAGCGTGTTTTACATACGGTGTGTTTTCCATACATTGTGTTTTACATATAGTGTGTTTTACAGCTGCTGTGTTTTACATACAGTGTGTTTTACATACGGTGTGTTTTACATATAGTGTGTTTCACAAACGGTGTGTTTTACATACGGTGTGTTTTACATACAGTGTGTTTTACAGCTGCTGTGTTTTACATACAGTGTGTTTTACATACGGTGTGTTTTCCATACGGTGTGTTTTCCATACGGTGTGTTTTACATACGGTGTGTTTTACATACAGTGTGTTTTACATACGGTGTGTTTTACATCCAGTGTGTTTTCCATACAGTGTGTTTTACATACGGTGTGTTTTACATACAGTGTGTTTTACATACGGTGTGTTTTACATACGGTGTGTTTTACATATAGTGTGTTTTACATACGCTGTGTTTTACATATGGTGTGTTTTACAGCTGCTGTGGTTTATATACGGTGTGTTTTACATACAGTGTGTTTTACATACGGTGTGTTTTACATCCAGTGTGTTTTCCATCCAGTGTGTTTTACATACGGTGTGTTTTCCATACAGTGTGTTTTACATATAGTGTGTTTTGCATACGGTGTGTTTTACATACGGTGTGTTTTCCATACAGTGTGTTTTACATACGGTTTGTTTTCCATACGGTGTGTTTTACAGCTGCTGTGTTTTACATACTGTGTGTTTTCCATACGGTGTGTTTTACATACGGTGTGTTTTACATACAGTGTGTTTTTCATACGGTGTGTTTTACATACGGTGTGTTTTCCATACAGTGTGTTTCACATATAGTGTGTTTTCCATACAGTGTGTTTTCCATACAGTGTGTTTTCCATACAGTGTGTTTTACATACGGTGTGTTTTACAGCTGCTGTGTTTCACATACAGTGTGTTTTACATACGGTGTGTTTTACATACGGTGTGTTTTCCATACGGTGTGTTTTCCATACAGTGTGTCTTACATATGGTTTGTTTTCCATACAGTGTGTTTTACATACGGTGTGTTTTACATACACTGTGTTTTACATACGGTGTGTTTTCCATACAGTGTGTTTTACATACGGTGTGTTTTACATATAGTGTGTTTTACATACGGTGTGTTTTACATATAGTGTGTTTTACATACAGTGTGTTTTACATACGGTGTGTTTTACATACAGTGTGTTTTACATACGGTGTGTTTTACATACAGTGTGTTTTACATACGCTGTGTTTTACAGCTGCTGTGTTTTACATACAGTGTGTTTTACATACGGTGTGTTTTACATATAGTGTGTTTTACATATAGTGTGTTTTTCATACGGTGTGTTTTACATACAGTGTGTTTTACATACGGTGTGTTTTACATACGGTGTGTTTTACATACGGTGTGTTTTACATACGGTGTGTTTTCCATATGGTGTGTTTTACATATAGTGTGTTTTACATACGGTGTGTTTTACAACTGCTGTGTTTTACATACATTGTGTTTTACATACGGTGTGTTTTCCATGCAGTGTGATGTACATATAGTGTGTTTTATTTATGGTGTGTTTTACAGCTGCTGTGTTTTCCATACGGTGTGTTTTCCATATAGTGTGTTTTACATACGGTGTGTTTTACATATAGCGTGTTTTACATACGGTGTGTTTTCCATACATTGTGTTTTACATATAGTGTGTTTTACAGCTGCTGTGTTTTACATACGGTGTGTTTTACATATAGTGTGTTTCACAAACGGTGTGTTTTACATACGGTGTGTTTTACATACAGTGTGTTTTACAGCTGCTGTGTTTTACATACAGTGTGTTTTCCATACGGTGTGTTTTCCATACGGTGTGTTTTACATACAGTGTGTTTTACATACGGTGTGTTTTACATCCAGTGTGTTTTCCATACAGTGTGTTTTACATACGGTGTGTTTTCCATACAGTGTGTTTTACATACGGTGTGTTTTACATACAGTGTGCTTTACATACGGTGTGTTTTACATATAGTGTGTTTTACATACGGTGTGTTTTACATACGGTGTGTTTTACATATAGTGTGTTTTACATACGCTGTGTTTTACATATGGTGTGTTTTACAGCTGCTGTGGTTTATATACGGTGTGTTTTACATACAGTGTGTTTTACATACGGTGTGTTTTACATCCAGTGTGTTTTCCATCCAGTGTGTTTTACATACGGTGTGTTTTCCATACAGTGTGTTTTACATATAGTGTGTTTTACATACGGTGTGTTTTACATACGGTGTGTTTTCCATACAGTGTGTTTTACATACGGTTTGTTTTCCATACGGTGTGTTTTACAGCTGCTGTGTTTTACATACTGTGTGTTTTCCATACGGTGTGTTTTACATACGGTGTGTTTTACATACAGTGTGTTTTCCATACGGTGTGTTTTACATACGGTGTGTTTTCCATACAGTGTGTTTCACATACAGTGTGTTTCACATACAGTGTGTTTTCCATACAGTGTGTTTTACATACGGTGTGTTTTACAGCTGCTGTGTTTCACATACAGTGTGTTTTACATACGGTGTGTTTTCCATACGGTGTGTTTTCCATACAGTGTGTTTTACATACGGTGTGTCTTACATATGGTTTGTTTTCCATACAGTGTGTTTTACATACGGTGTGTTTTACATACACTGTGTTTTACATACGGTGTGTTTTCCATACAGTGTGTTTTACATACGGTGTGTTTTACATACGGTGTGTTTTCCATACAGTGTGTTTTACATACGGTGTGTTTTACAGCTGCTGTGTTTTACATACAGTGTGTTTTACATATAGTGTGTTTTACATACGGTGTGTTTTACATACGGTGTGTTTTCCATACAGTGTGTTTTACATACGGTGTGTTTTACATACGGTGTGTTTTACATACGGTGTGTTTTACATACGGTGTGTTTTACAGCTGCTGTGTTTTACATATGGTGTGTTTTTCATACGGTGTGCTTTACAGCTGTTGTGTTTCACATACAGTGTGTTTTACATACGGTGTGTTTTCCATACAGTGTGCTTTACATACGCTGTGTTTTACAGCTGCTGTGTTTTACATATGGTGTGTTTTACAGCTACTGTGTTTTACATATGGTGTGTTTTACATACGGTGTGTTTTACATACAGTGTGTTTTACATCTGGTGTGTTTTACATGTAGTGTGTTTTACATACGGTTTGTTTTACATACGGTGTGTTTTACATACGGTGTGTTTTACATATAGTGTGTTTTACATACGGTGTGTTTTACATACGGTGTGTTTTACATACGGTGTGTTTTACATACGGTGTGTTTTACATACGGTCTATTTTACATATAGTGTGTTTTACAGCTGCTGTGTTTTACATACAGTGTGTTTTACATACGGTGTGTTTTACATACGGTGTGTTTTACATACGGTGTGTTTTCCATACAGTGTGTTTTACATACGGTGTGTTTTCCATACGGTGTGTTTTACAGCTGCTGTGTTTTACATATGGTGTGTTTTCCATACGGTGTGTTTTATAGCTGCTGTGTTTCACATAGTTTGTTTTACATATGGTGTGTTTTACATGTAGTGTGTTTTACATACGGTTTGTTTTACATATGGTGTGTTTTACATACAGTGTGTTTTACATACGGTGTGCTTGACATACGGTGTGTTTTACAGCTGCCGTGTTTTACATATGGTGTGTTTCACATACGGTGTGTTTTACAGCTGCTGTGTTTCACATACAGTGTGTTTTACATGTGGTGTGTTTTACATATAGTGTGTTTTACATATGGTGTGCTTTACATACGGTGTGTTTTACAGCTGCTGTCTTTTACATATAGTGTGTTTTACATACAGTGTGTTTTACATACAGTGTGTTTTACATATGGTGTGTTTTACATGTAGTGTGTTTTACATACGGTTTGTTTTACATACGGTGTGTTTTACATACGGTGTGTTTTACATATAGTGTGTTTTACATACGGTGTGTTTTACATACGGTGTGTTTTACATACGGTGTGTTTTACATACGGTCTATTTTACATATAGTGTGTTTTACAGCTGCTGTGTTTTACATACAGTGTGTTTTACATACGGTGTGTTTTACATACGGTGTGTTTTCCATACAGTGTGTTTTACATACGGTGTGTTTTCCATACGGTGTGTTTTACAGCTGCTGTGTTTTACATATGGTGTGTTTTCCATACGGTGTGTTTTATAGCTGCTGTGTTTCACATAGTTTGTTTTACATATGGTGTGTTTTACATGTAGTGTGTTTTACATATGGTGTGTTTTACATGTAGTGTGTTTTACATACGGTTTGTTTTACATATGGTGTGTTTTACATACAGTGTGTTTTACATACGGTGTGCTTGACATACGGTGTGTTTTACAGCTGTCGTGTTTTACATATAGTGTGTTTCACATACGGTGTGTTTTACAGCTGCTGTGTTTCACATACAGTGTGTTTTACATGTGGTGTGTTTTACATATAGTGTGTTTTACATATGGTGTGCTTTACATACGGTGTGTTTTACAGCTGCTGTCTTTTACATATAGTGTGTTTTACATACAGTGTGTTTTACATATAGTGTGTTTTACATATGGTGTGTTTTACATACGGTGTGTTTTATAGCTGCTGTGTTTCACATAGTTTGTTTTACATATGGTGTGTTTTACATGTAGTGTGTTTTACATACGGTTTGTTTTACATATGGTGTGTTTTACATACGGTGTGCTTGACATACGGTGTGTTTTACAGCTGCCGTGTTTTACATATGGTGTGTTTCACATACGGTGTGTTTTACAGCTGCTGTGTTTCACATACAGTGTGTTTTACATGTGGTGTGTTTTACATATAGTGTGTTTTACATATGGTGTGCTTTACATACGGTGTGTTTTACAGCTGCTGTCTTTTACATATAGTGTGTTTTACATACGGTGTGTTTTACATACGGTGTGTTTTACATACGGTGTGTTTTACATACGGTCTATTTTACATATAGTGTGTTTTACAGCTGCTGTGTTTTACATACAGTGTGTTTTACATACGGTGTGTTTTACATACGGTGTGTTTTACATACGGTGTGTTTTCCATACAGTGTGTTTTACATACGGTGTGTTTTCCATACGGTGTGTTTTACAGCTGCTGTGTTTTACATATGGTGTGTTTTCCATACGGTGTGTTTTATAGCTGCTGTGTTTCACATAGTTTGTTTTACATATGGTGTGTTTTACATGTAGTGTGTTTTACATACGGTTTGTTTTACATATGGTGTGTTTTACATACAGTGTGTTTTACATACGGTGTGCTTGACATACGGTGTGTTTTACAGCTGCCGTGTTTTACATATGGTGTGTTTCACATACGGTGTGTTTTACAGCTGCTGTGTTTCACATACAGTGTGTTTTACATGTGGTGTGTTTTACATATAGTGTGTTTTACATATGGTGTGCTTTACATACGGTGTGTTTTACAGCTGCTGTCTTTTACATATAGTGTGTTTTACATACAGTGTGTTTTACATACAGTGTGTTTTACATATGGTGTGTTTTACATGTAGTGTGTTTTACATACGGTTTGTTTTACATACGGTGTGTTTTACATACGGTGTGTTTTACATATAGTGTGTTTTACATACGGTGTGTTTTACATACGGTGTGTTTTACATACGGTGTGTTTTACATACGGTCTATTTTACATATAGTGTGTTTTACAGCTGCTGTGTTTTACATACAGTGTGTTTTACATACGGTGTGTTTTACATACGGTGTGTTTTCCATACAGTGTGTTTTACATACGGTGTGTTTTCCATACGGTGTGTTTTACAGCTGCTGTGTTTTACATATGGTGTGTTTTCCATACGGTGTGTTTTATAGCTGCTGTGTTTCACATAGTTTGTTTTACATATGGTGTGTTTTACATGTAGTGTGTTTTACATATGGTGTGTTTTACATGTAGTGTGTTTTACATACGGTTTGTTTTACATATGGTGTGTTTTACATACAGTGTGTTTTACATACGGTGTGCTTGACATACGGTGTGTTTTACAGCTGTCGTGTTTTACATATAGTGTGTTTCACATACGGTGTGTTTTACAGCTGCTGTGTTTCACATACAGTGTGTTTTACATGTGGTGTGTTTTACATATAGTGTGTTTTACATATGGTGTGCTTTACATACGGTGTGTTTTACAGCTGCTGTCTTTTACATATAGTGTGTTTTACATACAGTGTGTTTTACATATAGTGTGTTTTACATATGGTGTGTTTTACATACGGTGTGTTTTATAGCTGCTGTGTTTCACATAGTTTGTTTTACATATGGTGTGTTTTACATGTAGTGTGTTTTACATACGGTTTGTTTTACATATGGTGTGTTTTACATACGGTGTGCTTGACATACGGTGTGTTTTACAGCTGCCGTGTTTTACATATGGTGTGTTTCACATACGGTGTGTTTTACAGCTGCTGTGTTTCACATACAGTGTGTTTTACATGTGGTGTGTTTTACATATAGTGTGTTTTACATATGGTGTGCTTTACATACGGTGTGTTTTACAGCTGCTGTCTTTTACATATAGTGTGTTTTACATACAGTGTGTTTTACATATAGTGTGTTTTACATATGGTGTGTTTTACATACGGTGTGTTTTACATATGGTGTGTTTTACATATGGTGTGTTTTACATACGGTGTGTTTTACATACGGTGTGTTTTCCATACAGTGTGTTTTACATACGGTTTGTTTTCCATACGGTGTGTTTTACAGCTGCTGTGTTTTACATACTGTGTGTTTTCCATACGGTGTGTTTTACATACGGTGTGTTTTACATACAGTGTGTTTTCCATACGGTGTGTTTTTCATACGGTGTGTTTTCCATACAGTGTGTTTCACATACAGTGTGTTTTACATACAGTGTGTTTTCCATACAGTGTGTTTTCCATACAGTGTGTTTTACATACGGTGTGTTTTACAGCTGCTGTGTTTCACATACAGTGTGTTTTACATACGGTGTGTTTTCCATACGGTGTGTTTTCCATACAGTGTGTTTTACATACGGTGTGTCTTACATATGGTTTGTTTTCCATACAGTGTGTTTTACATACGGTGTGTTTTACATACACTGTTTTTTACATACGGTGTGTTTTCCATACAGTGTGTTTTACATACAGTGTGTTTTACATACGGTGTGTTTTACATACCGTATGTAAAACATACGGTATGGAAACACTGTGTGTTTTCCATACAGTGTGTTTTACATACGGTGTGTTTTACAGCTGCTGTGTTTTACATACAGTGTGTTTTACATATAGTGTGTTTTACATACGGTGTGTTTTACATACGGTGTGTTTTCCATACAGTGTGTTTTACATACGGTGTGTTTTACAGCTGCTGTGTTTTACATACAGTGTGTTTTACATATAGTGTGTTTTACATACGGTGTGTTTTACATACGGTGTGTTTTCCATACAGTGTGTTTTACATACGGTGTGTTTTACATACGGTGTGTTTTACATACGGTGTGTTTTACAGCTGCTGTGTTTTACATATGGTGTGTTTTTCATACGGTGTGTTTTACAGCTGTTGTGTTTCACATACAGTGTGTTTTACATACGGTGTGTTTTCCATACAGTGTGCTTTACATACGCTGTGTTTTACAGCTGCTGTGTTTTACATATGGTGTGTTTTACAGCTACTGTGTTTTACATATGGTGTGTTTTCCATACGGTGTGTTTTACATACAGTGTGTTTTACATATGGTGTGTTTTACATGTAGTGTGTTTTACATACGGTTTGTTTTACATACGGTGTGTTTTACATACGGTGTGTTTTACATATAGTGTGTTTTACATACGGTGTGTTTTACATACGGTGTGTTTTACATACGGTCTATTTTACATATAGTGTGTTTTACAGCTGCTGTGTTTTACATACAGTGTGTTTTACATACGGTGTGTTTTACATACGGTGTGTTTTCCATACAGTGTGTTTTACATACGGTGTGTTTTCCATACGGTGTGTTTTACAGCTGCTGTGTTTTACATATGGTGTGTTTTCCATACGGTGTGTTTTATAGCTGCTGTGTTTCACATAGTTTGTTTTACATATGGTGTGTTTTACATGTAGTGTGTTTTACATACGGTTTGTTTTACATATGGTGTGTTTTACATACAGTGTGTTTTACATACGGTGTGCTTGACATACGGTGTGTTTTACAGCTGCCGTGTTTTACATATGGTGTGTTTTACATACGGTGTGTTTTACAGCTGCTGTGTTTCACATACAGTGTGTTTTACATGTGGTGTGTTTTACATATAGTGTGTTTTACATATGGTGTGCTTTACATACGGTGTGTTTTACAGCTGCTGTCTTTTACATATAGTGTGTTTTACATACAGTGTGTTTTACATACAGTGTGTTTTACATATGGTGTGTTTTACATGTAGTGTGTTTTACATACGGTTTGTTTTACATACGGTGTGTTTTACATACGGTGTGTTTTACATATAGTGTGTTTTACATACGGTGTGTTTTACATACGGTGTGTTTTACATACGGTCTATTTTACATATAGTGTGTTTTACAGCTGCTGTGTTTTACATACAGTGTGTTTTACATACGGTGTGTTTTCCATACAGTGTGTTTTACATACGGTGTGTTTTCCATACGGTGTGTTTTACAGCTGCTGTGTTTTACATATGGTGTGTTTTCCATACGGTGTGTTTTATAGCTGCTGTGTTTCACATACAGTGTGTTTTACATGTGGTGTGTTTTACATATAGTGTGTTTTACATATGGTGTGCTTTACATACGGTGTGTTTTACAGCTGCTGTCTTTTACATATAGTGTGTTTTACATACAGTGTGTTTTACATATAGTGTGTTTTACATATGGTGTGTTTTACATACGGTGTGTTTTACATATGGTGTGTTTTACATATGGTGTGTTTTACATATGGTGTGTTTTACATACGGTGTGTTTTACAGCTGCTGTGTTTTACATCTGGTGTGTTTTACATATAGTGTGTTTTACATATAGTGTGTTTTACATATGGTGTGTTTTACAGCTGCTGTGTTTTACATCTGGTGTGTTTTACATACTGTGTGTTTTACATACAGTGTGTTTTACATATAGTGTGTTTTACATATGGTGTGTTTTACAGCTGCTGTGTTTTACATCTGGTGTGTTTTACATATAGTGTGTTTTACATATAGTGTGTTTTACATATGGTGTGTTTTACAGCTGCTGTGTTTTACATCTGGTGTGTTTTACATACTGTGTGTTTTTCATACTGTGTGTTTTACATACGATTTGTTTCACACCCGATGTGTTTACACTGTGAGGAGGCGAAGTGTAAAACTCCTTGCGAGATGGTCATTTCATGCAGAATTTCTTTTTAAAGTATTACTGTGTTGCAGATGTTTGGTGTCAGGCTGGACAGATGATGGAAAATTCATCCAAACCGACATTCAGAACCAATAAGCGATATAATCTTGCTTGTGTTGGTTATTTGACATGTTGAACATTTTTCTTAAATGAATGGAAAAATATTAAAAATAGATTTTTTAAAATTCTGTTTAATTTCAACTATTTCACAAATTTCTGTTTTTCCACTTTACAAACATTTGGAACAAAAGTTTCATGAAGCTATGAGGCGAAAAATTTAAAAAAAAATTGAAATAATTGCTGATTAATCGTAGTCGAGGAAACCTGTTCAGTTAATCTTGATATTGGTTTTAGGTCATATCGTCCAGCTGTAGGTCGGCCTTGGCTGAAGCTGGATTAATGCACATGGTGTTACACCAAAACCTGTGACCGCAGGAGGCCATGGCCACTTGGCTTTTCCACACCAAGTTACAGACAAAACCTGCTTATGTCTGTAACCAGTCAGCAAAACAAAGAAAACTGATTTGAAGAACTTTTAGGTTTAAATGTAAAACTTTAAACACATTACCGTTAAAGAAACCCAACAGAACTTTTCCCATTTTCCCGTCAGCGCCCCTCTCCGTGGCTGTCCCAGCCTCCATCCTGCATCCTGCCTGACCTGTTAGCTCTCTCCAGCCAGCAGAAGACAATCCTACCATGACTCTTGTTTTGTCTCTTTTTTGTATTTTAATCCTCTTGTTTCTTTGCTGAATCAGCAACATTGCATGTTCAGAACATCTAGTTCCTTTTTATTACGTGAAGCGAAGCGTTTACGTGTTGCGTCCCGAATGTTAAAGTCGTATAGTGTCAGGTTCTCAGCCTCGGGACGCTGCTGGGCAGCAGTGGCTCTAGAAATACACATGATAGATGTCACTGTATCATCGAACACGTCCGAACGCAGAGCTTTAAGGTTAAAACAGTTACATACTGCACCTTTAAAGTATGAGGAACTCTTTTCTTTATTACTAATAATTATTTTTTTCACCTTTATTATTAATAAACTTCTGATGAGAATTTATTTTCACCAGCAAAACAAAACTCAAGACTTTTCCTGACATCTTTAAATCTTCAGAGCAGCCAGCCTCAATTAAATAGCCAGGTTGTATTTTTTACATTTAATCTTATTTTTTTTACTTTTTTTCTCAGATGCCCAAAATATATGATTCCAAGCACAAAAGAGGGATTTCTTTCTTTCTTTCTTTTTTTTATTTTTTTAAATGACCCCTTTAAATCCAGCCAGAGTTGAATGGAAACCCGGTGTGACATTGATCCGTGACGGTATTACATGCAGTAAAACGCTGACCAGCTGCACGACCTTCCTGAGAAGTCTTTAAATGCCATTTAACTGTAGAAACTCGGCCTCGGCGTGAAATCAATGACTTCATGAGTCATGTCTTCTGATCTCAGTCATACTTAAAAGTTTAATGTTTTTAGTTTTAAATCTGTGGTTTAGTCACATAAATTACATGTAAAAAAAAGTCTTTCTTTTAAAAATCACGTTCTGCAACACTAAACTTGATTTATTATGGCATTTCTGCTGCTTCTGTGTTTATTTACAAACCAAAGTGCTGCTCAGCAGATAAAACATGACAACTATAAACCATGAAAATAGTGAGAAATGAAAATGATCAGTTTAAATCTGGTCCTCTTCAGGTGGAACTGCGTCAGTCGCCTGGATTTATGATGAAGTTTCGATATTGATCAGTTTAATATGAAACCATCCAGTGCAAATGCTGGTTGAGACACCGAGAGGCTTCGTCCCATGAACGTCACACATCTCCTCCGTTAGATGTCCAGTGAGATCACGTCCAGTTAACCAAGCCAATGAACAAATAGATAGTGAAAAATAAATATCAGTTCATTCTCCATCTTGCAGATACTTGGTCTGAAGGAATTTATTAACATTTCCATTGGCTTCCTGATGATGGAGTTCATGTTCCAGACCGCCTGCTGACCCTGAACGATGGGATCAGACCAGATACCTGGTAGCGTCAGCAGCAAATCAAGTTTCTCTCAGTGGAAATGTGATGAAGTTTTTGGATATGTGACAGATTCAACCTTCACCGTGTTGGAAATGCAGAGACGATAATGAAAAGTTACAGACTTTATTTTCCTTCATGGTGTCAATAAACAGCCATAAAATATCAATCTTTCCTCACTGTAACGTTAACTTCTAATAAAACACAACGACGTCCCTCATTTCTACATCACGTTAAGGTTTTCTACGTCTGAACTTTTCAGTTTTCAGTTCTGCTCCTGTTAAACTCACATAGACTGTATATAAAAAGATGGGCGGAGCCTCTGTGACGTCACCTGTAGGTTTCTGAAGAGTTGAATTGAAGTTCGGTGGGCGGTTCCTACCATCACCATCTTGGCAGGGGCATGCGTGTCGTCTCGCCCAGAAAATACAAAGAGGTGGAGCTGAAAGGGGGGCTGTGAGCGTCATAGTGGACGATTGACATCGAGCGAACTCCAACAGAGGTAAGGGGGCTAAAGCTAAGTCACGTTGTTAACCGGCTAAAAGCCGCGGTTGTTCTACATTCTTCTGACTTGAAGCGGGAGATCGGGTACTTGTCAATCAAAAGGACACGCCCCTCAATATGCCGAACTTCAAGATTAAATTACTTTTAAACGGGTGAGTTAGAAAAAAATTCACTCCCCCCACAGTTGTCATGAAGGTAAAGCTGACCTATTAAACCTAAAATGTTTTTGTACCAGGCTGTAAACATGTTTATTTCTGCTGTAAACATGTTTATTTCTGCTGTAAACGTGTTTATTTCTGCTGTAAACATGTTTATTTCTGCTGTAAACATGTTTATTCCTGCTGTAAACATGTTTAATGCTGCTGTGAAGTTGTTGTTTTTTTAACATGGGGGTCTATGGGGATTAACTGGAGCCCCTAGTGGATGAAGGGGGAACTGCAGTTTTTGGTTTTAGTTTTAACCGCTGCAGGTTGAAAACTCCCCAGCTAATTGTAAATGTGCGGGGAAGCTCGACCTGCTTTAAAAGGCAGGATTTTTAGAAAATCATGCAGGTGTTGAGCATCAATAAGAACTTTTTTTTTTTTTTTAATAAAAACCTGTTTGTCTGACCTGAACACATCAGAGCTGAACTGGTTTGGAAAGTGTGAAGTTTGCTGGGACCATGATGATAAACATTTAACATCAAAATAAGCTAGCTTTTAGCCTCCCAACATGGCGGCGTAACAAAGTGACATCACTGAAATGGTCTGTGTTGTTTCTAGATAATAAGAATAGAATTAATTGTCTCTTTATGCATTTGGCGCCTAAACATGCACTCTGCAATATTTAAGGTTGCGTTTCTAAGGCTTTCTTTTCACAAAGTGAAATCAGAATGATTTGTGATTGGCGATGCCAAACAATCCATCTTAAACACTCGTCCAGCTTCCAGCACTTTGGATTGTGCAGTTTTTCTGCAGCACATTGATTTTGAAAGAACAATGGCTCTGAGGTTAAAGCACCACAGACAGAAAAGATCATTATTCCTGCTCAGGTCACGGAAAACGCGTCATGCAAAAGCCAGAGACTCACCGAGCGTCCACAAAGACTGGATTTATCTTCCTGCTTCTGACAAACCTCAGTGTTAGTTACCTGTTTAATATGAAAGTATGCAGGATGAACTGTGTGTGTGTTTTTATTTAAACCTGACTCATTGCATCATCCACACCAGCCTAAACGGAGCTTTTCTGCAAACGGGATGGGACCGCGACTGAAAGATGTGCAGCTAAACGAGTGTGTGTTGGCCGGAGAACATTACTACGGGAAAATCCATCTGCTGCAAATGTCTTCAACAATATGCCCTAAATGCTCCTTGTACTCAAGACAAACCTCGTAACTCTGCCACACAGCTAACTGTGGAAAATATCATGGCGCTTTCATGCCTCGCAAGTGAACAAATGATAATTACAGTGCATGCATTCCTCCCAGCACCTGTAATTTTGCAAACATGCGAACAGCTGCAAGCCGTCAGTCACACTCGCCCACATCCAACCGAGGAAGGATGCATTCAAGATGAAGTAAAAACAAACCAGAAGAGTCTCCACAGCCTCACACTCATCAGTAAAATGGATTCAGTTCACACATATCTGATCAATCAACACAAAACCTCTGTGTTCATTAAACATCCCATCAGTTTAAGTGTTGATCCATAATGTAACTTATCAACTTGCATTGATCCTCTGTGTTGCAGCTGCAGCTCTTCATCAGGTGTGCCGGTCAGGTAACGCCATGAGGCGTCTCGCGTGTGAGAAGTTATTATAAATATACATCTTAAACAATAAACCCTTTACAGAATCTGACTGGTTGGATAACTGGTTTCATGCAGGTCAGCTGGGTTTTTTTCCAGTTCTGCATACAGTTGTGTTCATATTTATTCATACCTTTTCATTAAAGAAGGGAAAAAAACAGCTGCCTGTAAAATAAGCTGAAATTAAATAAAGTAATAATAAATTTTTTTTTTTATGAAAATCATGACATTTTCTAATTCTGGTTCAATAGAAATATTTATTTAAAAAGCAAACAAATAAGATAATTTACATATTCCATCAGTCATAAAGTAATATTTAGTTGAACAATGCTTTAATGTTTCCGCTCCAGTCAGGTGTTTTCTGTTCCTCTCAGTCAGACTTCTGCACCTGTTGGCAGGTATTTTGTCCCACTGTTCAACAGAAAAGTCTCTAATATGTCCAGGACACATTTGTTTGTGTGTTTGTTTGTTTGTTTCTTCAACTCAATTAAATGAAAAAACAGTGTCTTATATTACTAAATTATATTTGTGCAAATTTTTAGTTATTGTTCCTTTTTTAAGTCTCCAGTTATTTGAGTGACTGTTGTAAATTCAGCTTTTCTTTAATGAAAGGTATGAAGACATATGAGCACAACTGCATCTCTGGTGACTCCTGGTCTGGAGTCTCAGTTTAATGTGTGACTAAAAGCAGTGCTGTGAATATTGGTGTATTATCACAGAAAATATCGCGATATATCAGGATATTGATATTTATTAAACCCCTAATTTACATGCAAACAAAAGCTGCCTGACAGTGACTGAAAAACTGGAATTATTTGGTTTTTATTCTTTTTTTTTTGTTTGATGCTCTCATGTCAACCTGTTTATGTGACGTTAGTTTGTCAATAAGCTGATGATGTTTGTTTGACTGTTGCTAAGGTGTTTTTATCGATATTTGACTGTAAATATCACTGTAAATTCAAAAACTGAAGGTGTGTTTGGATCCGTTGGTCTAACAGTGTTTACAGAGTGTTTCAGCAGCGTCCCGTTAAAAAAGGACTGAAATAAGACTAAATAAACAAAAATAAATCTACAAATAAAAAATAAATGAAAATTGTGAATTCAGCAGAAATATTAAAAAAGTCACGATGGGACCTGAAAACTGATATTTAGCTGAAGGTTTGATGCGTTCACTGCCATGAGCTGTTTTCTGTAACTCAGACTTCTGCACCTGTCGGCAGGTGTTCTGCCTCATCGGCAGTTTTCTGGTTCTTAGATTATTCTTTTCAACCCCAGAAGAAAAGCCGCGTCTCTTCACGACGTTTATAATTCAGCTCGTATTAAAATATTTTACTTTGGTCAGTTTCTGGTTCTGTGAGTCGCTGTTGTAAATTCGAGCTCGACCCTTTCCAGTCACATCGGCCATCAAAGCGCTTTAAAACTACGCGTGACTTCACCCGCTGGGGTTCAGCGGCCCAACAACACTTCAGCGTGTAGTCTGGGAATCGAACCGCCGACCTTCTGGTTGGTAAACAACGGCTCTTCCTCCTTTATTTCCGTCATTATTTTATTTTCTGGAAGGAAATATTGAAGCTGTTTTTTTTAAAGCGGCTCTATGATGCTATGTCTAGTTTTCTGAGATGTCTACAGCGTTATAGTGATGAATCCTCATCAGACATGACCGGCGCCGGTTTTTATCACCTAAACGCACATTTGAGTTTTCCAGCACTCTCTACGTTCGGTTTCCATGGCGACGGAAACGATTGGTTTTAGAGAGTTTTTCTACTTGGACATTTTCGTGACGTCCCGGGGAGGGACTCAGTGATTGGTCGTCTTCTCCAGGTTGTGCACGTTCACGAGGAGAAAGCCACGCCCACCTTCACTGCTCAGTATAAGTACTCCTAGCAGGTGACCAATCAGACGCAGCCTTACAGGCAGAGGGCGGAGCTTCCTCTGTTGGCGTGTTTCTGATCTGAGAGGATCAATACAACATGAACGAAGGGGTTTGTGGAAAATGATTGATTATTTCTGGCCCTTCTGGACTTGCATATTAAAATAAATTAGACTGAAATGCGCATCATGGAGACACTTTAATGAACTTTTTCAGTGAAAAACAAAGAAATAGAAATATTGTCAGATGATAACTTAGCAGGAAGCTGCATCATCCTTCCGGATCGTTCCCAGATAGACGCCAGGCTGCCGCCGCAGCTTTAACAACGCATGAAAAGATCTCTTCTGAAATGTTTTTATTAGTCTTATTTGGTATATTTTCTATATTTTCTCCTGACTGAGAGGTTCAGGAGATCCTTTGGAAACCTTCCAACATCCTCACAGCGTTTAACTGCTACTCCTACATCACTTCAATCTTTACTGATAATCTATTCATTTTCAGCCCCATCTTCCTGTCACAGTGTGTAAATATGTAAAGTTTGTATCTGTGGGACATATCCGCCTGTGTTTAGTTGTGATGCCGTCGTGCAGCTCTGTCTGCAGATTGTAGGAAAAAAAGCTTGAATACAGGAAATACCGAAGGCTTCTGATTGGATAAATTACTGATTCAAGGCAAAAGAAATGATTGATGGAAGCTTCTGCAGAAAGAGACTCATGTTTGTCACACAGTCTTAGCGTTTCGCCACGAACGGCGCCGTCCAACGCTGCTTCGTCAATATGTCCACCCTGAAGTAAAAAGCAACAAATTCCCTCCTAATGGAGCTCCTGCATCGGCAACGCGGCGTAAAATCAATCAGCACAAGAGCTGCGGCGGTCATGATGGATTCTGTTGTGCGTTGGTGGGATTTGGTGGAGCTGTGTGTGAAACCGGAGTGGAGTCGGGGCGTTTCAGGTGATGCAGGATGAGGCGCTGCGAGCCTCGTTGGAGCAGACTGACTCACCTGCTTGTGGTGGTGGTCGTAGGAGTTGATGTGGTTTTCGTACTGCTGCTGCCTCACGTACTGCTTATCGCACAGCTCGCAGTAAAACCTGGAGTCGCCTTCCTCCTGCAGAGGGATGAAGGACAGAAGAGGAGTCAGCATCTGACTAAAAGTTGCTTTAGGTCGTCGTCCCGGCAACCGAACTGAAATCTGGAAGCAGAAAACTTCAGATTTCATGTTCGCAGTATTTCAGGGTGCTGGACTGTGATTCTCCGTGTTTTACATCCATTGCTTAGAATTACTCACATTTTTGCATCTGAAATGTAGAAGAAATAAAATTTACTGCTGTATTTTACAGTATCTGGACCACTTTTAACATTTTTACAGACATTTTATTTCTACAGACGTAAAGGAATTTTTTAATATCATATTTAACTTTTTTGTTTTAGCTGCTGCACAAAAATATAATATATATTTCTATACTATAAATGTTTTATAATACAGCTGTATCATTTTCCTTTATCACTGAGGCAAACTTGATGATGAAAATGAATTTTTATATACAAATATATTTATTCATTCAGCTGCAGTGTTTTGAAAACTGATGACATTTTTAATATTCACATATTCTCTGCTTTTATGTTTATCTGTATTAAAAACAAAGCAGTTCGCAGGTTTAACTCCTTAATTAATTTATTATTATATAAAAACAAAGTGGACACAGAAAAATCAAGAAGTAATTAGAAAAAAAGACAAGATTAAAGTAACATGTAATTACATTTTAGATAAATTCATAGTAATTAATAAAGAGGGATAACTAATAAATAATATGAACTTAGGGTTGAAAGAAAGCAAATTATTTCAAAGCTCAAAACATTTTATCAGTAAATTTGCAGAATTTCTGAGCAGAATTTTCCAACCAGTACAAAACGGCTTCTCATAGCTGGTTCTGCTGGTAAAGGACCGACACGAGTTCCCGCTGGTTTCAGAACCCGCTGGTTTCAGGACCTGCAGGCGGGACCGGCTTGGAATGCAGCATCGGTTCTGGTCTGTTTCCAAACAAACATCGTTTTTAATCCTGATTAAATCGTTTCAGTTGCGAAACTTAACAAGGAAATTTTGTCTCAATTTAACTGAAAAGTTGAAACAGTGATGAGATTTCACATCCAGGACCTCAGGACCCGTCGCCACGTATCGCCCAGGATGGCGGACCGGGTCCAAGTCAGGATTCCATGCAATCCGTTGCTTTTCCTTGACTCGGGTATTGATTATGGATTGGCTGGAATGGATGACGTTGTGAAGTAGCGTTGGTTTAGTTTGTAAGCTAGCTGTGTGGTGAAGCCTCCAAAGGGAGATGATGTCTTCAAATACATGTCACCTGTCTGTCTCAAAGTCACACCGGTCCACCCGGATCCGTCCCAACCAGACACCGTCCCAACCAGACACCGTCCAACCCAGACACCGTCCCAACCAGACACCGTCCAACCCAGACACCGTCCCAACCAGACACCGTCCCAACCAGACACCGTCCCAACCAGACACCGTCCCAACCAGACATCGTCCAACCCAGACACCGTCCCAACCAGACACCGTCCAACCCAGACACCGTCCCAACCAGACACCGTCCCAACCAGACACCGTCCCAACCAGACACCGTCCAACCCAGACACCGTCCAACCCAGACACCGTCCCAACCAGACACCGTCCAACCCAGACACCGTCCAACCCAGACACCGTCCCAACCAGACACCGTCCAACCCAGACACCGTCCCAACCAGACACCGTCCAACCCAGACACCGTCCCAACCAGACACCGTCCCACCCAGACACCGTCCCACCCAGACACCGTCCAACCCAGACACCGTCCCAACCAGACACCGTCCAACCCAGACACCGTCCCAACCAGACACCGTCCAACCCAGACACCGTCCAACCAGACACCGTCCCAACCAGACACCGTCCAACCAGACACCATCCCAACCAGACACCGTCCCAACCAGACACCGTCCAACCAGACACCGTCCCAACCAGACACCGTCCCAACCAGACACCATCCCAACCAGACACCATCCCACCCAGACACCGTCCCAACCAGACACCGTCCCAACCAGACACCGTCCCAACCAGACACCATCCCAACCAGACACCAGTCCAACCAGACACCGTCCCAACCAGACACCGTCCAACCCAGACACCGTCCCAACCAGACACCGTCCCAACCAGACACCGTCCCAACCAGACACCGTCCCACCCAGACACCGTCCCAACCAGACACCGTCCCACCCAGACACCGTCCAACCCAGACACCGTCCCAACCAGACACCGTCCCAACCAGACACCGTCCCACCCAGACACCGTCCCACCCAGACACCGTCCCAACCCAGACACCGTCCCAACCAGACACCGTCCCAACCAGACACCGTCCAACCCAGACACCGTCCCAACCAGACACCGTCCCAACCAGACACCGTCCCAACCAGACACCGTCCCAACCAGACACCGTCCCACCCAGACACCGTCCCACCCAGACACCGTCCCAACCCAGACACCGTCCCAACCAGACACCGTCCCAACCAGACACCGTCCAACCCAGACACCATCCCAACCAGACACCGTCCAACCAGACACCGTCCCAACCAGACACCGTCCAACCCAGACACCGTCCAACCCAGACACCGTCCCACCCAGACACCGTCCCACCCAGACACCGTCCCAACCAGACACCGTCCCACCCAGACACCGTCCCAACCAGACACCGTCCCACCCAGACACCGTCCCACCCAGACACCGTCCAACCCAGACACCGTCCCAACCAGACACCGTCCAACCCAGACACCATCCCAACCAGACACCGTCCCAACCAGACACCGTCCAACCCAGACACCGTCCCACCCAGACACCGTCCCAACCAGACACCGTCCCAACCAGACACCGTCCAACCCAGACACCGTCCCAACCAGACACCGTCCCAACCAGACACCATCCAACCCAGACACCGTCCCAACCAGACACCGTCCCAACCAGACACCGTCCAAACCAGACACCGTCCCAACCAGACACCAGTTCACACAGGTCATGTGGACTTGTGTTCTTTCTTTCCATTCATACGCTCCATGATGTCGCTGAAGCACTAAGAACTCGTGTGCTGTAAAACTGCGGTAACGGTCCGTGGGTCATGCGGTACCGGTCCGTGGGTACCGCATGCTCTTTTCATTTGTTTTCAAGGCATATTTTATTTTGAAGGCATGTTTTAATGTCACCATAGCAACCGGAGACTGTTGAGGCGGAGATGATGTCGATGTCCGTCGTTGTCGCGATGTTACGATACTCAAAGTTGCATGTTTGCAACGAGGATCAGTGTTTATGTGTAGAAAATCACAGTTTTTATTTTATTTGTGTGTGTGTGTGTGTGTGTGTGTGTGTGTGTGTGTGTGTGTGTGATGAAACTGTGTCCCGCCACCCTTCATTCAGGAAGGCAACATTAAACCTGCCGTTGGATATTGGAACATTAATCTGAGGCGAGACGTGATCGTCAGGAGCTTCCTGGTGAACGATGCTGATGACAAACAGCCTTGTGGGTAAACAATTACGTCACGCTTAACGCGTCATGTCACGCTTAACGCGTCATGTCACGCTTAACGCGTCACGTCACGCTTAACGTCACGCTTAATGTGTCACGTCACGCTTAACGTCACGCTTAATGTGTCACGTCACGCTTAACGTGTCACGTCACGCTTAACGTCACGCTTAACGTGTCACGTCACGCTTAACGTCACGCTTAATGTGTCACGTCACGCTTAACGTCACGCTTAATGTGTCACGTCACGCTTAACGTGTCACGTCACGCTTAACGTCACGCTTAATGTCACGCTTAATGTGTCACGTCACGCTTAACGTGTCACGTCACGCTTAACGTCACGCTTAACGTGTCACGTCACGCTTAACGTCACGCTTAACGTGTCACGTCACGCTTAACGTCACGCTTAATGTGTCACGTCACGCTTAATGTCACGCTTAATGTGTCACGTCACGCTTAACGTGTCACGTCACGCTTAACGTCACGCTTAATGTCACGCTTAATGTGTCACGTCACGCTTAATGTGTCACGTCACGCTTAACGTGTCACATCACGCTTAATGTGTCACGTGTCACGTCACGTATGATGAGCAGCAGGACAGATGGACAAAATATCCTGTACTACCTCCAGATATGACCTCCTGTTTCCTCTGGAAGCCGGCAGTGGAGACTAAATAAATAATCACGCAGGCATTACAGGTAATGGAAGGTGACGTATGACTTAACAAATAAAGAGCGAAAAGCTCCTCTCATATCTTGTTTGCATAATTATAAATCATGACTTTATCTGGGAGTCGGGCCTGAAAGCGAAATGAAAACTAAACTGCGCAGGTGGGAGCGCTGAAACGCATCCAGAGCCGAACGTGCAGGAAAATGCATTTATGGGGATCTATATTCATCTTACTCAGGTTTTTAATTTGTTGGCTGTCATGCAGAGTGTGTGTCCACGTGCGTATGTGTGTGTGTGTGTCCACGTGTGTGTGTGCGCGCTCGGGCTTATGAAGTGGAGTGATGCTGTCTATTGCTTCCGATGGGTCCTTCAATCACAACTATTGTGTGTCGCACACAGATTTCTGCACAGCTTTCGCTGTGGACGTGTGTTGACGCCACGCAGGGCTGCTTTCTGCTAACGGAAGATCGTCGTGTTCAGTTTGGAGCCTGCAGGGAAGATGCTTCCAAAGACCAGCTGGTTCCCCCGGCGGCCGTTACGTCAGGATGTCCGCCTTCCGTCTGCATTAGCTGCTCAGACAACTGATTACTGCAGATGCCGTAATTTCATTATGTGACAAATTTATGTTGCATTATTCTATTAGAGAACGAAGCTTTACATTTGCATTATTTAATCCCAGACGGAAGTGGTTGCATGATGTCGTTAAAGACGTAGCCGGGCTGCATTATCCTGCTGGAGGGCTTTTCTCAGCAAACATCTTTGTTTCTGTACTTTGTTCCCTTCTGGCTGACGGAGAGATTTATGGAGGAGTTGGGGAAATCGCTTGACCCGTTGTGGGAATGAATTTATCAAAACTCAGAAGACCGACAGCCCGATTCCCTGCTGCGAGGAGGAGAACTGACCTCCTGGAGCCAGACTGCGAGTTGCCAGCTGAGGTTTAGTGTGAGAAACGGCCTCCTGCAGCCGCTCAGCTGTGGGTTCACTCATGTCGGCTTTTTTTAAAGACATTCACCACAAAATGACTAAAATTCCTCAGACGGATGCAGAAATGAAGCTTCGTCAACAGGATTGTTCAATCACAGCATTTAAAAGTGGTTAAAATGAACTTTTTCCACTTTAAACCTCATATTTTGACGAACATGATTTTAGAAAAGATTTTTGTCTAAATGGAGATTTTGACGGTTAGACTAAAAGTTTGTGGAACAGTTTGTTCATCAGAAACATTTTAATATCTGTAAAGTATTAAAAATGACTCGCTTTGTGATGCGGAGGAACACCCTGCTCACATTGTTATTTCATACACGCTCATTTCCAGCTGTGGTTGATGTGAAGTCTGAGATGAGGACAGATGCTGCTTTTCAGTCCCAAATCTAATCACATTTATTGATGAAGCACTTTTCATACGTCAGTAGCACGATGCTTTGCATAACGTAAAGAAATAAAACAATTAAATGTGGTGAAATGAAAACACAGCATCAGATGGTCCAAAACAAACTCCTCATGTCACATTTTGGGACCGATGATGTCAGCAGGGACCGATGATGTCAGCAGGGACCGATGATGTCAGCAGGGACCGATGATGTCAGCAGGGACCGATGATGTCAGCAGGGACCGATGATGTCAGCAGGGACCGATGACGTCAGCAGATGATTGAAGGGAGGTGTGGCTCACGACTCAGTTTGCACGATGCAACGGTTTCACGTTTCGCTTCTTTAATAAAAGACGCCGGTAAGCGACGGCTGCATTCCATTTCTGTGCCTGCTCAGTGTTGAACATGTGCAAAGCTGGAATGCAGCCCTCAGCATTGGCTACGGTTACGTCGTGTTTTAATCCAGAATGAACAAAGTTTATATAAATAGAAATTCTGAAAACACGTTTATTCACCTTTAATTATTCCACTTCAGATCGGCGAGTTGGGGAGGGTTCTGATTGGGCGGGGGGCACGGCGGCGGCGGACGTGACGTATTTAGGTCTGCCAGAGCTAAACTTCCTTCCTGCTTCTCATCTTTACAAACGTAACACGGAAAAACAGACCATAAACACAGGTTTTGCTTTGATTTTTGTTCTGGTTTTAAAGCAGCAGGAGGAAGAGGAGGAGGAGGAAGAATATGTGCACGGGATGAGGTAGCGAGCGTTTACATGATGGAGGAATGACTCCATGGAAAACGAGAAGAAACCAGCCTCTTCCTTTGGTTTAAGTTTAATTCTAAACTGTGGGAATGAGGTGTTTACATGTCGTTTTCCATCCGTTTGAAGCGGATTTAACTTTATTTGGAGTTAAAACTCGTACTTTCTGTGTGTCGCTTGATGAAGCTGCAACAACAGTCAGCTTTCCTGCTACAAACAGCAGAAGAAGAAGCTTCCGTTTCTTCTTCACTGCCTGAAATCGATGCATTTGCTCTGCAGCGTTTCTGTCCTCGTCCACGCCCAGACATCCGTCATGAAACGCGCCGCTCCTTTATTAGACCTGCAGATTTGGGTTTTTACGGCTTGATTGCCACCGCCCAATTACACATTGATCCTTTTTATTTCTTTCTTTTTGTATTTAAACTCTGCTGAAAGAAAAATATGATCTAAGTGGAGGAAAAAAAGCATCAAATAATCTAAATTTCAGGATGTCTCGCTGGGCTCAATATCTTGAAATGTATTACTTTTGCTGAAACAAAGCTGGCGGCTGTAACTAATGTGATTTTGGGTGTCTTGTAACGGGTTTGATAAGTCTGAAATGTGAAGTGAAGCTCCTCTGCAACCTTTTCCCCGAGCTGCTGCTGTAAATGACTTTCTTACTGACAGACCTCTCTTTGTCTGCCTCCTGTTGGGGAAAATTGTTATGAGTTTGGTTTGAATTAAGTATTAGACATATATGCATTGATTTGCTGTGATCCTGCTGTGTTTTGTGTCTATGCACAAAGCTTTCTTTAAGTCATATGATCCTTGTCTGGAATGTGCAGACAAAGTCTGAGACAGGAAGAGTTTCCTGCAGGGCATCGGTTTTTGTCAACTGCTTGGTTGACCAGTTGTCTAAAGGTTAGAGGTTAAAGGTAATAAAGTAATATAGTGAGTGATTGATGCTTAGTGAGTTCAGTTTAGTCTTAAATAAGAGATAATGATTGTTTCATATGGTGTGCTCAGCAACTAGGAGGAGTTAAGCATGGTTTATAATCGGGTGTTACTTCAGCATCTGGAGAGAGAGTTCTCTCTCCAAGCTCCAGCGTGTGCTTGTATTAGTTTATAATAAAATGTTCATTGTAAGAAGACAGTTGACTCATAAATGTATTACAACTTCTCAAGACCAGAGTATTTTCCACCACAGTTTTTGGGGGCTCGTCCGGGATCCTGCGTCAGTCCGCCCAGGTTGGGGATAGACGGGTTGGCCACCTGAATCCACAGATTCATCCTAAGAACCTCAATTAGAGAATTTCAGAGGACAGGACGTCTTTCTCCCACCCGTGGTCGACTACGCCAGGACTCCTTCTGAACCAGTGTGAAAAGACAATGGTGAGAAGTGTTATTCTAAATTTACATTAATTTTCAGACTCAAACTGGAGTCAAACATTACTAGAAATTTATCACAAATTAATAATCAATATTTTAATTAATAATCACAATATTTTTCTGTTTTGTGGTCAATTGTCTTCATTATTCTCATTGTGACAGGGATTCTCCTCCTCACCTCCTCATCGAAAGAATAACTCAAGGGATAAGAGAATAACTTAAGATGAGATCAGGTTGACGTCATAAATAAAATCCTGTGAGTTTAAGTTAAGTTTAAGTTAAAGTTTAAGTTAAAAATCGTGAGTAACAAGACCAAGTCGTAAGTGCTGTGAGCTAGACGTAGCAAGACCAGACCAGTAAATCTTGTGAGTTACAAGACCGAGACCAGTAAATTAGTCAGTAAGTCCTGTGAGCTCGAGAAGCAAGACCAGGCCAACCTTGAGTTAGAAGACGGAGAGGAAAGCCATCTTGAGTGAGGAGGAACAGAGAAGAAACTGTGTGGGCTGGTTTCTGGAGACATTGAGAATTTTGCCTGATAATTCTACAAAGGTGTGGGATTGACCCTCTGTGTACATCCGCTGCAAACAGAACTAGTTCCTTTGCAGTAGGAGGTTGATGTACAGCACCATTAAGAAGTTGAAATCTCTGTCTTCATGTGAGGGGAAACTGGGGTGGTTGTGTAAAATTTCCTGTGTTAAACTTGATTGGACTGATTGTGTGGAGAATTAAAACCACGTCTTGTGAAGCCACACCGGACTCTCGCAGGAGAGCCTAGAAGCTTGTGTGGGGGTAGACAAACGTGGGGGCACGACCCATTCACATGCATTCATCCAACTGTTGAAGTGAATTGTTTGTGTAAAATCTAATTTACTGCAGTAAGAAAAAAAAAAAGAAAAAAGAAAAAAAACAAACAACAAAAAATGTATGAGAGAAGGAAGTGAGGAAAAGAGTGTGTTCATTAAATGCCTTCTGCTCACTGAAGGAGATGATGTCATAGCATGTTAGGCAGAAACAAACATATAAATCCTGTGTAAAATAGCTGCTTGTGCTTTTCTTCCTAAAGCTTTTATAAGAGCATAAAAGCCACTCCCTGTATGAATGTGGAAACCTTTTCCTAAGGAAAAGCAATTCTTTATTATCACCTGAGAACATTTTAAAGAGCAACAACATATTAAGAATGAAAAATCAGAAATGTGAGAGATGTGATTTATAGTATTAGGAACTTATTCTGTTAAATTACTATACATTGTGTAGGCAATAAGCTTAGGTTTCTGTCTGTTCCCTTTCAGACATTCATAAGGTGATTTTTATTCCTTTACTACTGCTATTATAAATTTATGCCTAGCATGTCTAAATAAATTTAGATAAACTGGAAATAAATAATGCAGCTAAAGGATGCTGAAACTAAGCATAATGTTAGGAAAAAGAGAAAATTCTTGACCTTAAAATAGGAATGGTGAACCAACGTGCTAGAGTAAATTTCCCTTGCAATAAGTTCACTTTAGCTAAATGTGAGCTAACGACAAGAAGAGAAGTTCTCAGAACAAGTGTATCTTCTTAGCAAGATCATGTTCAGCTTTCCCAGGAGAGAACTGAGTTATGAATCCACTGATAATATAGTCTCACACACACAATTACAATGTAATGTTCAAGTTACATGATGTTCACAGCACAGAACATGGTCCACATAATATGTTTGCCACAGGATTCAGAAGAAAACTATTATAATTATGAGGCTATGATCTTTATTTTCCCCTTACTGGAGAAGAAAATACACCACATGCCCAAATGGTTCAGTCTCAAAAGCTCGTCTGCTGTATGGTGTTGGACACATTGCAGCGTTCCCTTCTAAACCCTTGTCAGCATGCAGCTTGGTCCACAGGGACCTCAAATGTCTATCCTGCCTGAGGGGATTCAGAGGAGGGGCTGGGGGAGAGTGAGTTCTTGATCCGGGTCACCGTAGAGTTCTGGGTGTCACACGTGGTCAGTCAGGAGACTGGAGCAGAAACGGTCCCTACAACCTAAAGCATCATTCCACCTCCCTTCTGTGTCAGCTCTGAGTCCTGGAGCAGAACCTGATATGCAGATGTGGCTGCATGGACCCGGCCGCTGCTGATGGGGCCCGGGGATCCCAGAACCAGAGGGTCTGGCAGAGCCCTGTTGGTTGTGACTGTGAACAGTGTGGATATGGCTCCTATGGTGGACATGTGAGCTGGATTTTCACCTTTGACCTCTGGAGGTGATGGATCCTCCTTGTCCTCAGACTGTGTTTCAGTTGTGGAATTTTCTGGAAGTAAAAGACTAACGGATGTGGCCGGCAGGCAGCACAAATCCCACCCCGACTACAGAATCAGATGATGTTTTCTGGAATAAGCTGCACCCTGATTCTGTCAGAAAGACTGTTCGGTTCACTCAGTTCTCTGTGGAAAACCTGGATCTCCTTCCTTGAACTTTTGCCTACTTTCTGATCCTTTACATGTTACTCTTAATTAATTACACATATGAATCTGATTTATCTACCAGGAAGCTTTGATGAACATGTGTCGGGCACTTCCTGGCATGAATTTCTGATTGTATGCTGATTGGAGGAGAGCATGGTGGCTGTGGCGCGTCTGACTCCTGAGCAGATCGAGTGATACGAGCTGAATGATTATCCACAAGACCAGGCCAAGGAATGAGGCCCTACAACCAAACATTTACTCACTGTTTCTGCTTAGCTTTATACCACATTTATGAGCATGCATAAAATTTTGCACTCCTGCAGACTTCTGCAAGTGAACAATGACACAGACATCTCTGCTCTGCTGCAGGGAAGCTGAACAGTTTATACAGACAAGTCAACTTCTGGCACGCTGTGCCTTATAAAAAAAAAAAAAAAAGTGATGAATACTAAGTTTTTAATGTTTGAGACAGAATAGATGTCAAAAGAGAAAAAATAAGCCGCTATATGACATTAAATAAGAAGGTAGTTTTGTAATTTCCCGACTTCAGTGAATGCAACACAAGTACAACAATCTCCGTGTTTTATTTGCTGACAGCTGGTGTTTTATCCCTAATCTGAATTCATTATTTTGAATTAAAGCAGATATGCTCAGTGGTTAAAATACACATCAGATGATTTTTGTTTAAAGAGTAGAACCAACTCTTGCGATGGCTGCCAGTAAACAGACCAGTCTCTTAGTTAACACGCTTAATAAGTAAACAAACAAGTCATTTAAGCCCTGTATGTCCTCAAAATTAACATGAATATGAGGCAGATTATTTGAACAGTATTGATACTTCCAAAGTTAAGCTAACTATGCTAAACCGTTAGCCTTGGCCTTTTCTGTTACACACGTTTGCATTAAAATCATTAAGGAAGAAATGCTGCTGTGGGTGTGTGCATGTGCATGTGTGTGTCGTGTTGTTGTGGATGTGGACAGTTTTGCCATCAGTATTAGAAGTTTGTTTCTAAATGCTGCTTAAGTTCAAATGTAGATAGAAAACAAACAGCTTTATTATGACCTGAAGGTCTCTGGCTGTTCAGTACCTGAAGTCCAGCTGTTAAAGATGGGTTTACATCTTGTTGCTTTATGCTTATGCTTATGTTTACAATATATTTGGAATAGAAAGCCAGTCTTATTATGATCTCAGTTTTGTGTGTGTTGCTCCTGAATGGGTCTGTTGGAGTCTGAGAGAGATTAAATCAACAGTTCTGAATGAGCTTTATTTAATATATGCAGAGATTCTTCAGTGTGGTTCTGCTTCTGTCATTTAGCAGACATGACATAAACAACACGAGCAGTAAATCAGAAAGGAAATTCCAGCATGGATAAGTGTTGGTCAGACTGCTGGGAGTCCAGTTTGACACATGTCCTGCTATGCAGTACTAGAGGATTTTTTCTGGTTGTTGGTTAAGATGAGACGACCTGATAGGAACTTTGCAATAAGTAATTAAATGAATTTGGTTACTTTGAATGATTACCTACCAGATAAATGAGTGGCCCTAACTGTTGCTTTGTATTGTTCATGATTTACTCCATGACTGTTTAGCTGAAACTGACTATCCTCTGCACCCCCCAGGCCTGGCCCCTGACCGACCTCTAGTTGACCCTGACTTGATTTTCCTTTTGATGCTGTTTGCTCTGACTGTGACGCGGTGGAGGCTGCAGCTCTCCCGTCTCAGTTCTCGTTACTTGAGCTTACTCTTTAGCTGAAAACAAGTCCATGTTTTGGCGCTCTCTTATGAATGACTTTCTGGATGCCATTTTCCTGAATGTTTTCCTCCCACAGGTTGCAGACGGGGAAATTTCCTTCTGGCTCTCTTTTCAGGTCTTCCTTGGACCAAAAGTACTTTTTCTGGTTCTGATGTACATGCGCATGCGTAACATGGAAACATGGGCTTTTTTGTGATTCTTTTTGCAGGACCCTCACCCAAGTGGGCATGGTTCCTTCCAAGACTGCCTGTTCAGACACAGCTCTGTGTGAAAGTAATGTTTTAACATATTGTCCTAACCTCATAAGAACCCTTTTCAGGCATTTGCACACAGGTGAAAGCTGCCCTTCATGAATCAGCATCTACGCAGCTCTATTCACTTCAGCCTGGAGATTTTGTCCTGATAAGAAGCTTTAAACATCAGCGCTGGAACCAACATCGATGGTTTAGGCCATTTCAGGTTTTCCTGACGACCCAGACAGCGGTAAAGGTCGCAGAGTGAGCTGCTTGGCACTACAGATTGCTTGAACCTCCTGAAGCTCTTCAGTCTGAAATTACAGAAGAATAACGCACCACCCAACAAAGGGCAGAATAATCCCTGTGGTTGCGTGGGTAAGTGAGATAGTCTACTCTCACACCTGAAGACCAGCCTTCGCTCTCAAGCAAGATCAGTGTGAAGCTGAAGTGAATGGCTCCTCACTATTGTAATTTCTGAAAGATTCTTTTAAAACCCGACAGGCATGAGGCTCCTGATGTTTTGAGAATGTTGTCTTCTGTATGTACTTTTGCGTTCTGATAACAATTTCTCTTCTTATTGTTGGTCCTGTAGGACCAAGAGGAGGGAGTGTGTTGGGGAAAATTGTTATGAGTTTGGTTTGAATTAAGTATTAGACATATATGCATTGATTTGCTGTGATCCTGCTGTGTTTTGTGTCTATGCACAAAGCTTTCTTTAAGTCATATGATCCTTGTCTGGAATGTGCAGACAAAGTCTGAGACAGGAAGAGTTTCCTGCAGGGCATCGGTTTTTGTCAACTGCTTGGTTGACCAGTTGTCTAAAGGTTAGAGGTTAAAGGTAATAAAGTAATATAGTGAGTGATTGATGCTTAGTGAGTTCAGTTTAGTCTTAAATAAGAGATAATGATTGTTTCATATGGTGTGCTCAGCAACTAGGAGGAGTTAAGCATGGTTTATAATCGGGTGTTACTTCAGCATCTGGAGAGAGAGTTCTCTCTCCAAGCTCCAGCGTGTGCTTGTATTAGTTTATAATAAAATGTTCATTGTAAGAAGACAGTTGACTCATAAATGTATTACAACTTCTCAAGACCAGAGTATTTTCCACCACACTCCCTCAGGGTTTTCTTCCTCTCCAAGCTTGTACTTTCTTAACACTAATGACGAACCGCAGCTGGCATGAAGACAGACATTTCTACCGAGCTGGAGGGAGAAAAGGAGCAAATGGACACGGCCTTTATGTTGATCGCTTCGTGCTGCTGCTGGTGTGACAAACTCGTCGCGCCGCTGCCCTAAAATTAAAGGACAAGGTCACAGCCCGTCTCTGAAGCTGAACTGTGGGACATTGCGTGCGTGTGTGTGTGTGTGTGTGTTATGAAACTGATTATCGTCATGGCAGTGCCGTGTGAGCTACGTGAGAATGTGGAAAGGAAAGATGATGCTGCTGCGCTGGTCAGCTCCGTCGGGGCCGCTGGATTCCCCTTTTGGGGATGAAAATGTACTTTTATTGCGATTTAACTGCTTTATTTGCAGACAAAACTGCAGCTTTTATCAGCACAAAATGGCACAATTTTCACTGACGATCAATTTTTTATAGCGTATGTGGAGGCGAGATTGTGCATCTTCCTCTTTATATCACACACACATTCTATGTTCTGTTTTATTCTGCTGCTTTAATCAGTTTTAATGTTGGATGTTTTTATCACAAAATCCTTAAAGAAGCAATTCAGGGGACGGGGGGGGGGGGGGGCCTCCCTTCTGGGAAGATAAAAGTTTGAATTTAAAAGGAAATAAAGCACACACACACACACACATACACGTGCATAGATATGTTGTGTGTTTTAGTGCAACCTTCCTGCAATACAGTAATAAAAATAAGTGCATTCTTCCGACTTGAAAGAACCAAAAGGACTGAAATAAAAGGCACTTATATTATATTATATTATATTATATTATATTATATTATATTATATTATATTATGTTCTTCTAGAGGAAAATAGGACCTTATTCATTGGATGTGAGGACATCCAGGCCTCCAGAAGCAACATGATTGTATTCTGCTTTTATTTTAACTCCAAAAAAAGAAAAAGACGAAGTTTCATTTCCTTTAATTCCCTCCATGAGACCTGAACTGATGAGTCCTTTGCAAGGTCTGTTAGCGGAGCAAATATTATACATTTACTGGAAATTGGATATGGGTGAAGAACAGAATGACCCGTCCTCCTCTCTGTGGATTTATCTGGAAAGTGAAGTGGACGGCCCTTGAATATAACGGTGCAAGTTGATGACATGAAAGTGTTTTTAGGGTAAAAAGGCAACCTCTGCACGTGCACGCTGGCCTCCAGAAGGATCCACTTCCAAGGAGGGGGCTTCTCTGAATTTAAACACCAGCGGAACAAAGTAAACAGATTGTGCATATAATTTATTTAAGGAAAACATGCAATTCATCAATAATAAACCCACTCTGAGAAGTTGATGCGGCAGCAGAATGACCAGACGCATCATGTCAGCAGGAAGGCAGATACAACATGCTTCATTTTCCCTCTAATAATAGTTTGACACATGTTCAGACTCCTGCAGTTCAGAAGTTTAATCACTTTTTTCCTTTGACGTGTCGGATATTAAAAATCAGGCACCTCTTTGAACAACTACATCAAAGTAATCAGGATCAAACGTGCAACAAAAACAGGACCTTTCCTGCTTTTCTCCTCTTTTTTCAGTAATCTGAGAGGATAATAATCCTGTCTTTATGAGGATGGGGAAGATGTTTCACCTCCTCCTACTGATGTGTTCAGTGTCAGGAGAGCAACATGAAAATGTTTGGCTGCTTGTCAAGGCTCTGCCTCCGGAGAGTTCGCTTCTGCTGCAGTTGTTGCATCGCGTTTAGCCAAAACAACTTCCCGTTCTGTGCAGGCGAACTGGGAAGCCTTGGGATAACTCCATGTTTTATGGCTTGTTGTCAGAGTCCTGCTGGTGCAGCCAGAGTCTGAAGTCTGAAAGGAACAAGGAGAAGCTGCTGCTACTGCAAAGCTAAATGAAAAAAGAAAACACACATTTAGCTTCTTAGGTTTTAGATATTTATAAGTATTTAACAAATCTTCTCGTCTTTACGAGAATTTGTAATTGGTGCGAGTCCTTTTGGATTGACAGGTATCCTAAATCCAGCAGCAGGAAGGCAAAATGTGGAACAACTGAGTTTTTTAGCAATCTAACAGCACGAGTTAGCTTTAGCTTGCCTTTCTCTGTTAGCTGGTTAGCTCCCGTTAGCTCTGGGTTAGTTCCAGTTAGCTCTGGGTTAGCTCAGTTAGCTCTAGGTTAGCTCCAGGTTAACTCTGGGTTAGTTCCAGTTAGCTCTAGGTTAGCTCCCACTAGCTTTGGGTTAGCTCAGTTAGCTCTGGGTTAGCTCTGGAATAGCTAAGTTAGCTCTGGGTTAGCTCAGTTAGCTCTGGGTTAGCTCAGTTAGCTCCAGGTTAACTCTGGGTTAGTCCCAGTTAGCTCTAGGTTAGCTCCCACTAGCTTTGGGTTAGCTCAGTTAGCTCTGGGTTAGCTCTGGAATAGCTAAGTTAGCTCTGGGTTAGCTCTGGAATAGCTCCCCTTAGCTGCGGGTTAGTTCGGTTAGCTCTAAACTGCAGGCAGGTCAGAGTTTGACAGGTGTCAATCACACCTGCTCTTCAGAAACCTGTGTGTGACATCACGGAGGCTTTTCGACACAGTCTGGGATAAAATCTTAAAGTAATGACACATCTTAAAGCTTCTACAGCTTGTAGAAACTTTGTTTTTCCAACTTGTGTTTGCAGCATCGGTTGTGCACAGCTCCCCCACCGTCCCACCGCAGCATTCAGTCCGGTGGAGGTCTGGACTGGTCTGGATCTTTTCTTTTTCAGCCATGCTGTCGGACGTCGGCTGCTTAGTTTCAGCCAAGCTTCAGCTCATCACATCTGGTTTAGATCAGCGGTTCCCAAGTCTGGTCCCTGAGATCTGCTGCCCTGCAGCTTTGTGATGCATCTCTTCTCCAACACGCCTGTTTTCAGAGTTACTGTTCACACACTGCGTCTGCTTTTTGCCTCATCTTAGTTAAACGCAACAGTTTAATATATTATACGTTAATCTGGGGTTTATTCACCTAAAAGAAGCGGTCAGGTTCTTTCTGTCCAAGTGACTGTAAAAGTACTGGAAGCTCCACAACATCTGATGCATCCTGGTGTCAGCCATCACTAGGAGGCTTTTACTGGTCTTTTTTATGATGTTAGAGTGTCTCACACCAGTGGATTAACATTTACCTCAGGGCAAACTCCTGAAATCTGTGTGCAGATGACTGCAAGACTTTTTTATTAGCAGTAAATAAATATCTAAACTATTTCTGTAAGATGACAGCACCGCTGAAGATTAGTGCGCTGATTTACTGGAGGAGAAAACTGGGTCAAACTGTGTTTTTGAAGTGAAGGTTACATTAATCCCCAACAATTTTTTCCTTTTTTCTGAAATGCTTCAGATGTCTTTTGACTTGCAGATCAACGAAACCACAAGCATGAGTGCATGTTTGTGCATGGCCAGGACTGTGAGAGGATATTAGTTGCTGTTTATTAAGAACGCTGAGGTGGTTATTAGCTCCTGTTGGAGGCAGCACAGATGTGGCACGTACATAATTAGCATGATTGCATGACAACAAGGTAAGATACTTTATAAACCTGCACAGCTGGTGCCTGAAAATGCTAAAAATGACAAGTAATGAAATCTTTCTATGAAGCGGAATTTGTCCCTAAATCAGCCGGAGTCATCAGAGGTGCAAAATAAGCGACTTCTTCACAAACACTCAAAGCAGATGACGGTCTGCGTGTAAAGATGAGAAGATGTTGCCTACCATAGACCAACCATAGACCGTATATGAAAGATGGACGGAGCCTCTGGCAGTTAAAAGTGAAGCCTATGCAAAATGCATAAAACTGCAGTTCCACCTTCATCCACTAGGGGCTGCAGAACAGAGCAAATCCCCATAGACTGTTCAGCTCTTCAGAAACCTACGAGTGATGTCACGGAGGTTCTGTCGACAGTTTTATATTTAGTTGATGGTTTCTCCATGTCTGTGATTGGTCAGAGGCTACAAACTCCGCCCCTTTGATGTGAGCGCGCTCTGATTGTAAAACCTGAGTTGAACTACTGAGTTAATAACTTCAGCAGCTTCACTGTTCTGTTTATCAGGATCCTAAATGTCTGGGTGAGTTAACCAGGTAGCGGATCGATGTCCAGGCATGCTAACCTCGCTTCGTCGTACAAACCTCTGGTAAAATGGTCGTTTTATGGATTATTCTCTTTCTCCAACAGTGTGTTCCTGTAAGGAACATGGTTTGTGTCAGCTCATCTCTTTACAAGGCAGTTATAATCCTGACTGACAGAATCCAAACTTTCCATGTGTGTTTCTGTAACGGCAGACGGAGCTGCTGAATGCTGCCAGAGAAGCAGCGACATCCTCCGTCTCTGTCTTTAGAAAGATAAAAAAGACTTCATGTTTAAAGCCAGAATGTTATTCCTCATTAGAAGTTGCTGGAAGTTTCTCTGTCCTCTGCTTCACTCACTGCGCCTCGTCCCTGTGGTGTCTGGTTAATTAGAGTTAATCTGATCATCCTGATGGGACATTACCTTGTTTAGATCTGATCTCTGCCAGGAACCAGGTCATTCCTGCAACATCAACAGCTCTCTGACATAATCTGTGGGAGCCAATAATGGGCAGCAACAAGCATTCATTCAGTCATTAAGTCATACCGTTTCCTAAATTATAACCTGGATAATTAAATCTCATTCATGTGGATGTCTGATGACTTTCTAACCAGTTTAGTTTGACCTGAACGACCACATCTTCGATCTGATGGATTTTAGCAGAGATGATGCTGTAATTAATCTTTTTAGAATGTTTTTATGTCTTCAACCCGAAACATTTACCGTGCTGAAGTCGCATACGCAGTAGGAGTTACCGCTTTGTTCTGAACATGTTTTACCTCCATCATTTCACACATCAGTGTCTTATTGGCTTGTGAACCTGTTGGTTCCTGATGTCTCGTCTGCAGGACGTCATTTCACCAATAAAAACACCAGTTTCTAAACATCTTTATACACCACTGGGATTTCTGGGATTTGGATGATGGTGACCATTTCAGACAAGAAGCTGTACATTCAGTAAATATTTACCTCAGACTGGTGACAAATGCTGAAGTTAATGCAAACGAACCTTCACAGCACAAAAACCGTCCTGCTGAAAAAAGTCTTTTATGCATAAAAAAAAACCTGTTTTAGATTAAAACGCAGGATTTTAAGAGGTTGACATGTTTATGGGGATTATAGAGGCCAAACCAATTCACTCATCGATTCAACACATGAAACATTCGATGATTCAGTTATGAATCCTTTATGTTCAAAACTGATTTTTTTTCATGTTATATAAATAAGTTCCTACCATCACCATCTTGGCAGGGGCGTGTCGTGTCACCCGGAAAATACAAATAAGGACAAAGAGGTGGAGCTGAGAGGGGGGCTGTGAGCGTCATGGTGGATGATTGACATCGAGTGAACTCCGAGCTTTCTGTAGCTAAGAGCTAACCGAGCTAACCCGGAGATAACAGAAGCTAACCAGCTAATGGAGGTAAGCGGGCTAAAGCTAAGTCACGTTGTTAACCGGCTACGTTCTACATTCTTCTAACTTGAAGCAGAAGATCTGGTACCTGTCAATCAAAAGGACACGCCCCTAAATATGCCGAACTTCAAGGTTTAATTATTTTTAAACGGGCGAGTTAGAAAAAAAATTCACTCCCCCCACAGTTGTCAAGAAGGTAAAGCTGACCTATTAAACCTAAAATGGATTTTTGTACCAGGCTGTAAACATGTTTATTCCTGCTGTAAACATGTTTATTTCTGCTGTAAACATGTTTATTTCTGCTGTAAACATGTTTATTTCTGTTGTAAACATGTTTATTCCTGCTGTAAACATGTTTATTCCTGCTGTGAACATGTTTATTTCTGCTGTAAACATGTTTATTCCTGCTGTAAACATGTTTATTCCTGCTGTGAACATGTTTATTTCTGCTATAAACATGTTTATTCCTGCTGTAAACGTGTTTATTCCTGCTGTAAACATGTTTATTTCTGCTGTAAACATGTTTATTCCTGCTGTAAACATGTTTATTCCTGCTGTAAACATGTTTATTTCTGCTGTAAACATGTTTATTCCTGCTGTAAACGTGTTTATTCCTGCTGTAAACATGTTTATTTCTGCTGTAAACATGTTTATTCCTGCTGTAAACATGTTTATTCCTGCTGTGAACATGTTTATTTCTGCTATAAACATGTTTATTCCTGCTGTAAACGTGTTTATTCCTGCTGTAAACATGTTTATTTCTGCTGTAAACATGTTTATTCCTGCTGTAAACATGTTTATTCCTGCTGTAAACATGTTTATTCCTGCTGTAAACATGTTTATTTCTGCTGTAAACATGTTTATTCCTGCTGTAAACGTGTTTATTCCTGCTGTAAACATGTTTATTCCTGCTGTAAACATGTTTATTCCTGCTGTGAACATGTTTATTTCTGCTATAAACATGTTTATTCCTGCTGTAAACGTGTTTATTCCTGCTGTAAACATGTTTATTTCTGCTGTAAACATGTTTATTCCTGCTGTAAACATGTTTATTTCTGCTGTAAACATGTTTATTCCTGCTGTAAACGTGTTTATTCCTGCTGTAAACATGTTTATTTCTGCTGTAAACATGTTTATTTCTGCTGTGAAGTTGGTCTTTTTAACATGGGAGTCTATGGGGATTTGCTCTGTTTTGCAGCCTCTAGTGGACGAAGGGGGAACTGCAGTTTTATGCATTTCCGCATCGGCTTCACTTTTAACCGCTGTAGGCTCCGTCCATCTTTCATATACGGTCTATGGTGGCAAACAGTAAACAGCAGAGCTAGCAGGAAGCTAGCTGCTAGCCTTGCAGCTACTGTTACGGAGCAGGAGATTTCCTCGTCGGGTCTGAAGGCGCCGTTTGGAAACATTTTGGTTTTTATGGACATGAGAACAGACGAGACTTCCTACATATGGAAGCATGTTTAAAGCCAACTTAAAATCTCATAGTAAAACTACGTTACAACCCAGTTAGAGGAGCTGGTTGTTCCCAACTGTTGCTGACACAGTTTTCCTGCAGATTCAGTGGAGCTGAATATGAAGGAAAAGGTTTGATATGTGTTGGATTTATTTTTGGTTCCACATAAATAAAAGATGGAGATAAATTTGTTTGGTTACCTGAGTGAATAGATACCATGTGGAGTATGAAGTTGTATGAAGGAGCCACAGAGTGAGAAAAACCTCAAAGGGGAAATGAGATGATTGTTATTTAATAATCAAATCATAGCACCATTAATCATAATCGAACTGTGATTTGCACCAAAAATCAATCCAACAGTTGCTGGTATTAAACCTCCAGCAGCCACATCAGCTAACGAAAGTCGGGATGTTCTTCATCTCAGCAGATAAATTAAATAAGCAGCAGCATAAAAAATAAACATGAGTAAATGATAACATCTGCCTACAGCTGGATTTCTGGACTTGTAAGTGCAGCTCTCCATACAACTTCTGCCTGTTTCCAGCTGTAATCAACAATCCTCCAGCAAACAAGCCGCACGTCTCAGAATGCTGCGATGCTTTTAGATGGACAGGAGCTGCTCTGGCCGCCTCATGTCGGGCCTTCCTGGCATGTTCCTGGTTATACACCGTAAGACCAACAAGCAACAGCAGCGAGAACACTTTAACTACACCGTGATCTTTGTGTTTGATGCAACGTGTGATCTCTTCTGTCGTAACAGATATTTTATGTCTAGTTTCGAGCTCCACATGTTCATGGATGCTATCTGTTGTTTTTAGCGGGGATCTCTTTGTTGTTCAGCGTATCATAAATTCTTACGGTGACGGCTGAGCAGCTTGGAGGATTGCAGCCTGAATCCCAGAAATCTCTGCTCATCTTTTTTTGCTACAATCTTCTTCTCATTAGTCTGTACGCAACAAAAAAGCTGTTTTTTCACTCCATCCTCAAAACAACACGAAGTTTTCATCATGATGATTAATCTGTTGTCTTAAAACTGGTTCATCCTGGTAATTCCAGCAGACGACACTTTAAACATTTTAATTCTCTCCTTTCATTTAATCTTTGGCTGCATTTGTCCTCCAACCAAAGAATTCCTTCCAGATGTCTGGAGAAGATCAGCATCAAACAGACACGAGGATCTCCTGCAGGACCCGGAGTGTCGCCTGGAGCGTCAGTCACGTGGCGTCGTCGTTGGCTTGTGAACCTGTTGGTTCCTGATGTCTCGTCTGCAGGACGTCATTTCACCAATAAAAACACCAGTTTCTAAACATCTTTATACACCACTGGGATTTCTGTGATTTGGATGATGGTGACCATTTCAGACAAGAAGCTGTACATTCAGTAAATATTTACTTCAGACTGGTGACAAATGCTGAAGTTAATGCAAACGAACCTTCACATCACAAAAACCGTCCTGCTGAAAAAAGTCTTTTATGCATAAAAAAAAACCTGTTTTAGATTAAAACGCAGGATTTTAAGAGGTTGACATGTTTATGGGGATTATAGAGGCCAAACCAATTCACTCATCGATTCAACACATGAAACATTCGATGATTCAGTCGGTCGCGTGGCGTCGTTGGTCACAGGGTTGCATCGGTCTTCGCTCGCTGCATTCGCTGGACGTGCAAAGCGAACGCGGTGATTCCACACAGCTGCTTGCTGTCCAACATGTCTGATCTGAGCTAGCAGCTTCGCTTTGCTGCTACAATCACAACACGATGATGTTTATTTGCAACTCAGGATGAGGAAAGCTGAGAGGTAAAATGTTACTTTGGGTTTTCCAGACAAGATATCTGATGATTCAGAAACTCGTACAGTTTATTTTTTATGAGTCGGTATTTTCTATCATCTCTGCATGAACTCGAGTCGAGTTCAGGTATCGCTCCCGTTTATGGAAAATAAAAAGTATCTGCATGTTTTCATGGTTGTGCTTGAATGAGAGAGATTGTGATGCTTCCGGCAGACGCCCGCGATGCAACGTCTCTCCTCAGCCAATCAGCTGTTCAGCAGCCGTAAATACACTTTTTTTTTCTGATTCCTTTTCAGCCGAATAAGTTCTGGGATCCTAGAAGTTGGTGGACTACCTTCCAGAACCACCAGTAGACCTGGCAGACCCCAAGCCAGAGGCAAAATGTGCACGTGCATGCGCACAGCCGCCCCACACACACACCTCACACACACCGACACTGTCTTTGTGTCCTGATGGCGAATATTTCATGGCTCATTTGTCTGAGTGCCTGAACAACAGAAAGCGAGAGAGACTGAAAGATAAAAACTAATGATAGAGACATGAAGAAGGAGGATGAATAATAGAAAGAAAGATGAGAGGGAGAGCGAATAATAAAGAGAAGATGAGACGGTGGAGGGAAAATGGGCGTTGAAGTAATGATGCAGGAATAACAACCTTCTTATTGTCTCTGTGTCTCTGTCTCCTATCTATGTCTTGTTCTTCTGTCTCCTCTCTCTGGTCGCTCGTCTTTCAAGTCATTTCATCATCATCACCACGAAGCAGACAAGGCCGAGTCAAATTCACTCTGAGACTGTTTTTTCCACTTGAACCAAGACTGCAGAGGACTTCTTTGTGGTTCACATCAAGGGAGGACAGAGGAGGCCTCCTGCAGATGATCAGCGAACGTAACCCAAAACAGCCACAGTGATGCAAAAACAAGACAAACACGAAAACAAGTCTGACCAAAGAGAGGCTAAATGTCTGCAGCGAGACACAAAACATCACAACTCAGAAGTTTATGAGACAAAACTGGCAACAAAAAGGCACAAAACTGACATTAAAGATTCACCGGGCCAAAAGAAACTCTGCGTGTGAACCCAAAGACACATAAAGCAACTTCAAAATACACAAAATACCAGCGAAGATGCTGGAGTGAAACACAAACAAGAGAAAAAAGACTCGAGGTGACTCCAAAGTGATGTGCAGTGGACATGATGTGTGGAAAAACCCACTACAAAGGCAAAACCAGCCATGAAGGGGCACAAAAGCGCAACAAAAAGTTTGAAAATAACCTAAATAACCCTCCTAAAGAGATGCAAAATATCCAAAAAGAATCGAAAACTGACTCCAGACACAAACTGCTGGTAAACAGAGTGACAGTGACCTGATGGAGGTGCAAGGAACGTCTTCACAAGATGCAAAAGAACTGAAAAAAAAGATAAATATTATTATGAAGACCATAAAAGGTCTGATAATGACAAAATACTAAAAAACAATGCCACAACAAAAGTATAAAAGCTGCTAATAAAGGGACAGACGGGCATAACGAGACGTCAGATTGATGCAGAGAAGTAAAATCACCAGAAGATGAAAACCTGAAACTAAATTCATGCAAAAAATGACTGAACTGCAAACAAAGTCTGAAAATGACTGCAAAAAAGTGCTAAAAGAAAGCCATGAAACTACATCAAACATTTTAAAAAAATCAGCGACCTGCCAAACTACCACGAAATGCCATTTGTGGAATGGTTCTGGAATGATGCAGAGTAAACCGAAAATGGTTGTAAAGTGGCATCAAAGCGGCTATAAAGAGACACAAAAGAGCCACAAAGAGCTGGAGCAGCTTTCTGTCTCTTCAGTTTAGTCATTTTAATCCAGTCCTGGAAAAACTCCTTTTCCTCCTGTTTCCATGACTCTCTCCAGCCAGCATGTCCACGCGGTCCACAGCGGCTCTTTCTGCTCGCTTACGCACGTAAACACGGTCATCGGTTTCAAACATGGCCATACATCTCCGTCCTCACACTTCCACGCGTCTTTTATGCTGTTATGGATGTTAGGTCAGTTCATCCACTAATGGGCAGAGCCAAATTCAGACTTCTCGTACATGCTTAGGTCTAGGGGTTAGGGTTAGGTTACCGGTTAGGTTACCGGTCGGTAGCTGTAACACACCGCTATATAGTTGTTTACAACTGTTCAAAAACGCCAATAGAATAAAAAAAAAGTTTTTTTTTCTTTTGTTTGCTGTTCTCAACTTTTTCTTCTCTTGTTTGTTCCTTTCTGTGGTTGCGTATCAGTGATACCGCACAACACTGCCTCCCGGTGGTTTCTGGTGGTATTGCTACATTTTCCTTCAAAAACGGACCAAATTACGGACGTAACCAACGCAGTAGACAGACGAAACTGTCCACCCATCTGAGTATCCGTCTTCTGCATCCAGTATAAATGGACCTTAAGGGTTCAACACAACTTGGGGCCCATTTAGCCAGCCCACCTGGGCCCCCCATGCCAATTTAGCCCACCCACATCCCTTATGGCGGCCTAAATAACTGGAATCACATCAGACATGCAAAGTTTTCCCATCGGAAACCCACGCCCACTCAGGACCCTCATGGCCCATAGTGAACCCTTATGGGCCCCATCAAGGCCTGAAATTCATTTTTCCATTATTTGCTTCTCATTTGGGGGGATTTTCAGACGTCGTCTCTTTTTCCTTTCTTAGTCGTCACGTCAGGCGGCTCCCTGTCTTATCTTCACGCTCTACCTGCTCACATATCAGTCTTTGTTGTTTTGGTATAAAAACTATATTCCCTGCAGTAATTTGTGGACTCTGAGCTGCGTCAGTGTAACAAGGTGGCTCTTCTGTCCATGGTCTATTCGGTCTTCTGCCTCCTCTACTTCATCTCTATCCCTTTGATAAGAGTTCTGTTGAAATGCGGCTGGGTTTGGGGGGCAAAGCTCTGAAATTGTTCTTTTAGCCCTCGTTTGCATGCTGAATCCAAGTTCACATAATTTCAGAGTTTTTAACAGTTTGGTTTTGATCTGGTTTTCATCTATGTATCTGAATGAGTTAGTCGCTGCGACTTATGATGGAATCATCCATTATTTATGAAATCAGGACTGTCAGCAGGTTCGTTAATATCTCTCACAAGTCTACCTGTAACTGCTCGGTGGGTTTCCTGCAGACCTTTTCCATTCATGTGGCTGCCACAGAAAAATTTCATGAATTTAACCAGATTAGCAGAATTCACATGAGCCCATTCTTTCAGTGCTAAAATCGTTTGGTTTCAATAGAAAACAATAGGACTCGGGGCCCTGCATCCTTATAGACATAGATTACTGATGCATCAACAATCCAGTAAACCCAGTTCTAGAATCCCACCATTAAAATACAGTCACATAAAAGTAGAACTGCCCAGACAGATGAGCTAAACTAGCATTTGGCCACAACCTAACGATGCTGCTCCACGTGTCCTAATCTGTTGCCAGGTCTTAATAATGTGGGACAACGGATAACGTCTTTTGTTCTGTCAACATCAGACGGTTAGCTGGCTTTGTGCTTCAAAGCTATAAAGTTTAATAAAGCCTGATGACGACACAACGATTCTGTACTGGCAGAAGAACATCAGAGAGGACAGAACGAGCTAAATGTGTAGCAGAAGTCTGCGTCTTTTTAGATTCATGGCTCCGATACGAACCTGCCCTGCATATTGTTACCCACCGCTGTAATTGTCTGCTGGAATATCCTGAATTCTAAGAGCCCTACGTGGACAGGCTGGATGGGATACGGCCCCTACGTGGACATGGAGGATGGGATACGGTCCCTGTGTGGACATGGAGGATGGGATATGGTCCCTACGTGGACATGGAGGAGGGGATATGGTCCCTACGTGGACATGGAGGAGGGGATACGGTCCCTACGTGGACATGGAGGAGGGGATATGGTCCCTACGTGGACATGGAGGAGGGGATACGGTCCCTGTGTGGACATGGAGGATGGGATATGGTCCCTACGTGGACATGGAGGAGGGGATATGGTCCCTACGTGGACATGGAGGAGGGGATACGGTCCCTGTGTGGACATGGAGGATGGGATACGGTCCCTGTGTGGACATGGAGGATGGGATACGGTCCCTACGTGGACATGGAGGAGGGGATACGGTCCCTACGTGGACATGGAGGATGGGATACGGTCCCTGTGTGGACATGGAGGATGGGATACGGTCCCTGTGTGGACATGGAGGATGGGATACGGTCCCTGTGTGGACATGGAGGATGGGATATGGTCCCTGTGTGGACATGGAGGATGGGATACGGTCCCTGTGTGGACATGGAGGATGGGATACGGTCCCTGTGTGGACATGGAGGATGGGATACGGTCCCTGTGTGGACATGGAGGATGGGATATGGTCCCTGTGTGGACATGGAGGATGGGATACGGTCCCTACGTGGACATGGAGGAGGGGATACGGTCCCTACGTGGACATGGAGGAGGGGATACGGTCCCTACGTGGACATGGAGGAGGGGATACGGTCCCTACGTGGACATGGAGGAGGGGATATGGTCCCTACGTGGACATGGAGGAGGGGATATGGTCCCTACGTGGACATGGAGGAGGGGATATGGTCCCTACGTGGACATGGAGGAGGGGATATGGTCCCTACGTGGACATGGAGGAGGGGATATGGTCCCTACGTGGACATGGAGGAGGGGATACGGTCCCTACGTGGACATGGAGGACGGGATACGGTCCCTACGTGGACATGGAGGAGGGGATACGGTCCCTACGTGGACATGGAGGAGGGGATACGGTCCCTACGTGGACATGGAGGAGGGGATACGGTCCCTACGTGGACATGGAGGAGGGGATATGGTCCCTACGTGGACATGGAGGAGGGGATATGGTCCCTACGTGGACATGGAGGAGGGGATATGGTCCCTACGTGGACATGGAGGAGGGGATATGGTCCCTACGTGGACATGGAGGATGGGATATGGTCCCTGTGTGGACATGGAGGATGGGATATGGTCCCTACGTGGACATGGAGGAGGGGATATGGTCCCTACGTGGACATGGAGGAGGGGATATGGTCCCTGCGTGGACATGGAGGAGGGGATATGGTCCCTACGTGGACATGGAGGATGGGATATGGTCCCTACGTGGACATGGAGGAGGGGATATGGTCCCTACGTGGACATGGAGGAGGGGATATGGTCCCTACGTGGACATGGAGGATGGGATATGGTCCCCGTGTGGACATGGAGGAGGGGATATGGTCCCTGTGTGGACATGGAGGAGGGGATATGGTCCCTGTGTGGACATGGAGGAGGGGATATGGTCCCTACGTGGACATGGAGGAGGGGATATGGTCCCTACGTGGACATGGAGGATGGGATACGGTCCCTACGTGGACATGGAGGAGGGGATATGGTCCCTACGTGGACATGGAGGAGGGGATATGGTCCCTACGTGGACATGGAGGATGGGATATGGTCCCTACGTGGACATGGAGGAGGGGATATGGTCCCTGTGTGGACATGGAGGAGGGGATATGGTCCCTGTGTGGACATGGAGGAGGGGATATGGTCCCTACGTGGACATGGAGGAGGGGATATGGTCCCAATGTGGACATGGAGGAGGGGATATGGTCCCTACGTGGACATGGAGGAGGGGATATGGTCCCTACGTGGACATGGAGGATGGGATACGGTCCCTGTGTGGACATGGAGGATGGGATACGGTCCCTGTGTGGACATGGAGGATGGGATACGGTCCCTACGTGGACATGGAGGATGGGATATGGTCCCTACGTGGACATGGAGGATGGGACATGGTCCCTACGTGGACATGGAGGATGGGATACGGTCCCTGTGTGGACATGGAGGATGGGATACGGTCCCTACGTGGACATGGAGGATGGGATACGGTCCCTACGTGGACATGGAGGACACGTGCAGCTCATTTCCAGGTGGATCCCAGATGGGATTTGTTTCTTCTTTTATTTGCAGCTTCTATTTAATAAAGATTTTCAATTTCATCACAGGAAGAGACTAACATAGGTGTGCCCCCTCCCTTCCACTAGCTCTCCTCCCTTTAGACACCTTCTTCTTACAGCTAATTTAAAATGACTGAACTCGTGTATAAAGCATTGACTCGCCGTCTCGGGGGAGGTCCTTAGTCTGCGCGTTACTTTACTCCAACTTTAATGTTAGTCTTAATTAACACTCCACTGGCATCATCCGTCTCTGTGCATTAGAGCACTTCTATTGAGACACCAAATGTCTGAATTTCATAATTCTGTATTTTATAATTCTCTTCCATGAAGTTTGAATTATTTAATTAAAAAAAGGGAACAAAAGATGAAGAATATCTGGTGTTACAGCCAAGTTCAGTGGAAGGGAAATGAGTTGCGTGCCTGAAGAGCGAGTTCCTTTGATAGCGATGGAACATCCCCGAATCATGACTCCTTTTTTTTTGTCTCCGACCCTCCCTCCTTTCCTCCTCCTTGTTCTCCGCCTCCTCCTCTTCCTCGCCTATACTCCCCTCATTACACGCTGCTTTAATTAGCCTGTCTGATATGGCAACTGGACTTCAGAGAGACAGCAAGACGGGAAGATAGAGAGATAGAGACAGGACGGAGGAAGGAATGAGTAAAGAGGCTTTTTGAAGTCGACAGTGTACTTTGTGGGTTAATTACGAAGACTTTCTCCTCTAAATCTTCATCATGATATCAGAAACTACATGCAGACGTCGGACCAAAGCTGTCAGTGAGTTAATGGACGTGTCTGTAAAACAAATTAATTTACCAGAAAAACAGATATTTGTTGATAATTTCTTCTTTAATGACAACAACTGGTGTTTTTCATCAGTGGAAAAGCTGACTCGTCACTTTTACAATGAGGTATGAAGATGGCGCAACACAGCTAAACGCGTTGGTAGCTAAACGCATATCGATACTCTGGAGTCGATACTTTGACATCAGCCAGTCAAAATATCGGAATTGATCCTTTTTGAGTATGAAGATACCACTCTGCTGATACAAAACATGGTGCCGCTTAACTCCATTAGCTAGTTAGCTCCTGTTATCTCGGGGTTAGCTCGGTTAGCTCGTAGCTACAGAAAGCTCGTAGTTCACTCAATGTCAATCATCCACCATGACGCTCACAGCCCATTGACGTCGAGCGAACTCTAAGCTTTCTGTAGCTAAGAGCTAACCGAGCTAACCTGGAGATAACAGGAGCTAACCAGCTAACGGAGGTAAGCGGGCTAAAGCTAAATCACGTTTTTAACCGGCTTTTCTTGTTTTGTTTTTTTACCTGTCCTGTCAAGCATCTCGGCATACAGAACAGCAATCTGCGTGCCACATTTTTGCCAGACAGATTTGCTCCATCAAGGGAGACATCTCATGTATATGGCTGCCCTTGATAATCTGAATATTCTTATTCTTATTAAAGACGCAGGAATTAAAACCGCGGTTGTTCTGCATTCTTTTTACTTGAAACGAGAAATCGAGTACCTGTCAATCAAAAGGACACGCCCCTAAATATGCAGAATTTCAAGATTAAATTACTTTTAAACAGGCAAGTTAGAAAAACATTCACTCCCCCCACAGTTGGCATAAAGGTAAACCTGACCTATTAAACCTAAAATGTTTTAATGTTTCAGGCTGTAAACTTGTTTATTTCTGCTGTAAACATGTTTATTTCTGCTGTAAACATGTTTATTCCTGCTGTAAACATGTTTATTTCTGCTGTGAAGTTGGTCTTTTTAACATGGGAGTCTATGGGGATTTGCTCTGTTTTGCAACCCCTAGTGGACGAAGGGGGAACTGCAGTTTTATGCACTTCCGCATCGGCTTCACTTTTTTTTTTTTTTTTTTTTTTTTTTTTTTTTTTTTTTTAAATTGGCTTCACTTTTAACCTCCGGAGGCTCCGTCCATCTTTTATATACTGTCTGTGCATCGAACACATCCGAGCTTTAAGTTAAAGAAGTTATGCGTCTTAAATCCAGGTCATTTCTACAACTCAGGTGTTTGTATCGGCTCCAGTTCAGGTCATCAAAACACGTCTGATGTGCATTTTTTACATAGAAAAATCAAATTTGCATAGAAATGTTTATTTTACACTAAAATGTTTTCTGAAGGTGCTGACTGATTGCCTCCTCTCCATGTTCTGCAGGGTTTATTCAGATGTGACGCGACGTCATGCATTACACGATGACACAGTCTGCTTGTGCTGCATCCATACCTGCAACTTTTCACCAAACTTCTGTCCTTAAAAGTCTCATCAGTTTGATTTTAAGTGTCAAATTTACATGAATTTGCATTAAATTAGCGAGTCTCACCAAATTTGCAACTGCGAGATGAAAATCAGGCGGGCATATTGACATTAATATTGCATCACTTTCCAGAGTGTTTGCCATGTTGTCTCACGAACGCGACCCACATTCTAGCCAAACAGTCTAATCCTATGAATAAACATGGTTCAAATTAAGCGAGACACACACTCGCGCTCAGCATTGTCCAGAGCGGTTAGAGAGAAGCCCTCATCACCACGGCTTCGGCGTCGGACTCATCTCACACAATCGCAGCAGTATTTCATATTACAGGCTGTAGACTTTATTACTCAGCGGATTAAAGAAAGAGACAATTGTGCTGCGTTTTAATGGAGAGGCTGAGCATCACCTTTCCATCTCTAAATAAATGAGAAGTGAGGCTGCTGCAAAATGAGCCGGTGGGCCTGCTGCACGCCCTCCACCTCCACTCTGCAATCAATATTAGAGGCTTTCATGCAGGCGAGTGCAGAAATATGAAGCAGAGTACCAAATTTGATTTAAGATGTAGATTAAAATGCATTTGAGTGGCAGCTTTGATGAGATTTATTGTCCGTATTGTCTTGACAGCGTTTCAAGTGCAGCGAATGAGAGTGTTGGCGAGCTGCAGAAACACGAGTGCATGCGAGGAAACGAGATTGTGTGTCTGAGGTATCTGCAGCCAGAGGGCCAGATGGAGACAAATGGATGATCTTTCTAGACAACAGCTCTCCAATTAACGCATACACACACTCACAAATCTCGCTGGCGTAAGCTGCATCTACACACTCACGGAGAGTCCTGCATGTGAGCTGCAGCGCGTCTGCGATGGGTTCTGACACATCTTTTCTAAGTTGGCTGGTGCAGAGCGTCGGCGTGCGTCAGGCGCTAACATGCCGACGTTTTCATGGCCGACTTTGCTGCAAAAACACAGAAAGTCCATAAAAACTGGCGTTCGTCTCCAAAGGGAGTTCAGCGGGATTTAACTACGAGTCCGATTGTAATCATGTTGTCGTCGATCGGTTTGCAAGTTGAGTCAATCACAGAAGAACCGGAGCAGTGACGGGTTAGTTCTGGTTCTGGTTGTCATGGTTACAGTAACAACAGAGTTTATCATTAAATATGCAGCAATAAGGATCAATGGATTTCAGGCTTGACTGGTTCTGAACGTCGATCGGGTCGTTTTGTGGATTTTCTTTCTCCAGTCAGTAAACGCAGCATTGATGCAGACAGGGTTTGTTAACATAGGATTACCTCTCTCCTTGCTACCTGGTTAACTGCTGGTTAACAGTTGGTTAACTGCTGGTTAGCTGCTGGTTAACTGTTGGTTAGCTGCTCATTAACTGTTGGTTATAGGCTAGTTGGCTGCTTGTTAACTGATGGTTATCTGTTAGTTAACTGCGGGTTATCTGCTGGTTAACTGCTGGTTAGCTGCTGGTCAACTACTGGTTATCTGCTGTTAACTGTTGGTTAGCTGCTCATTAACTGTTGGTTATATGCTAGTTGGCTGCTTGTTAACTGATGGTTGTCTGCTGGTTAACTGATGGTTACCTGCTGGTGAACAGTTGCTTAGCTGCTGGTTAACTGTTGGTTAACTGCTGGTTAGCTTAACTGTTACAAAACTTTATTTCAAGTTGTTGGTTGATTTTATTTCTTTTGCAGTGGTTAAACGGATCCATGATTGAATCAGAGATGTTATCCTTCTCTACAATGGACCTTTATCGTTTGAGAAAAGAGAGAAAAATGCTAAACTTTATGAAAACATATCTGGTGTATAAAATTAGATATTAATTAGGTTGTTTTTCTGTTTTTTAGATGCAAATGCATCTGTAGAAACCTGGAGTCTGGTGCAGTTATGAGACATTTTTTTGTGGTTAAATGTAGTTTTTACAGCAAACTGTGTAATTAAACTTGTCCATCTCCGACCACCTCAGTTTGCTTGTTTGCAGCTAAAACTTTAAAATTAGTTGGACCAACCCATCTCAGTTGGTTTAATTACATTTAAAAGTTTAGCCCTGTATGTATCATATTTCTTATGTCCAGTTTCTGAGACCTTTTGCATCACTTTGTGTAAAAAACTTAGCTTTAAAACCACCATTAACAAGCTGGTGCTTGTTTCTCCTTTTTGCACTGCAATGATTTGGTTCTAAAATCTACATAAATGCAAACTTTATTTTAAGCATTTTAATAAAGAAATTTCTTGGCCCAGGCTTAAACAGCTGAGGGAGAGTTGACATTTTCTGTTTACATTTTTATGTTTATAATTTTTTACTTTCTATGTGCACACAGCTGTACAGTTTGCAAATAAACAGTTTCAGGGAAATTATTAATTTAATAACTTAATAGAGAGGTGGGTAAATGATAAGGAAGGTACGGTTGCCCTGAAGTTCAAACCACAACTACAAATAATAAAAAAAAAATCTAAATTACAGCAACAGATTAAAAAAGAAAAACTTTATTAAACTGTCGGAAGAGACTGGATGCAACGTTTTTGGATTTGTCACATTTATTTCATTTCTATTTTATTTTTCATTGGGGTTTTTTTCTATAAATTATTGTAATTTTCAATTTGTTGTGTTTCTTAGTTTTAGTTTTTGATTATTTATCATTGTGCTTTTTACTTTTTTTCTGTTATTTAATTGTTTGTTTTTCATGTTTTCATTTATTTTTCATTGTGTTTTTTCTTTTTGTACTTTTGGTTTGAACTTCAGGGCCACCGTGAGAAGAAGCTCCAGTCTTGTTGAATCAAGGAGTTTCCTTTTGTTGCACAAACTAAAGCAGGTGCATCATTAATAAATGCTTGTATTATATATTAAATATTGATCCTCCATCTGTTTTAATCTAAAGGGAATTTAATTCACTCATCGCTGAAATTCACACACAACCTGCTCTGATAAAAAAAAAAAACGGCCTGGTTAACGTACAGAATAGTAAATATGATTCACATTCAGCACCTTGATGCTGCGACATCTGTGTCTTCCTGCAGTAATCTGAGGAACAGATCGCTGATGAACTGCCCGACATGTCTGGAATCTGCCGTTCCATTATGGATTCCTGCGAATCTGCAGCGTGGCTGAGAATAACGATTTTTTTGGACATTGGCTTCAGGCGTGTGTGTGTGTGTGTGTGTGTGTGTGATCTGAAAGGGTTAGTGTGGCTTGTAGTTACACGGCCCTGCCTTTAACCTCCAGCCATCCCCGCTCCCCCGTCCGCCTCACCTCCTCGCCGCTTCCCTAGCGACTGTTTCCATCTCCTCCGGCTGGCTGAGCAGACGTCGGCCTCGAGTGGAGGAGCAAAGATGGCGTGACCAGGAGGAGGCTTAGTTTCACTTACTACCCCTGCCCTTTCCCCGCACATTTAATAAAGTGACTTTTTGTTGAACCTGAACTTTCCCTCGCTGGGTTTACCTCCAGGAGGCTGCAACACAAACACACACACACACACACACACACACACACTGCAGATATCCACTCACATCCACACAAAGATGCTCTCTTCATGCGCGCACACACACACACACACACACACACTGCAGATATCCACTCACATCCACACAAACAGATGCTCTCTTCATGCGCACACACACACACACACACACACACACACACACACACACACACACACACACACACTGTTTCTCATTACCATGCATAGTGGTCGTGGTTGCATTGATTTCCACTCTGTCTTTAACTTAGCCCACACAGAGTGTGTGTGTGTGTGTGTGTGTGTGTGTGTGTGTGTGTGTGTGTGTGTGTGTGTGCGCGTGTGTGTGTGTGTGTGTGTGTGTGTGTGCGTGCGTGTGTGTGTGTGTGTGGTCAGCTTGGCAGAGCTTCTCCAGGCTGAGTGAAGATTATGGCTCAGAGATTTTTCACTTGCCTCCCTCCCTCCCTGTTCTTTCACTCTTCCTCTCTATTATCCACACTCTCTCCCTTTCTCCCATTCTGTCTCTTTATTGCTGTTCACTCCATCAATCTCTGTCTTTCCTCTTGGAGAGAGAAAAAAAGTGCCGTTAAGGAATTTGTAAGAGGCAACAAGAGGGAGCAGGAGGAGGAGATAGAAATGAAACGATGGAAGGAGATGGAGATGAATAGATATGGAGGCCAGGGAGGAGCATTAAGTAGAAAACAGATCAGGAGGGGGATGGAGGAGGACAGCGGAGTGAAAGACAGGTGAATAACCGACCGGATGAAGGAAAGAGGGAGAGACACAGGAGATTTTAGCTCAGACTGGAAGTTGTTTTAAAAGAAGCTTGATGTATAAAACCGCTGTGTCTGGTTCAGAATCCCACGTCCAGCTTGTCGGACGTCACACACTGCAGCCGGAAGCCGGAGTGGCTCTGAGGATGTTCAGCTGAGATCTCTCAGGCATTATAGCTTTATTACAGGACGTCTTAAGCGCTGGCGCGCCTCCATTCTAATTAACTACCTCGCAGCGTATATCTGGCTCCTCAGACATTTAGTTAATGGTTTGCAGCAAGGCATGAGCAATCCAATACTGCAATTAGAAAGGTTTACTAACTTCCGAGCAGGAGATACCTGCAACATGATTACTTAAAGCTTAGAACCACAACAGCGAGACCCTTTTTCCCCCTCCCATATTTAGGTAATGAATTTCAGAGTGGAATCAGTGCAGTTAATCCAATAAATCACTGTCAGCTAAGCCGACGTGTGATTTACGCACTTGTGTAGCAAGTGATGAATACATTACAGACGATGTAGAGAATCTTTCTCTTTTACAGTCACACTGGAATTACTGGAAGAGCTACTGGACGAGTTACTGGAAGAGCTACTGGAAGAGTAACTGGAAGAGCTACTGGAAGAGTAACTGGAAGAGTTACTGGAAGAGTAACTGGAAGAGTAACTGGAAGAGTTACTGGAAGAGCTACTGGACGAGTTACTGGAAGAGCTACTGGAAGAGCAACTGGAAGAGCTACTGGAAGAGTAACTGGAAGAGCTACTGGAAGAGTAACTGGAAGAGTAACTGGAAGAGTTACTGGAAGAGCTACTGGACGAGTTACTGGAAGAGCTACTGGAAGAGCAACTGGAAGAGCTACTGGAAGAGTTACTGGAAGAGTTACTGGAAGAGTTACTGAAAGAGTAACTGGAAGAGTAACTGGAAGAGTAACTGGAAGAGCTACTGGAAGAGTAACTGGAAGAGCTACTGGAAGAGCTACTGGAAGAGTAACTGGAAGAGCTACTGGAAGAGTTACTGGAAGAGCTACTGGAAGAGTAACTGGAAGAGCTACTGGAAGAGTAACTGGAAGAGTTACTGGAAGAGTAACTGGAAGAGTTACTGGAAGAGTTACTGGAAGAGTAACTGGAAGAGTTACTGGAAGAGCTACTGGAAGAGCTACTGGAAAAGTAACTGGAAGAGTTACTGGAAGAGTAACTGGAAGAGTTACTGGAAGAGTAACAGGAAGAGTTACTGGAAAAGTAACTGGAAGAGTAACTGGAAGAGCTACTGGAAGAGCTGCTGGAAGAGTAACTGGAAGAGCTACTGGAAGAGTAACTGGAAGAGCTACTGGTAGAGTTACTGGAAGAGTTACTGGAAGAGTAACTGGAAGAGCTACTGGACGAGTTACTGGAAGGGTAACTGGAAGAGCTACTGGAAGAGCTACTGGTAGAGTTACTGGAAGAGTTACTGGAAGAGTAACTGGAAGAGCTACTGGACGAGTTACTGGAAGGGTAACTGGAAGAGCTACTGGAAGAGTAACTGGAAGAGCTACTGGAAGAGTTACTGGAAGAGCTACTGGAAGAGTAACTGGAAGAGCTACTGGAAGAGTAACTGGAAGAGCTACTGGAAGAGTAACTGGAAGAGTTACTGGAAGAGTAACAGGAAGAGTTACTGGAAAAGTAACTGGAAGAACTACTGGAAGAGCTACTGGAAGAGTAACTGGAAGAGCTACTGGAAGAGCTACTGGAAGAGTAACTGGAAGAGCTACTGGTAGAGTTACTGGAAGAGTTACTGGAAGAGTAACTGGAAGAGCTACTGGACGAGTTACTGGAAGGGTAACTGGAAGAGCTACTGGAAGAGTAACTGGACGAGCTACTGGAAGAGTAACTGGAAGAGTTACTGGAAGAGTAACTGGAAGAGCTACTGGAAGAGTTACTGGAAGAATAACTGGAAGAGTTACTGCAAGCGCTACTGGAAGAGTAACTGGAAGAGTTACTGGAAGAGCTACTGGAAGAGTTACTGGAAGAGTAACTGGAAGAGTTACTGGAAGAGTAACTGGAAGAGTTACTGGACGAGTTACTGGACGAGTTACTGGAAGAGCTACTGGAAGAGTACCTGGAAGAGTACCTGGAAGAGTAACTGGAAGAGCTACTGGAAGAGTTACTGGAAGAGCTACTGGAAGAGTTACTGGAAGAGTAACTGGAAGAGTTACTGGAGGAGCTACTGGAAGAGTAACTGGAAGAGCTACTGGAAGAGTTACTGGAAGAGTACCTGGAAGAGCTACTGGAAGAGTTACTGGAAGAGTAACTGGAAGAGCTACTGGAAGAGTTACTGGAAGAGTAACTGGAAGAGTTACTGGAAGAGTAACTGGAAGAGTTACTGGAAGAGTACCTGGAAGAGTTACTGGAAGAGTACCTGGAAGAGTTACTGGAGGAGCTACTGGAAGAGTAACTGTAAGAGCTACTGGAAGAGTTACTGGAAGAGCTACTGGAAGAGCTACTGGAAGAGTTACTGGAAGAGTACCTGGAAGAGCTACTGGAAGAGTTACTGGAAGAGTACCTGGAAGAACTACTGGAAGAGTTACTGGAAGAGCTACTGGAAGAGTAACTGGAAGAGTTACTGGAAGAGTAACAGGAAGAGTTACTGGAAAAGTAACTGGAAGAACTACTGGAAGAGCTACTGGAAGAGTAACTGGAAGAGTAACTGGAAGAGCTACTGGAAGAGCTACTGGAAGAGTAACTGGAAGAGCTACTGGTAGAGTTACTGGAAGAGTTACTGGAAGAGTAACTGGAAGAGCTACTGGACGAGTTACTGGAAGGGTAACTGGAAGAGCTACTGGAAGAGTAACTGGACGAGCTACTGGAAGAGTAACTGGAAGAGTTACTGGAAGAGTAACTGGAAGAGTTACTGGAAGAGCTACTGGAAGAGCTACTGGAAGAGTTACTGGAAGAATAACTGGAAGAGTTACTGCAAGCGCTACTGGAAGAGTAACTGGAAGAGTTACTGGAAGAGCTACTGGAAGAGTTACTGGAAGAGCTACTGGAAGAGTAACTGGAAGAGTTACTGGAAGAGTAACTGGAAGAGTTACTGGAAGCGCTACTGGAAGAGCTACTGGACGAGTTACTGGAAGAGCTACTGGAAGAGTACCTGGAAGAGTAACTGGAAGAGCTACTGGAAGAGTTACTGGAAGAGCTACTGGAAGAGTTACTGGAAGAGTAACTGGAAGAGTTACTGGAAGAGTACCTGGAAGAGTTACTGGAAGAGTACCTGGAAGAGTTACTGGAGGAGCTACTGGAAGAGTAACTGGAAGAGCTACTGGAAGAGTACCTGGAAGAGTTACTGGAAGAGCTACTGGAAGAGTTACTGGAAGAGTAACTGGAAGAGTTACTGGAAGAGTACCTGGAAGAGTTACTGGAAGAGTACCTGGAAGAGTTACTGGAAGAGTAACTGGAAGAGCTACTGGAAGAGTTACTGGAAGAGTTACTGGAAGAGTACCTGGAAGAACTACTGGAAGAGTTACTGGAAGAGTTACTGGAGGAGTTACTGGAAAAGTAACTGGAAGAACTACTGGAAGAGCTACTGGAAGAGCTGCTGGAAGAGTAACTGGAAGAGCTACTGGAAGAGCTACTGGAAGAGTAACTGGAAGAGTAACTGGAAGAGCTACTGGAAGAGTAACTGGAAGAGCTACTGGAAGAGTAACTGGAAGAGCTACTGGAAGAGCTACTGGAAGAGTGACTGGAAGAGTAACTGGAAGAGCTACTGGTAGAGTTACTGGAAGAGTTACTGGAAGAGTAACTGGAAGAGCTACTGGACGAGTTACTGGAAGGGTAACTGGAAGAGCTACTGGAAGAGTAACTGGACGAGCTACTGGAAGAGTAACTGGAAGAGTTACTGGAAGAGCTACTGGAAGAGTAACTGGAAGAGTTACTGGAAGAGCTACTGGAAGAGTAACTGGAAGAGCTACTGGAAGAGTAACTGGAAGAGCTACTGGAAGAGCTACTGGAAGAGTTACTGGAAGAATAACTGGAAGAGTTACTGCAAGCGCTACTGGAAGAGTAACTGGAAGAGTTACTGGAAGAGCTACTGGAAGAGTTACTGGAAGAGTAACTGGAAGAGTTACTGGAAGCGCTACTGGAAGAGCTACTGGACGAGTTACTGGAAGAGCAACTGGAAGAGTACCTGGAAGAGTAACTGGAAGAGCTACTGGAAGAGTTACTGGAAGAGCTACTGGAAGAGTTACTGGAAGAGTAACTGGAAGAGCTACTGGAAGAGTTACTGGAAGAGCTACTGGAAGAGTTACTGGAAGAGTAACTGGAAGAGCTACTGGTAGAGTTACTGGAAGAGTTACTGGAAGAGTAACTGGAAGAGCTACTGGACGAGTTACTGGAAGGGTAACTGGAAGAGCTACTGGAAGAGTAACTGGACGAGCTACTGGAAGAGTAACTGGAAGAGTTACTGGAAGAGCTACTGGAAGAGTTACTGGAAGAGTAACTGGAAGAGCTACTGGAAGAGCTACTGGAAGAGTTACTGGAAGAATAACTGGAAGAGTAACTGGAAGAGTTACTGGAAGAGTAACTGGAAGAGTTACTGGAAGCGCTACTGGAAGAGCTACTGGACGAGTTACTGGAAGAGCAACTGGAAGAGCTACTGGAAGAGTACCTGGAAGAGTAACTGGAAGAGCTACTGGAAGAGTTACTGGAAGAGCTACTGGAAGAGTTACTGGAAGAGTAACTGGAAGAGTTACTGGAAGAGTACCTGGAAGAGTTACTGGAAGAGTACCTGGAAGAGTTACTGGAGGAGCTACTGGAAGAGTAACTGGAAGAGCTACTGGAAGAGTTACTGGAAGAGTACCTGGAAGAGCTACTGGAAGAGTTACTGGAAGAGTAACTGGAAGAGCTACTGGAAGAGTTACTGGAAGAGCTACTGGAAGAGTTACTGGAAGAGTAACTGGAAGAGTTACTGGAAGAGTACCTGGAAGAGTTACTGGAAGAGTACCTGGAAGAGTTACTGGAGGAGCTACTGGAAGAGTAACTGGAAGAGCTACTGGAAGAGTTACTGGAAGAGTACCTGGAAGAGCTACTGGAAGAGTTACTGGAAGAGTACCTGGAAGAACTACTGGAAGAGTTACTGGAAGAGTTACTGGAGGAGTTACTGGAAAAGTAACTGGAAGAACTACTGGAAGAGCTACTGGAAGAGCTGCTGGAAGAGTAACTGGAAGAGCTACTGGAAGAGCTACTGGAAGAGTAACTGGAAGAGTAACTGGAAGAGCTACTGGAAGAGTAACTGGAAGAGTAACTGGAAGAGCTACTGGAAGAGTAACTGGAAGAGCTACTGGAAGAGCTACTGGAAGAGTAACTGGAAGAGTAACTGGAAGAGCTACTGGTAGAGTTACTGGAAGAGTTACTGGAAGAGTAACTGGAAGAGCTACTGGACGAGTTACTGGAAGGGTAACTGGAAGAGCTACTGGAAGAGTAACTGGACGAGCTACTGGAAGAGTAACTGGAAGAGTTACTGGAAGAGCTACTGGAAGAGTTACTGGAAGAGCTACTGGAAGAGTAACTGGAAGAGCTACTGGAAGAGTAACTGGAAGAGCTACTGGAAGAGCTACTGGAAGAGCTACTGGAAGAGTTACTGGAAGAATAACTGGAAGAGTTACTGCAAGCGCTACTGGAAGAGTAACTGGAAGAGTTACTGGAAGAGCTACTGGAAGAGTAACTGGAAGAGTTACTGGAAGAGTTACTGGAAGCGCCACTGGAAGAGCTACTGGACGAGTTACTGGAAGAGCAACTGGAAGAGTACCTGGAAGAGTAACTGGAAGAGCTACTGGAAGAGTTACTGGAAGAGTAACTGGAAGAGTTACTGGAAGAGTACCTGGAAGAACTACTGGAAGAGTTACTGGAAGAGTTACTGGAGGAGTTACTGGAAAAGTAACTGGAAGAACTACTGGAAGAGCTACTGGAAGAGCTGCTGGAAGAGTAACTGGAAGAGCTACTGGAAGAGCTACTGGAAGAGTAACTGGAAGAGTAACTGGAAGAGTAACTGGAAGAGCTACTGGAAGAGTAACTGGAAGAGTAACTGGAAGAGCTACTGGAAGAGTAACTGGAAGAGCTACTGGAAGAGCTACTGGAAGAGTAACTGGACGAGCTACTGGAAGAGTAACTGGAAGAGTTACTGGAAGAGCTACTGGAAGAGTAACTGGAAGAGTTACTGGAAGAGCTACTAGAAGAGTAACTGGAAGAGCTACTGGAAGAGTAACTGGAAGAGTTACTGGAAGAGCTACTGGAAGAGTAACTGGAAGAGTTACTGGAAGAGTAACTGGAAGAGCTACTGGAAGAGTTACTGGAAGAGCTACTGGAAGAGTTACTGGAAGAGTAACTGGAAGAGCTACTGGTAGAGTTACTGGAAGAGTTACTGGAAGAGTAACTGGAAGAGCTACTGGACGAGTTACTGGAAGGGTAACTGGAAGAGCTACTGGAAGAGTAACTGGACGAGCTACTGGAAGAGTAACTGGAAGAGTTACTGGAAGAGCTACTGGAAGAGTTACTGGAAGAGTAACTGGAAGAGCTACTGGAAGAGCTACTGGAAGAGTTACTGGAAGAATAACTGGAAGAGTTACTGCAAGCGCTACTGGAAGAGTAACTGGAAGAGTTACTGGAAGAGCTACTGGAAGAGTTACTGGAAGAGCTACTGGAAGAGTTACTGGAAGAGTAACTGGAAGAGTTACTGGAAGCGCTACTGGAAGAGCTACTGGACGAGTTACTGGAAGAGCAACTGGAAGAGCTACTGGAAGAGTACCTGGAAGAGTAACTGGAAGAGCTACTGGAAGAGTTACTGGAAGAGCTACTGGAAGAGTTACTGGAAGAGTAACTGGAAGAGTTACTGGAAGAGTACCTGGAAGAGTTACTGGAAGAGTACCTGGAAGAGTTACTGGAGGAGCTACTGGAAGAGTACCTGGAAGAGCTACTGGAAGAGTTACTGGAAGAGTACCTGGAAGAGCTACTGGAAGAGTTACTGGAAGAGTAACTGGAAGAGCTACTGGAAGAGTTACTGGAAGAGCTACTGGAAGAGTAACTGGAAGAGTTACTGGAAGAGTAACTGGAAGAGCTACTGGACGAGTTACTGGAAGGGTAACTGGAAGAGCTACTGGAAGAGTAACTGGACGAGCTACTGGAAGAGTAACTGGAAGAGTTACTGGAAGAGCTACTGGAAGAGTTACTGGAAGAGTAACTGGAAGAGCTACTGGAAGAGCTACTGGAAGAGTTACTGGAAGAATAACTGGAAGAGTAACTGGAAGAGTTACTGGAAGAGTAACTGGAAGAGTTACTGGAAGCGCTACTGGAAGAGCTACTGGACGAGTTACTGGAAGAGCAACTGGAAGAGCTACTGGAAGAGTACCTGGAAGAGTAACTGGAAGAGCTACTGGAAGAGTTACTGGAAGAGCTACTGGAAGAGTTACTGGAAGAGTAACTGGAAGAGTTACTGGAAGAGTACCTGGAAGAGTTACTGGAAGAGTACCTGGAAGAGTTACTGGAGGAGCTACTGGAAGAGTAACTGGAAGAGCTACTGGAAGAGTTACTGGAAGAGTACCTGGAAGGGCTACTGGAAGAGTTACTGGAAGAGTAACTGGAAGAGCTACTGGAAGAGTTACTGGAAGAGCTACTGGAAGAGTTACTGGAAGAGTAACTGGAAGAGTTACTGGAAGAGTACCTGGAAGAGTACCTGGAAGAGTTACTGGAGGAGCTACTGGAAGAGTAACTGGAAGAGCTACTGGAAGAGTTACTGGAAGAGTACCTGGAAGAGCTACTGGAAGAGTTACTGGAAGAGTACCTGGAAGAACTACTGGAAGAGTTACTGGAAGAGTTACTGGAGGAGTTACTGGAAAAGTAACTGGAAGAACTACTGGAAGAGCTACTGGAAGAGCTGCTGGAAGAGTAACTGGAAGAGCTACTGGAAGAGCTACTGGAAGAGTAACTGGAAGAGTAACTGGAAGAGCTACTGGAAGAGTAACTGGAAGAGTAACTGGAAGAGCTACTGGAAGAGTAACTGGAAGAGCTACTGGAAGAGCTACTGGAAGAGTAACTGGAAGAGCTACTGGTAGAGTTACTGGAAGAGTTACTGGAAGAGCTACTGGACGAGTTACTGGAAGGGTAACTGGAAGAGCTACTGGAAGAGTAACTGGACGAGCTACTGGAAGAGTAACTGGAAGAGTTACTGGAAGAGCTACTGGAAGAGTTACTGGAAGAGCTACTGGAAGAGTAACTGGAAGAGCTACTGGAAGAGTAACTGGAAGAGCTACTGGAAGAGCTACTGGAAGAGCTACTGGAAGAGTTACTGGAAGAATAACTGGAAGAGTTACTGCAAGCGCTACTGGAAGAGTAACTGGAAGAGTTACTGGAAGAGCTACTGGAAGAGTTACTGGAAGAGCTACTGGAAGAGTAACTGGAAGAGTTACTGGAAGAGTTACTGGAAGCGCCACTGGAAGAGCTACTGGACGAGTTACTGGAAGAGCAACTGGAAGAGTACCTGGAAGAGTAATTGGAAGAGCTACTGGAAGAGTTACTGGAAGAGTAACTGGAAGAGTTACTGGAAGAGTACCTGGAAGAACTACTGGAAGAGTTACTGGAAGAGTTACTGGAGGAGTTACTGGAAAAGTAACTGGAAGAACTACTGGAAGAGCTACTGGAAGAGCTGCTGGAAGAGTAACTGGAAGAGCTACTGGAAGAGCTACTGGAAGAGTAACTGGAAGAGTAACTGGAAGAGCTACTGGAAGAGCAACTGGAAGAGTAACTGGAAGAGCTACTGGAAGAGTAACTGGAAGAGCTACTGGAAGAGCTACTGGAAGAGTGACTGGAAGAGTAACTGGACGAGCTACTGGAAGAGTAACTGGAAGAGTTACTGGAAGAGCTACTGGAAGAGTAACTGGAAGAGTTACTGGAAGAGCTACTGGAAGAGTAACTGGAAGAGCTACTGGAAGAGTAACTGGAAGAGTTACTGGAAGAGCTACTGGAAGAGTAACTGGAAGAGTTACTGGAAGAGTAACTGGAAGAGCTACTGGAAGAGTTACTGGAAGAGCTACTGGAAGAGTTACTGGAAGAGTAACTGGAAGAGCTACTGGTAGAGTTACTGGAAGAGTTACTGGAAGAGTAACTGGAAGAGCTACTGGACGAGTTACTGGAAGGGTAACTGGAAGAGCTACTGGAAGAGTAACTGGACGAGCTACTGGAAGAGTAACTGGAAGAGTTACTGGAAGAGCTACTGGAAGAGTTACTGGAAGAGTAACTGGAAGAGCTACTGGAAGAGTTACTGGAAGAATAACTGGAAGAGTTACTGCAAGCGCTACTGGAAGAGTAACTGGAAGAGTTACTGGAAGAGCTACTGGAAGAGTTACTGGAAGAGCTACTGGAAGAGTTACTGGAAGAGTAACTGGAAGAGTTACTGGAAGCGCTACTGGAAGAGCTACTGGACGAGTTACTGGAAGAGCAACTGGAAGAGCTACTGGAAGAGTACCTGGAAGAGTAACTGGAAGAGCTACTGGAAGAGTTACTGGAAGAGCTACTGGAAGAGTTACTGGAAGAGTAACTGGAAGAGTTACTGGAAGAGTACCTGGAAGAGTTACTGGAAGAGTACCTGGAAGAGTTACTGGAGGAGCTACTGGAAGAGTACCTGGAAGAGCTACTGGAAGAGTTACTGGAAGAGTACCTGGAAGAGCTACTGGAAGAGTTACTGGAAGAGTAACTGGAAGAGCTACTGGAAGAGCTACTGGAAGAGTAACTGGAAGAGTTACTGGAAGAGTACCTGGAAGAGTTACTGGAAGAGTACCTGGAAGAGTACCTGGAAGAGTTACTGGAAGAGTACCTGGAAGAGTTACTGGAGGAGCTACTGGAAGAGTAACTGGAAGAGCTACTGGAAGAGTTACTGGAAGAGTACCTGGAAGAGCTACTGGAAGAGTTACTGGAAGAGTACCTGGAAGAGCTACTGGAAGAGTTACTGGAAGAGTACCTGGAAGAACTACTGGAAGAGTTACTGGAAGAGTTACTGGAGGAGTTACTGGAAAAGTAACTGGAAGAACTACTGGAAGAGCTACTGGAAGAGCTGCTGGAAGAGCTACTGGAAGAGCTACTGGAAGAGTAACTGGAAGAGTAACTGGAAGAGCTACTGGAAGAGTAACTGGAAGAGTAACTGGATGAGCTACTGGAAGAGTAACTGGAAGAGCTACTGGAAGAGCTACTGGAAGAGTAACTGGAAGAGTAACTGGAAGAGCTACTGGTAGAGTAACTGGAAGAGCTACTGGACGAGTTACTGGAAGGGTAACTGCAAGCGCTACTGGAAGAGTAACTGGACGAGTTACTGGAAGAGCAACTGGAAGAGCAACTGGAAGAGTACCTGGAAGAGTAACTGGAAGAGCTACTGGAAGAGTTACTGGAAGAGCTACTGGAAGAGTTACTGGAAGAGTAACTGGAAGAGTACCTGGAAGAGTTACTGGAAGAGTACCTGGAAGAGTTACTGGAGGAGCTACTGGAAGAGTAACTGGAAGAGCTACTGGAAGAGTTACTGGAAGAGTACCTGGAAGAGCTACTGGAAGAGTTACTGGAAGAGCTACTGGAAGAGTTACTGGAAGAGTACCTGGAAGAACTACTGGAAGAGTTACTGGAAGAGTTACTGGAGGAGCTACTCAGCTCCGCAGCCATTTTCCCTCGTTTAGCTCCCTGTTTTGGTACTACGGCTCTTTTATCCTGATATCAGCAGAGAGAAACACTCTTCACGCGGTCTGAAGTTAACTTTCACAAGCAGCTGTAACTTTAAAAGTCCAGTCAGAGAACGATTCGTTTTTCCTTCTGTGTAGAGCTGCTCAATTATGGCAGAAATTATAATCACGATTATTTTGACTGAAATTGTGATCTCGATTATTTAACACGATTATCCTTTTATCTTTAACATGAATTTTTTTTTAACATTAAACTGTGACTTAAAAAAAAAAAAGTCTTCAGGATTCCACATATTTTAGAAAACAAACAACATGAAGCTTTGTCTTGACAGTGCAAATACTGATGAAAACTGAATAGATAAATATAAGTAACGATTAAACAACGCTGCGCGCCGTGGTGTTCTAGACTCCGTGTCGTGCATTATAACAGTCTAATGGACGGTTCCGAGTTGTTTAAGACGGGAAGACAGAGAGATAGAGACAGGAGCAAGGCCGGATTATCCAATGGGCATTATGGGCCCAAGCCCCACAACAAAGAAGTTTCAATAGAAGTTACACCATTTTCTCTCTTCCTGGAATGGAGCGGCAACGAAAGCTTCTGGATTTGCTCCTTTACCATCAGCCGGGCGACGACCTGTCAAGCTACAAAGTCACAAGGAGCTTCAACAAGAGTCAACAATACGAAAACAAACAAAAAATCTGCAGATTTAAAAAGGTAACAGAAAGCTTTGGCTCCTTGAGGTTTTAACTTTGTACTTCAGGACCTGAGATGGCTTCAGAAGCCATCGGATACGAGCCGGCGCCGTCTGCGAAGAGATCTCCGGGTCAGGAAAACTTCTTCTGGACTTTAGATCAGAAGCGGTGTGAGAAACTTGGAGGATTTTGTCCGATGCCTGGAATGAAATGGAGGGCAGAGCGTTTCCTGGTGGAAGTTTTGGTAAAACGACAGAAGAAAGTGGGATTGTTTGTAAAAATAATTGTTTATTAAAACCGGACGTGATCACGGTCAACGTGCGCGGCAGAGCGGCAGACTTTCATCTTTTCAGGACACTTTCCAAAGTTTTATCCCTGTTACAGAAACATTTTAGTTTTACCAGGGATTTCTACAGGCGCTCCTTGGATTAAACCGTTCCAGACTTACGTTGTTTTGACTTAACGACACTCAATAAATACATGTGAATAAAAAATAGAACAAGTTTCAAAGTTATGAGGTTCTTTATGAGGTCTTGCGACTCGTATCATGGAAGCCGAGACGACACTTCAGTGCATGTATATTTATTTCATATTAATTGAAATGTCTATTTTAATTGCCTGTACTGTTTTTTTCCCAGCAGACCCTCACAACACGTTTGGGTCTGCCAGATCTGACCGGCCTCCTCCCCCACCACCTGAGCCAACTCACCACCAGGTGGTGATCAGTTGAAGCTCCGCCCCCCTCTTCACCCGAGTGTCCAAGGCATGTGGCCGCAGGTCCGACGATACGACTACAAAATCGATCATCGAACTGCGGCCCAGGGAATCCTGATGCCAGGTGTACATATGGACACTCTTATGTTGGAACATGGTGTTCGTTATGGACAATCCATGACGAGCACAGAAGTCCAATAACAAAACACCATTTGGGTTCAGAGGAGGGGACCATGCCTCCCAATCACTCCCCTCCAGATCTCACTGTTATTGCCCACGTGAGCATTGAAGTCCCCCAGCAGAACAATGGAGTCCCCAGAAGGAGCACCCTCCAGCACTCCCTCCAAGGACTCCAGAAAGGGTGGGTACTCTGAACTGCTGTTCGGTGCATAAGCACAGACAACAGTCAGGACCCGTCCCCCCACCCGGAGGCGGAGGGAAGCTACCCTTTCATCCACCGGGGTAAACCCCAACGTGCAGGCACCAAGCTGGGGACTGATGAGAATGCCCACACCTGCTCGGCGCCTCTCACCATGAGCAACTCCAGAGTGGAAGAAAGTCCAGCCCCTCTCGAGGGTTCTGGTTCCAGAGCCCAAGCCATGCGTCGAGGTGAGTCCAACTATATCTAGCCGGAACCGCTCAACCTCGCGCACAAGCTCAGGCTCCTTCCCCACCAGAGAGGTGACGTTCCACGTCCCTAGAGCCAGCTTCTGCAGCCGGGGATCGGACCGCCAGGGTCCCCGCCCCTTGCTGCCGCCCAGCTCACATTGCACCCGACCCCTACGGCTCCTCCCGCAGATGGTGAGCCCACGGGAGGTGGGGCCCATGTAACCCTTTCGGGCTGAGCCCGACCGGGCCCCATGGGCGAAGGCCCGGCCACCAGACGCTCGCTCTCGTACCCCGCCTCCAGGCCTGGCTCCAGAGGGGGGTCCCGGTAACCCGCGTCCGGGCAAGGGAACATTCATGCCCAGGTTGGTCGTCATCGTAGAGGTCGATGAGCCATGCTTGGTCTGGTCCCTCCCCTAGACACCTGTTTGCCATGGGTCACCCTACCAGGGGCATAAAGCCCCCGACAACATAGCTGCTAGGATCTTCGGGACGCACAAACCCCTCCACCACGATAAGGTGACGGCTCAGGGAGGGGTGAGGGTCTGCTGGGAACGCCTGGCTGAGTCCCCCGTCAGAGCGAGCTTCAACTCCCACCTTCAGCAGAGCTTCAACCATGTCCCGAGTGAGGCGGGGGACATTGAGTCCGAATAGGCTGTGTTCCGTGCCTCTATTGCTGAGGCGGCCGGCCGGAGCTGTGGCTGTAAGGTCGTTGGTGCCTGTCGTGGCGGTAATCCCAGGACTCGTTGGTGGACACCAACAGTGAGGGATGCCGTCAAGCTGAAGAAGGAGTCCTATCGGGCCTTCTTGGCCTGTGGGACTCTGGAGGCAGCTGATGGGTACCGGCGGGCTAAGCGGCATGCGGCTTCGGCTGTTGCCGAGGCAAAAACTCGGGCATGGGAGGAGTTCGGCGAGGCCATGGAGAAAGACTTCCGGACGGCTTCGAGGAGATTCTGGTCCACCATCCGGCGGCTCAGGAGGGGGAAGCAGTGCTCTGTCAATACTGTGTACAGTGGAGATGGGGAGCTGCTGACCTCAACTCGGGACGTAGTGGGTCGGTGGAAGGAATACTTCGAAGACCTCCTCAATCCTACCAACACGTCTTCCGATGAGGAAGCAGAGCTGGCGGACTCAGGGGTGGACTCTCCTATCTCTGGGGCTGAAGTCACTGAGGTGGTCAAAAAGCTCCTTGGCGGCAAGGCCCCGGGGGTGGATGAGATCCGCCCGGAGTTCCTTAAGGCTCTGGATGCTGTGGGGCTGTCCTGGCTGACACGCCTCTGCAGCATTGCGTGGACATCAGGGGCAGTACCGCTGGATTGGCAGACTGGGGTGGTGGTCCCCCTTTTTAAGAAGGGGGACCGGAGGGTGTGTTCCAATTACAGGGGAATCACACTCCTCAGCCTCCCTGGTAAGGTCTATTCAGGGGTCCTGGAGAGGAGGGTCCGCCGGATAGTTGAATCCCGGATTGAGGAGGAGCAGTGTGGTTTGCGTCCTGGTCGCGAAACAGTGGACCAGCTCTATACCCTCTTTGGGGTCCTGGAGGGGGCATGGGAGTTTGCCCAACCAGTCTACATGTGCTTTGTGGACTTGGAGAAGGCATTCGACCGTGTCCCCCAGGGGCTCCTGTGGGGGGTACTCCGGGAGTATGGGGTACCGGACCCCCTTGTAAGGGTTGTCCGGTCCCTGTACGACAGGTGTCAGAGCTTGGTCCGCATTGCCGGTAGTAAGTCGGATTCGTTTCCGGTGAGGGTTGGACTCCGCCAAGGCTGCCCTTTATCACCGATTCTGTTCATAACTTATATGGACAGAATTTCTAGGCGCAGCCGAGGTGTTGAGGGGATCCGACTTGGTGGCCTCAGGACTGGGTCCCTGCTTTTTGCGGATGACGTGGTCCTGTTGGCTTCATCTGGTCGTGATCTCCAGCTCTCGCTTGAGCGATTCGCGGCCGAGTGTGAAGCGGCTGGGATGAGAATCAGCGCCTCCAAATCTGAGACCATGGTCCTAAGCCGGAATAGGGTGGATTGCCCTCTCCGGGTCGGGAGTGAGGTCCTGCCTCAAGTGGAGGAGTTTAAATATCTCGGGGTCTTGTTCACGAGTGAGGGAAAGATGGAGCGCGAGATCGACAGATGGATCGGTGCGGCGTCTGCAGTAATGCGGGCTCTGCGCCGGTCTGTCGTGGTGAAGAAGGAGCTGAGCCAGAAGGCGAAGCTCTCGATTTACCAGTCGATCTACGTTCCTACCCTCACCTATGGTCATGAGCTGTGGGTCGTGACCGAAAGAACGAGATCTCGTATACAGACGGCTGAAATGGGTTTCCTCCGCAGGGTGGCCGGGCTCTCCCTTAGAGATAGGGTGAGGAGCTCGGTCATCCGGGAGGGGCTCAGAGTAGAGCCGCTGCTCCTTCGCATCGAGAGGAACCAGTTGAGGTGGCTCGGACATCTGGTCAGGATGCCTCCTGGACGCCTCCCTGGTGAGGTGTTCCAGGCATGTCCCTCTGGGAGGAGACCCCGGGGAAGACCCAGGACACGCTGGAGGGATTATATCTCTCGGCTGGCCTGGGAACGCCTCGGAATCCCCCCCGCAGAGTTGGCAAATGTGGCTGGGGAGAGGGAAGTCTGGGCTTCTCTGCTTAGGCTGCTGCCCCCGCGACCCGACTCCGGATAAGCGGCAGAAGATGGACGGATGGATGGATGGTACTGTTTTTTTCATTAATATGATGTATAATATTTAGTATTTAGATAGTCATTTAGTGATTAAGGGGGTATTTAGTGAGTATTTAAAGGTAATAATCCAAATCTGCCCCCCGACAGACACCAGAAGGCAGGAAGATTACACTTTAGGATGTTTAAACACACCTCATGCTAATGGATGGCAAATATCCCAAAAAATGCTTATTTTTTTTCTTTACATTTTTATTTAAAGGCTAAATAAATATTTGAACTTTTCTTATCTTTTCTTGGTTGGACCTTAAAGGGTTAAATTTTGGGAGCCTCTTTTGAAAGACTTTATACATGTAATGAAATTAATTCATCTTGGCAAACAAGGACATTTGAGTCATATTAAGGGGGACGTCCAACTATCAGGGACGTTGGATGAGTAATTGATAAAGGATAAATGAAAATGGCAGAAATGAAAAAGTTTCCTGATAATAATCGTTCAGGATGAAGATCAGTTTAAAGCGACGCAGCTGAAGCTCTAAGTCGCTGTAAAATCACAGTAAAATATGTGAACATGACGTGTGGAGCTGATGGCTAAATGTGGGCCAGACTTGGGCCGGATGAGGGCTAAATGTGGGCCATACTTGGGCCAGACTTGGGCTAAAAATGGGCCAGACTTGGGCCAGATGAGGGCTAAACATGGGCCAGACTTGGGCCAGATGAGGGCTAAATGTGGGCCAGACTTGGGCCAGATGAGGGCTAAATGTGGGCCAGACTTGGGCCAGATGACGGCTAAATGTGGGCCAGACTTGGGCCAGATGAGGGCTAAATGTGGGCCATACTTGGGCCAGACTTGGGCTAAACATGGGCCAGACTTGGGCCAGATGAGGGCTAAACATGGGCCAGACTTGGGCCAGATGAGGGCTAAATGTGGGCTAGACTTGGGCCAGATGAGGGCTAAATGTGGGCCAGACTTGGGCCAGATGAGGGCTAAATGTGGGCCAGACTTGGGCCGGATGAGGGCTAAATGTGGGCCAGACTTGGGCCGGATGAGGGCTAAATGTGGGCCAGACTTGGGCCAGGCGAGGGCTAAATGTAGGCCAGACTTTGGCCAGATGAGCGCTAAATGTGGACCTGGTGTGGACCTGGTGTGGACCTGGTGTGGACCTGATGTGGACCTGGTGTGGGACTGGTGTGGACCTGGTGTGGACCTGATGTGGGCCTGATGTGGACCTGGTGTGGGACTGGTGTGGACCTGGTGTGGACCTGATGTGGACCTGGTGTGGGCCTGGTGTGGACCTGGTGTGGGCCTGGTGTGGACCTGGTGTGGGCCTGGTGTGGACCTGGTGTGGGACTGGTGTGGACCTGGTGTGGACCTGGTGTGGGCCTGGTGTGGGCCTGGTGTGGAGCTGGTGTGGACCTGGTGTGGGCCTGGTGTGGAGCTGATGTGGACCTGGTGTGGACCTGGTGTGGAGCTGGTGTGGACCTGGTGTGGAGCTGGTGTGGACCTGATGTGGACCTGGTGTGGAGCTGGTGTGGGCCTGATGTGGACCTGGTGTGGACCTGGTGTGGGCCTGATGTGGACCTGGTGTGGGCCTGGTGTGGACCTGGTGTGGACCTGGTGTGGACCTGGTGTGGGCCTGATGTGGACCTGGTGTGGAGCTGATGTGGACCTGGTGTGGGCCTGATGTGGGCCTGATGTGGACCTGGTGTGGACCTGGTGTGGGCCTGATGTGGACCTGGTGTGGACCTGGTGTGGGCCTGATGTGGACCTGGTGTGGGCCTGATGTGGACCTGGTGTGGACCTGGTGTGGGCCTGATGTGGACCTGGTGTGGACCTGGTGTGGACCTGGTGTGGACCTGGTGTGGGCCTGATGTGGACCTGGTGTGGACCTGGTGTGGGCCTGGTGTGGACCTGGTGTGGGCCTGGTGTGGACCTGGTGTGGACCTGGTGTGGGCCTGGTGTGGACCTGGTGTGGACCTGGTGTGGGCCTGATGTGGACCTGGTGTGGAGCTGATGTGGACCTGGTGTGGACCTGGTGTGGACCTGGTGTGGAGCTGATGTGGACCTGGTGTGGGCCTGGTGTGGACCTGGTGTGGACCTGGTGTGGGCCTGGTGTGGACCTGGTGTGGACCTGGTGTGGGCCTGGTGTGGACCTGGTGTGGAGCTGGTGTGGGCCTGGTGTGGACCTGGTGTGGGCCTGGTGTGGGCCTGATGTGGACCTGGTGTGGGCCTGGTGTGGACCTGGTGTGGGCCTGGTGTGGGCCTGGTGTGGGCCTGGTGTGGACCTGGTGTGGGCCTGGTGTGGGCCTGATGTGGACCTGGTGTGGGCCTGATGTGGACCTGGTGTGGGCCTGATGTGGACCTGGTGTGGGCCTGATGTGGACCTGGTGTGGAGCTGGTGTGGAGCTGGTGTGGGCCTGGTGTGGGCCTGATGTGGACCTGGTGTGGAGCTGGTGTGGGCCTGGTGTGGGCCTGGTGTGGGCCTGATGTGGACCTGGTGTGGACCTGGTGTGGGCCTGGTGTGGGCCTGGTGTGGGCCTGGTGTGGACCTGGTGTGGGCCTGGTGTGGGCCTGATGTGGACCTGGTGTGGGCCTGATGTGGACCTGGTGTGGGCCTGATGTGGACCTGGTGTGGGCCTGGTGTGGGCCTGATGTGGACCTGGTGTGGGCCTGATGTGGACCTGGTGTGGAGCTGGTGTGGACCTGGTGTGGACCTGGTGTGGGCCTGGTGTGGGCCGGGTGTGGACCTGGTGTGGACCTGGTGTGGGCCTGGTGTGGGCCTGGTGTGGACCTGGTGTGGACCTGGTGTGGAGCTGGTGTGGGCCTGGTGTGGACCTGGTGTGGAGCTGGTGTGGACCTGGTGTGGACCTGGTGTGGGCCTGGTGTGGACCTGGTGTGGACCTGGTGTGGGCCTGGTGTGGACCTGGTGTGGGCCTGGTGTGGACCTGGTGTGGAGCTGGTGTGGACCTGGTGTGGGCCTGGTGTGGGCCTGGTGTGGACCTGGTGTGCAGCTGGTGTGGACCTGGTGTGGACCTGGTGTGGAGCTGGTGTGGACCTGGTGTGGAGCTGGTGTGGGCCTGGTGTGGGCCTGGTGTGGACCTGGTGTGGGCCTGGTGTGGGCCTGGTGTGGACCTGGTGTGGACCTGGTGTGGACCTGGTGTGGAGCTGGTGTGGGCCTGGTGTGGGCCTGGTGTGGACCTGGTGTGGAGCTGGTGTGGGCCTGGTGTGGAGCTGGTGTGGGCCTGGTGTGGACCTGGTGTGGACCTGGTGTGGGCCTGGTGTGGACCTGGTGTGGGCCTGGTGTGGACCTGGTGTGGGCCTGATGTGGACCTGGTGTGGAGCTGATGTGGAGCTGGTGTGGACCTGGTGTGGACCTGGTGTGGACCTGGTGTGGACCTGGTGTGGGCCTGGTGTGGACCTGGTGTGGACCTGGTGTGGACCTGGTGTGGGCCTGGTGTGGACCTGGTGTGGGCCTGGTGTGGACCTGGTGTGGGCCTGATGTGGACCTGGTGTGGACCTGGTGTGGAGCTGGTGTGGACCTGGTGTGGACCTGGTGTGGGCCTGGTGTGGACCTGGTGTGGACCTGGTGTGGACCTGGTGTGGGCCTGGTGTGGAGCTGGTGTGGGCCTGGTGTGGACCTGGTGTGGAGCTGGTGTGGACCTGGTGTGGACCTGGTGTGGGCCTGGTGTGGACCTGGTGTGGGCCTGGTGTGGACCTGGTGTGGAGCTGGTGTGGACCTGGTGTGGGCCTGGTGTGGACCTGGTGTGGAGCTGGTGTGGACCTGGTGTGGGCCTGGTGTGGGCCTGGTGTGGACCTGGTGTGCAGCTGGTGTGGACCTGGTGTGGACCTGGTGTGGACCTGGTGTGGAGCTGGTGTGGACCTGGTGTGGAGCTGGTGTGGGCCTGGTGTGGGCCTGGTGTGGACCTGGTGTGGGCCTGGTGTGGGCCTGGTGTGGACCTGGTGTGGACCTGGTGTGGACCTGGTGTGGAGCTGGTGTGGGCCTGGTGTGGGCCTGGTGTGGACCTGGTGTGGACCTGGTGTGGGCCTGGTGTGGAGCTGGTGTGGGCCTGGTGTGGACCTGGTGTGGAGCTGGTGTGGACCTGGTGTGGACCTGGTGTGGGCCTGGTGTGGACCTGGTGTGGACCTGGTGTGGGCCTGGTGTGGACCTGGTGTGGAGCTGGTGTGGGCCTGGTGTGGACCTGGTGTGGACCTGGTGTGGACCTGGTGTGGGCCTGGTGTGGACCTGGTGTGGGCCTGGTGTGGACCTGGTGTGGACCTGGTGTGGACCTGGTGTGGGCCTGGTGTGGACCTGGTGTGGGCCTGGTGTGGACCTGGTGTGGGCCTGATGTGGACCTGGTGTGGACCTGGTGTGGGCCTGGTGTGGAGCTGATGTGGACCTGGTGTGGGCCTGGTGTGGGCCTGGTGTGGACCTGGTGTGGACCTGGTGTGGGCCTGGTGTGGGCCTGGTGTGGGCCTGGTGTGGACCTGGTGTGGGCCTGATGTGGACCTGGTGTGGACCTGGTGTGGGCCTGGTGTGGACCTGGTGTGGACCTGGTGTGGGCCTGGTGTGGAGCTGATGTGGACCTGGTGTGGGCCTGGTGTGGACCTGGTGTGGACCTGGTGTGGGCCTGGTGTGGACCTGGTGTGGACCTGGTGTGGGCCTGGTGTGGACCTGGTGTGGGCCTGGTGTGGACCTGGTGTGGACCTGGTGTGTACCTGGTGTGTACCTGGTGTGGGCCTGGTGTGGACCTGGTGTGGGCCTGGTGTGGACCTGGTGTGGACCTGGTGTGTACCTGGTGTGGACCTGGTGTGGACCTGGTGTGGAGCTGATGTGGACCTGGTGTGGGCCTGGTGTGGAGCTGATGTGGACCTGGTGTGGACCTGGTGTGGACCTGGTGTGGGCCTGATGTGGACCTGGTGTGGACCTGGTGTGGACCTGGTGTGGGCCTGATGTGGGCCTGATGTGGGCCTGATGTGGACCTGGTGTGGACCTGGTGTGGACCTGATGTGGGCCTGATGTGGACCTGGTGTGGACCTGGTGTGGGCCTGATGTGGACCTGGTGTGGACCTGATGTGGGCCTGATGTGGGCCTGATGTGGACCTGGTGTGGACCTGGTGTGGACCTGATGTGGGCCTGATGTGGACCTGGTGTGGACCTGGTGTGGGCCTGATGTGGACCTGGTGTGGACCTGGTGTGGACCTGGTGTGGACCTGGTGTGGAGCTGATGTGGACCTGGTGTGGAGCTGATGTGGACCTGGTGTGGGCCTGATGTGGACCTGATGTGGACCTGGTGTGGACCTGGTGTGGACCTGGTGTGGGCCTGATGTGGACCTGGTGTGGACCTGGTGTGGGCCTGATGTGGACCTGGTGTGGACCTGATGTGGACCTGGTGTGGACCTGGTGTGGACCTGGTGTGGACCTGGTGTGGACCTGGTGTGGGCCTGATGTGGACCTGGTGTGGACCTGATGTGGACCTGGTGTGGACCTGGTGTGGACCTGATGTGGAGCTGGTGTGGACCTGGTGTGGAGCTGGTGTGGACCTGGTGTGGAGCTGGTGTGGACCTGGTGTGGAGCTGGTGTGGACCTGGTGTGGAGCTGGTGTGGGCCTGGTGTGGAGCTGGTGTGGACCTGATGTGGAGCTGGTGTGGACCTGGTGTGGAGCTGGTGTGGACCTGATGTGGACCTGGTGTGGACCTGATGTGGACCTGGTGTGGGCCTGATGTGGACCTGGTGTGGACCTGATGTGGAGCTGGTGTGGACCTGATGTGGACCTGGTGTGGACCTGATGTGGAGCTGGTGTGGACCTGATGTGGACCTGATGTGGACCTGGTGTGGGCCTGGTGTGGACCTGGTGTGGACCTGGTGTGGACCTGATGTGGACCTGGTGTGGGCCTGATGTGGGCCTGATGTGGACCTGGTGTGGACCTGGTGTGGACCTGATGTGGGCCTGATGTGGACCTGGTGTGGACCTGATGTGGGCCTGATGTGGACCTGGTGTGGGCCTGGTGTGGACCTGGTGTGGACCTGATGTGGGCCTGATGTGGACCTGGTGTGGACCTGATGTGGGCCTGATGTGGACCTGATGTGGGCCTGATGTGGACCTGGTGTGGGCCTGGTGTGGACCTGGTGTGGACCTGGTGTGGGCCTGATGTGGACCTGGTGTGGGCCTGGTGTGGACCTGGTGTGGAGCTGATGTGGACCTGGTGTGGGCCTGATATGGACCTGGTGTGGACCTGGTGTGGGCCTGGTGTGGACCTGATGTGGACCTGGTGTGGACCTGGTGTGGACCTGGTGTGGGCCTGGTGTGGACCTGATGTGGACCTGGTGTGGACCTGGTGTGGGCCTGGTGTGGGCCTGATGTGGACCTGGTGTGGGCCTGATGTGGACCTGGTGTGGGCCTGATGTGGACCTGGTGTGGACCTGATGTGGACCTGGTGTGGACCTGGTGTGGGCCTGATGTGGACCTGGTGTGGGCCTGATGTGGACCTGGTGTGGACCTGATGTGGACCTGGTGTGGACCTGGTGTGGGCCTGATGTGGACCTGGTGTGGGCCTGATGTGGACCTGGTGTGGACCTGGTGTGGGCCTGGTGTGGACCTGGTGTGGGCCTGATGTGGGCCTGGTGTGGACCTGGTGTGGGCCTGATGTGGACCTGGTGTGGGCCTGATGTGGACCTGGTGTGGACCTGGTGTGGAGCTGATGTGGACCTGGTGTGGGCCTGATATGGACCTGGTGTGGACCTGGTGTGGGCCTGGTGTGGACCTGATGTGGACCTGGTGTGGACCTGGTGTGGGCCTGGTGTGGGCCTGATGTGGACCTGGTGTGGGCCTGATGTGGACCTGGTGTGGGCCTGATGTGGACCTGGTGTGGGCCTGATGTGGACCTGGTGTGGACCTGATGTGGACCTGGTGTGGACCTGGTGTGGGCCTGATGTGGACCTGGTGTGGAGCTGGTGTGGGCCTGATGTGGACCTGGTGTGGAGCTGGTGTGGACCTGGTGTGGACCTGGTGTGGGCCTGGTGTGGGCCTGATGTGGACCTGGTGTGGACCTGATGTGGACCTGGTGTGGGACTGGTGTGGACCTGGTGTGGGCCTGGTGTGGACCTGGTGTGGACCTGGTGTGGGCCTGATGTGGACCTGGTGTGGGACTGGTGTGGACCTGATGTGGACCTGATGTGGACCTGGTGTGGACCTGGTGTGGACCTGGTGTGGGCCTGATGTGGACCTGGTGTGGACCTGGTGTGGACCTGATGTGGACCTGGTGTGGGCCTGATGTGGACCTGATGTGGACCTGGTGTGGACCTGGTGTGGACCTGGTGTGGGCCTGGTGTGGACCTGGTGTGGACCTGGTGTGGACCTGGTGTGGGCCTGGTGTGGACCTGGTGTGGACCTGATGTGGACCTGGTGTGGAGCTGATGTGGACCTGGTGTGGACCTGATGTGGACCTGGTGTGGAGCTGATGTGGACCTGGTGTGGGCCTGGTGTGGAGCTGGTGTGGACCTGGTGTGGGCCTGGTGTGGACCTGGTGTGGGCCTGATGTGGAGCTGGTGTGGACCTGGTGTGGGCCTGGTGTGGACCTGGTGTGGACCTGGTGTGGACCTGGTGTGGACCTGGTGTGGGCCTGGTGTGGACCTGGTGTGGACCTGGTGTGGACCTGGTGTGGGCCTGGTGTGGACCTGGTGTGGACCTGATGTGGACCTGGTGTGGAGCTGATGTGGACCTGGTGTGGACCTGATGTGGACCTGGTGTGGAGCTGATGTGGACCTGGTGTGGGCCTGGTGTGGACCTGGTGTGGACCTGGTGTGGACCTGGTGTGGGCCTGGTGTGGACCTGGTGTGGACCTGGTGTGGGCCTGGTGTGGGCCTGGTGTGGACCTGGTGTGGACCTGGTGTGGGCCTGGTGTGGACCTGGTGTGGACCTGGTGTGGGCCTGGTGTGGACCTGGTGTGGGCCTGGTGTGGACCTGGTGTGGAGCTGGTGTGTACCTGGTGTGGGCCTGGTGTGGGCCTGATGTGGACCTGGTGTGGGCCTGATGTGGACCTGGTGTGGGCCTGATGTGGACCTGGTGTGGACCTGATGTGGACCTGGTGTGGGCCTGATGTGGAGCTGGTGTGGGCCTGATGTGGACCTGGTGTGGACCTGGTGTGGGCCTGATGTGGACCTGGTGTGGGCCTGATGTGGACCTGGTGTGGGCCTGATGTGGACCTGGTGTGGGCCTGATGTGGACCTGGTGTGGACCTGGTGTGGGCCTGATGTGGACCTGGTGTGGGCCTGATGTGGACCTGGTGTGGAGCTGATGTGGACCTGGTGTGGGCCTGATGTGGACCTGGTGTGGAGCTGATGTGGACCTGGTGTGGAGCTGATGTGGGCCTGATGTGGACCTGGTGTGGAGCTGATGTGGACCTGGTGTGGACCTGGTGTGGAGCTGATGTGGACCTGGTGTGGAGCTGATGTGGACCTGGTGTGGAGCTGATGTGGGCCTGATGTGGACCTGATGTGGACCTGATGTGGACCTGGTGTGGACCTGGTGTGGACCTGGTGTGGGCCTGGTGTGGGCCTGGTGTGGACCTGGTGTGGACCTGGTGTGGACCTGGTGTGGGCCTGATGTGGACCTGATGTGGACCTGGTGTGGACCTGGTGTGGGCCTGGTGTGGACCTGGTGTGGACCTGATGTGGACCTGGTGTGGACCTGGTGTGGACCTGATGTGGACCTGATGTGGACCTGGTGTGGACCTGGTGTGGGCCTGATGTGGACCTGGTGTGGACCTGGTGTGGACCTGATGTGGACCTGATGTGGACCTGGTGTGGACCTGATGTGGACCTGGTGTGGACCTGGTGTGGGCCTGATGTGGACCTGATGTGGACCTGGTGTGGACCTGGTGTGGGCCTGATGTGGACCTGGTGTGGACCTGGTGTGGACCTGGTGTGGGCCTGATGTGGACCTGGTGTGGGCCTGATGTGGACCTGGTGTGGACCTGATGTGGACCTGGTGTGGACCTGGTGTGGGCCTGATGTGGACCTGATGTGGACCTGGTGTGGACCTGGTGTGGGCCTGATGTGGACCTGGTGTGGGCCTGATGTGGGCCTGATGTGGACCTGGTGTGGACCTGGTGTGGGCCTGATGTGGACCTGGTGTGGACCTGGTGTGGACCTGATGTGGACCTGATGTGGACCTGGTGTGGGCCTGATGTGGACCTGATGTGGACCTGGTGTGGACCTGGTGTGGGCCTGATGTGGACCTGGTGTGGGCCTGATGTGGGCCTGATGTGGACCTGGTGTGGACCTGGTGTGGGCCTGATGTGGACCTGGTGTGGACCTGGTGTGGGCCTGATGTGGACCTGGTGTGGACCTGGTGTGGGCCTGGTGTGGGCCTGATGTGGACCTGGTGTGGGCCTGATGTGGGCCTGATGTGGACCTGGTGTGGACCTGGTGTGGGCCTGATGTGGACCTGATGTGGACCTGGTGTGGACCTGGTGTGGGCCTGATGTGGACCTGGTGTGGACCTGGTGTGGGCCTGGTGTGGGCCTGATGTGGACCTGGTGTGGGCCTGATGTGGACCTGGTGTGGACCTGGTGTGGACCTGGTGTGGACCTGGTGTGGGCCTGATGTGGGCCTGGTGTGGACCTGGTGTGGGCCTGATGTGGACCTGGTGTGGGCCTGATGTGGGCCTGATGTGGACCTGGTGTGGGCCTGATGTGGGCCTGGTGTGGGCCTGATGTGGACCTGGTGTGGACCTGGTGTGGGCCTGGTGTGGGCCTGGTGTGGGCCTGATGTGGACCTGGTGTGGGCCTGATGTGGACCTGGTGTGGACCTGGTGTGGGCCTGGTGTGGGCCTGGTGTGGGCCTGATGTGGACCTGGTGTGGGCCTGGTGTGGACCTGGTGTGGGCCTGATGTGGGCCTGGTGTGGACCTGGTGTGGACCTGGTGTGGGCCTGATGTGGGCCTGGTGTGGGCCTGGTGTGGGCCTGATGTGGACCTGGTGTGGGCCTGGTGTGGACCTGGTGTGGGCCTGATGTGGGCCTGGTGTGGGCCTGATGTGGACCTGGTGTGGACCTGGTGTGGGCCTGGTGTGGGCCTGATGTGGACCTGGTGTGGGCCTGATGTGGACCTGGTGTGGGCCTGATGTGGACCTGGTGTGGGCCTGATGTGGACCTGGTGTGGACCTGGTGTGGGCCTGATGTGGGCCTGGTGTGGGCCTGATGTGGACCTGGTGTGGACCTGGTGTGGGCCTGGTGTGGGCCTGGTGTGGGCCTGATGTGGACCTGGTGTGGGCCTGATGTGGACCTGGTGTGGACCTGGTGTGGGCCTGATGTGGGCCTGATGTGGACCTGGTGTGGGCCTGATGTGGACCTGGTGTGGGCCTGGTGTGGGCCTGATGTGGACCTGGTGTGGGCCTGATGTGGACCTGGTGTGGGCCTGGTGTGGGCCTGATGTGGACCTGATGTGGACCTGGTGTGGACCTGATGTGGACCTGGTGTGGGCCTGGTGTGGGCCTGATGTGGACCTGGTGTGGGCCTGATGTGGACCTGGTGTGGGCCTGATGTGGACCTGGTGTGGACCTGGTGTGGGCCTGATGTGGACCTGATGTGGACCTGGTGTGGACCTGATGTGGACCTGGTGTGGACCTGGTGTGGGCCTGGTGTGGAGCTGATGTGGACCTGGTGTGGACCTGGTGTGGACCTGGTGTGGACCTGGTGTGGACCTGGTGTGGGCCTGATGTGGACCTGGTGTGGACCTGGTGTGGGCCTGGTGTGGGCCTGGTGTGGAGCTGATGTGGACCTGGTGTGGACCTGGTGTGGACCTGGTGTGGGCCTGGTGTGGGCCTGGTGTGGAGCTGATGTGGACCTGGTGTGGACCTGGTGTGGACCTGGTGTGGACCTGATGTGGACCTGGTGTGGACCTGATGTGGACCTGGTGTGGGCCTGGTGTGGGCCTGATGTGGACCTGGTGTGGGCCTGATGTGGACCTGATGTGGACCTGGTGTGGACCTGGTGTGGGCCTGATGTGGACCTGATGTGGACCTGGTGTGGACCTGGTGTGGACCTGGTGTGGACCTGGTGTGGGCCTGATGTGGACCTGATGTGGACCTGGTGTGGACCTGGTGTGGGCCTGATGTGGACCTGGTGTGGACCTGGTGTGGACCTGGTGTGGGCCTGATGTGGACCTGGTGTGGACCTGGTGTGGACCTGGTGTGGGCCTGATGTGGACCTGGTGTGGGCCTGATGTGGACCTGGTGTGGACCTGGTGTGGACCTGATGTGGACCTGGTGTGGGCCTGATGTGGACCTGGTGTGGACCTGGTGTGGACCTGGTGTGGGCCTGATGTGGACCTGGTGTGGACCTGGTGTGGGCCTGATGTGGACCTGGTGTGGACCTGGTGTGGGCCTGATGTGGACCTGGTGTGGACCTGGTGTGGACCTGATGTGGACCTGGTGTGGGCCTGATGTGGACCTGGTGTGGACCTGGTGTGGGCCTGATGTGGACCTGGTGTGGACCTGGTGTGGACCTGGTGTGGACCTGGTGTGGGCCTGATGTGGACCTGGTGTGGACCTGGTGTGGACCTGGTGTGGGCCTGATGTGGACCTGATGTGGACCTGGTGTGGACCTGGTGTGGACCTGGTGTGGGCCTGATGTGGACCTGGTGTGGACCTGGTGTGGACCTGGTGTGGACCTGATGTGGACCTGGTGTGGACCTGGTGTGGACCTGGTGTGGACCTGGTGTGGGCCTGATGTGGACCTGATGTGGACCTGATGTGGGCCTGATGTGGACCTGGTGTGGGCCTGATGTGGGCCTGGTTTGGACCTGGTGTGGACCTGGTGTGGGCCTGGTGTGGGCCTGGTGTGGACCTGGTGTGGACCTGGTGTGGGCCTGATGTGGACCTGGTGTGGACCTGGTGTGGACCTGGTGTGGGCCTGGTGTGGACCTGGTGTGGACCTGGTGTGGACCTGGTGTGGGCCTGATGTGGACCTGGTGTGGGCCTGGTGTGGACCTGGTGTGGACCTGGTGTGGACCTGGTGTGGGCCTGGTGTGGACCTGGTGTGGGCCTGATGTGGACCTGGTGTGGACCTGGTGTGGGCCTGATGTGGACCTGGTGTGGGCCTGATGTGGACCTGGTGTGGACCTGGTGTGGACCTGGTGTGGACCTGTTGTGGGCCTGATGTGGACCTGGTGTGGACCTGGTGTGGACCTGGTGTGGGCCTGATGTGGACCTGGTGTGGACCTGGTGTGGGCCTGATGTGGACCTGGTGTGGGCCTGATGTGGACCTGATGTGGACCTGGTGTGGACCTGGTGTGGACCTGTTGTGGACCAAAAAGGCTTCATAATGGAGGATGGATGAACTCTTCTTTCATGATTTAGTTGTTTTTTTTTTTTACAACTTTGGTTAAATTGTTCTGGATTTTCTTTCCAACTAAAAACTGTCGAAAGCTCAAATATTTGCTTCTAAATTTGCTCAACATGTTGCTTTTTTAACCCCAACACACACTGAGGCGACGTATTGCAGTCAGGTTTTATGATCCAGACTTCTAACTCTGAACAGATGCAAATGTTTGCTTGGTCAAACATTACGGAGCATGACCTCCCCCTAAATCACAAATTGTTCATAAGAGGTGTTAATTAGTTCGCTTTAGAGGTGATAGCAGGTGAATTTATTAACCGCAGAGAGAGCAAAGCAAGATTAATTGATTATGACCTGCTGCTGCTAGTGAGCCGCCAAGGATGAAGAAATAATGATTTGAGCTGCAGCTACGCCCCACGTCGTCAGCTGTGACAGACGGTGAGAAACGAGACGATGCGAGAAAAGCTTGTTGGGAGGGCGATGATGACGAAGAGCTCGTTCTGTTAACGAGTCACAGCAAAGACGGAGACGAGTGCAGCGAATCCCAGATCTCTGCACGCCGTCCGTCCCGGTTCGTGTCTGCCCAGTTAGCTGCTGGTGAAACCAGTGTTTGTCTGAAACCAGACCAGTAAGGCCTCGCTCGGGCCCAGATGTGGCTGTGATCAACATGCCGACGCTCGGAGTCTTTGATGAACAAACCCAGCTCCTGTTTTCTCCGACGTAGGAAAAATGAATTTCTAATGAGCGAATATTCTCATTATAAAAGGCGACTGAAGATCGTTATGCCATAATGAGGAAGATTTCCCATTAAAGCAAAGTGTTGCTTCTGTACCGACGTGGTCCTCAGTGCTCGCTGCTAGACCTCATCTGCTTCAGAAAACGTTGACGTGCACGTTTTTCTGATTCCAAACAGGCAGATTTGTGTGAAACGGTCTGGAGCAGGAGTTCCTCTGGCTGCTTTATGGCCGCATTCCAATTATTTTTAGTCATTAAAGTTTGTCTTTATTTTCCTGATTAAATTATTTATTATAAATCTGTTTCTCTATTGATCATTGAATCATTTAAGGATAAATAAAAAGATAACAACTGGACAAGTGGTGGAAAACACGGCAGCCCCCCCCAATAAGCAACGATCTCCACTAAAGACCTGAACCAGGACCTGGGGGACGGGTCTGGACCTTCAGTTGGTCCATTACTGTCGGCTGAAGCCTCATCAGAAACGGTCTCCATGGAAACGTGCCGTTGAGAAGCCGTTATTAGAGAAAGGCTGATGTTTGACAGGACGTCAGAAAAACTGGATGTTTCTGAAGTAGAGTTGCATCATTTTCTCAAACAGCAGCGAAAAGGCCAGAAGAAGAGCGGCGATGAGTCCTGTAAGAACCTGGAGAAGTGCTCCTCTTTAAAGAAATGACCTGTAAAGCTTGGCTGAGAGGGTTCAGACTGAAGAAGAAGAAAACTGCAGGGACCAAATATTGGCTTTTAAAGGAAGGGAAGAGAAACGAGGCACAGCTGGAAGAAGAGCTTCTGGGTTCTGTTGTGGGAACTGCTCAGCTGTTTGTCGTGTTTCAGACCGTTGCTGATCTTTAAACATGTCAGCACAATAAAACTGATGCAAACTCAGCCAATAAAACTGGTTACAGCTGGAATCAAACATCAGAAGACTTTCAGTATATCTAAAAGACACAACAGAGATGTCGATGCAAACACTTCCAACAGCAATCTGCCAATAAACATCCTGATGCGCCGCGTTCTTCATCAGACCAAACACACAATAACTGTTTCATTATAACATGATTAAAAAGGAGGCCAGGGCTCATCCCGTGTGACCTCGGTCTACTTTCTACATTTATTTTACCTTCAGGGTTTGTGAACCGAACATGCCAACACCACGTGTTAGATCAGACGTTTGCAGGAAAGTCGCCGCTGTGACCAACGCCGGTGAGGCCGAAGCCATCCAATCAGAGCTGATAAGTCTTAATGTCAAGTTTTTATTACTTCTACTGATGACTACAGTCTGATGCAGAATTGAAAGCCAGTTTGTGACCTCTGCCTGTTGAAAGATTTTCATAACTTACACGTCTCTCACGCCTGCTTGTAACTAAGGTCAGAAAGCCTCGTGTCCACGTAAATCTCCAAAACGTCGTCTTCAGCAGGAAAATGAGAAGTTTGTGTTTAACGGTTCCAGTCGACGATGAGGAGAATCACAGAAACGTTTTTTACTCCAAACACCTGATTTTCACAGCATATCATCATTTCCACACACTGAGAATCTGACTGAAGCTAATATGCTACGAAGCTACTGATACGAGGCGTCTGTTGGCTTAATATCGGAAATGTGAGCGTGAACAGGAAAGTTCTCCGGTGGGAAGATGTCTTCAGACACCGAGGTGAAATAACTTATTCCTCTCCGCACAGCTGCCACAGAACTCTGATTTACATCTTAAAGATTTTAAAACACACAGTGACAAAAGCAAACATGGATTCCACATGAAGCGATGATGATGAAGAGAAGAGAGTTAGTTAGTCCAGGAGATGAAGCTTCTGAACGAGGTTGGGACGTCCGTGGGACAGTCTGGGGATCTGCTTCAGCAGCTCGCCGCTAGCTTTACATGTCACAGGACGAGATGTCAGGGGTCACGTGACCGGTGAATTTAAATAAAGCTGGCGGTGTGTGAATAATAAACAGCAAACTGCAGCGACATCCACAAATAGTTAAATGATAACAAAACTGTATCCATGTTCTTTTTCAGTAAACAAATGCAGCCATTTTCTATTCTCATAAACAGGCAAGCCATTAGAAATGTCACTGAATTAAAATTCTCTTTAGTTTTCATCATATATGTGTATATATATATATATAATGTGCGTGTGTGTGTGTGTGTATATATATATGTATATATATATATATATATATATATATATATATATATATATATATATATATATATATATATATATATAAATAATATAAATATTTTAAGGGTGGGACCCAATTTAAAAATAATTATATAATTGATTTATATAATTAATTAGGCATTAAGGCATTAAATAATTATTCACGTTTTAATTGCATAGTAAAATTTGCCCTTTTTTTTCATTCCCTGGTCGGGAAATCCTTCCTGCATTTTCTCAGCCATGTTTGCCTTCTGAGTTTCTTCTTCACTACTTTGTATTTTCATCCTAACCTGCTGTTTATATGCAGGGTGTGGCTATCAGGTATGCGCTGCTGGAGGGGGAGGAGGGGAGCTGGGAGAAGAAGCTACAGAAATATAAGAAATGAAGAACTCCATTTGGGTCTGAACGTTTGGATTGGTCAGAGTTTTTACAGATTTACAGTAAACTGAGGGTCTAACTATATTTCTTATTGTTCATGATGACAGAATGTATAGACTACTATCAGGACGAGGAACCACTTCACCCAGAGGAACATGTCTCTGAGTAACATTATCTAGTAGAGATTTAGTATCTGGATGAGTGAATTTAACTTTGAAACAGTAAAAAAAGAAGTAGAAAACATCCATGGCCAAAACTGAACAGACCTAAAGGTAAAGCGTCCGTTTAAATCTTAGGTGATCACCTCCTGCTCTGACTGCAGTGGAGCTGACAGGGGAAAGGCGGCTTCACAGCAGCTGCTACCGGAGAAAAGAAAACTAAACCTTCTTTAATTGTTCCTCTCCAAGAGTCCCTGATGCCACCAGAAAAAAGATGCTAGACTTGTTGATGCTCCTTTTGTTTTTTAAAGAAACTCGCTGAAGGGTCTGAAACGTCTCTAAATGCGGCTAAGTCAGTAGCGGAGGTACCGTGTGCATCAGTGTTATCGGCGTACCAGGAAACCTCTGACAAAGGTTCCACGATTAAATATGTCATTAATTTTAATTTGTTCATGTTTCTGTGATTAATTATAGTCTATGAAAAAAACTTATCGTGTTTATATCTATACTCAGAAATGTAAAAACATATTCAACATTATTTGACGTAAAAAGAACGTTTCCTTTTGTGCATAAATAAATTCATTTAAACTGAGCTTTAACTGCTTTCAGCTGCAGGTTTAGTAGAGTTTTCTAACCTTTAAAACTAACTAACCCTGTTCATTTCACCCCCCTAACCCTAACCTTACAACCCCCTTACACACACACACACACACACACACACACACACACACACACACGAGGGATTTATATATTCTGAGTATAAAAACTGACAAATGTAAAGAGCAACCTTGCTTGGTTCCGCCTCCATCCTTCCCGTCTGCCCATAACTAATTTTTCTCGCTCTCCTAATCCCTATACATCTCTTTTTATTCTCCTGCCCTCCATCACTCATTTCTCCCGCCTCTTCATCTTCCTCCGTCGTCTCACTTCCCCCCTCATCCCTCTCTTCCCTCTCCTGCCATCTCCTCATACGTCTCCCGCCTCACCGCTTCCATCTCCACTCCCATTTCTGGGCCGTCTTCATATCTATCTCTCTCTCTGTCAGGGGTCTGGGAGGCAGAGGATCATTTAGAGAAGATAGCCTGTGCAGACATGCTGATGCACACACACACACACACACGTTAGCTCAGCTATCCATTGTGT
>NC_136629.1:38658834-38811334 GCF_933228915.1 Telmatherina bonti
ATATGTAGATTTATAGCTACAAGCGGTGCAGATTTGGAGGTCAGAGCTGAAGAAGTGTTCCAGATGGGTCAGAGACCGAAATATGTGTCCGCGACAGGACGATGGAGTGAGCATGCTCAGAACGACTGAAATACTTAAAAGCTGGATAAATATATAAATCAGCCACTTATCTTTCATTTAAAATGGCCATGAGGGGTTTACTGGGTCATTTTTAATCTGGATTTATTATTTATTCTGGATTAAAAGTGGTGTCCGTCACCTCTGCCAGGTGGTTAATGAGGCGACTGCAAGCCGCCCAGCGAGCTGGTGAACGTGTGAAATCAGAGAGAGCTGCAGACGGAGCTGGTGGACGCTCCAGGTTGCGAACCAGGCGGCAGGGAATGGAGATGCTTTTCCACAAGGCAACACAACCCATCATGTGGCATTTTACACTTACCGCAGACGGTCACAAAGTGGCGGCTGGTGTGTGAAACATTTGACGAGTTCAGCCTGCGAGTGTGTGCACACTTTACAAAGCCGATGTGTTGATTTTTTATTTTTTTTAATAAACGTGCCCTTTTGTATGTGCGAAGCTGTCAAAATTAGATTAGTTTTCCACAGCGAGGGTGGCCTTTATACACACACACACACACACACACACACACACACACACACACACACACACACACCGAGACGTGCAGACAGCTGGACGCTCATTTACACACACACACACACACACACACACACACATTCAGCTTCCTGGTGTGAGGCCGATTCATTTTGCCACAAGTGGTCCCAGATTGGATCTGGTCCCATTACGTCCCACCTTGGCCGACCTCAAGCTGCCCCACCCCCACTTCACACACAAGCAAACAATATTCCACACACAGGTAGCCTCAGGAAGACTCGGGTCAGGTCATCCCCCCTCCCCACCCCCACAGACAGACACAGAGTTATTGATTGTAATGTTATCTAGATGGGATCATTTCTATTGATCCAGAAAGAGGGGTCACTCTGATCAATGCTATCTGCTCGTCTGCTGTGTCATTAGAGCAGAGTCTGAGTGCCAAAACATTGGACTATCTTTCTGGAAAGGCCACCGAGCAGGAGAAGGAATTACATGTTTGATCTCAGGTACCGGCCGACGCTGCTGACGTGCCCCGAGGCAAGGGCATCTCCGTGGCATCTGTGTTGAGGCGCTGCGCTCTGCTCAGAGCTTCGTCCTGGCCGTTCGCTAACAGCCGGTAAACACAGATAAGAAGGTGGGAGTTCAATCCCCTTTATGGTCTGAAAGTCTTCATATGTGTCTTTCAAATCTTTCTGTTGATTTCCTTGGTGCTCCCGGCCGGGCGTTGCCGGGGAAAAACCCGGCTCACCGTGACCTCAATCTTCAGAGGCCAGCTGGTTTATTGCACCTGGAAGCAGAGACGTGTTGTTGGGAGGAAAACAACCAAACTGACCGTTTCCTGCTCGGAGCAGGGTAGCTTCCAGATCCGGATCCGGACCAGCAGTTATATTTACACACCTTACATGTATGCAGGGTGCGATTTGTTGGGGGGGACGCCCCTCTGGGGGGGACGGACTAATGTTCCAGTCTTTGGTCGAGGCAGTCAAAAAGCTATATAGACGGGGAAAAGGTCAAACAAAGCTGAGATCCCTCCCCACACCAGACTGTTCTGCTAAGTTTATAGGTAAGGACATTAAATAATAAGAATCTTTTAAATACTTTGGGACTTTCATTTTTATTTTCCAGATTTTTCTTCCAGTTTGGATAAAGGAAACCTGCGTGAAAGATAACGTGTTGCCAGTTATTTTATATAAAAAGATTTTCTAAAATGACCCCCCCCCTCTGGGTTTTTTTTTAATAAATCGCACATTACATGTATGTATACAGTCGTCCTGTATATATATATATATATATATATATATATATATATACACACTGGAGTGGGATTACATCTAAGCTTATGCTTCTGCCCACTCCTCTTAAATGTTTTGTCAACTTTTATTTCTATGGGTTTTTTTTCTTGTTTTTGTTTTTAGATTTCATTTTGTTCAAATAAACTTTTTCAATCAAGTCCTGAAACGTCCGGATTCCCCCCCCCCCCCCCCCCCCCCAGCCTTCCTCACTAAAGAAAGAAAAAACAGCCTGGGTTATACTAAATAATACCAAATAAAAAAAATTTATGAAAATCTTTACATTGTTTTCTAATTCTGGTTTCATAAATAAAATTTGTTGGAAAATCTTTGAAGTTTCCAGTTTATCAGGTGTTTTCTGCACCTGTTGGCGCAGGTGCAGAAAACACCTGACGTTTATCTGTTTGTTTGTTTGTGTTCAAGATAACTCAGAAAGTTATGGACGGATTTTCATGAAACTTTCAGGAGTCGTTGGAAATGTGAAAAGTAGGAACTGGTTTAATGTTGGTGGTGATCCGGATCACCGTTTGGATCCAGAAACTTTTTAAAGAATTTGTTAACATTGTGATTTAGGACCATTTTCAACATTCGTGCACAAAACTCCAACGAAAACGGTGGGAGCCCTTAGTAAAACATACAGGACAAGCTTTCAACGGGTTGTAAAATATATAGAAGACTGATCCAGGTAAAGGAATCATTATGATCCAGTTTCTGAACAGAAAGGGGACCTTTGGGATTTTCATCATAGGAAGAGAAGATATCATTACAATATGAGGAGAAATGTGGCGCTCGGCAGAGGTTTGAGTGCTTTTCTAGTTATTGTTCCTTTTTTCAGTCTCCAGTTATTGCTGAGTGTAAATTCAGCTTTTTCTTTAATGAAATGGGATGAAAACATTTTAGGACGACTGTATATAATGTATATAAACTGAAATATGTAAACAAAAACATTAAAATGTATTTTTACAAGACAGAAATGATGTTAGTTTATGTCTGCATCTTTAATTTTCTGCTTGTTTCCTGTTCGGACACTCCGATTGGAGTTTGGATTCAGTTGTCATAGTAACAGCACATCTGGGTCCTGAAAGCTGCCGATGTGCAGATGTCTGGTGCATTTACGCCATCGGGCTCTTACGTCCAGATGTGTCGTCAGTGTTTGCACCACTGCTTTTTAAACTTCATTAGTTACACATAGTTACAGAAATATCTGACCTGATGCTGCGTAAAGTCGGTTGTTAGAATGTGAAACGCCGTCTCTGTTTGCGGACAGGTGTGCTAACGTCACGCGCCGCTTCATTTGGACGCCTTTAGCGTCCTAATCAGAAATGACTGCAGTGATTCTGGCTTGATTATCGCTACATATTTGTGTCGAGACCCATTGTCAGTCTTTGACCTCCAGGTGTCTTTAGTCTGAACCCTCGCTTGACTATTGGCGAAAATGTTTTAGGATTTATCTAATCTCCCTGTAGCTGCAGGGACACGAGGTTCACACAATGACAGGAGTGAATAGTCGCACACTATCTTCCTCCATCACGCACACACTCGCTGCAGAGTCGCCTCTAGTCAAGCGTGTCTTATTGGCCTTCTGTTTGACTTCCTATTCAGCTCAGAGTGTCTGAGGGAGTGAGAGATCCAGATGGAGATGGGTTTATAATCACAGGACAGTTGTTGTTTTTATTATTATTTTATCGTTGTTTTTACTGCTCACTAAACTGAAAATGAAGAGCGGAGACAAGAGAGGAAGAGAGATCTGAGTGAAGGAGGAAAGGACCAGACAGTAAGATTACAAAGCTCTTATTAAAAAGAGAAGAGAAGGAGGGAGAGATGACAAGAGCGCCGGCTACAGCGGGAATAGATGAGAATCCAGAAGAAAATGAAAAGAGAGGAGGAGACAATGCAGGTGGAGGAAAAGAGGATGACAGAGGAGGAGGGGAAATGATGCAGACGAGTTGAACACAAGGCTTCACTGGAACGGGGATGAGAGGAGAGGAGTAGATGCACAGAGGGAGGTAAATGAAAAGACGAGTGGAAAGATGAGTGATCTCACTGGTGCAGGAGGGAGAGGAGGGAGGGATGCAGGTATCAGAGGAGGAAATGTAGATGTGATAGAAGGAAAAGATGAGTAACCATGATGTGTCATTCATGAACGAGCCGGCTCTGAGAACCGTAGTGAACCAGAAGAACCGATTCTATTCTGAAAGAACTGGATCTTTAAAAGGGGTGTGGATTTATCTTGATGGACACCATGTGGTCAGTTCTAGAGGAGGAAAGATGAGGGTCAGGTCAAGAAGGAAGGGTCTCTAAGAAGACAGGGGTTCTGAACCTTTTTTATGCTGGAGCTCAACTTTTCCAGTACAAACTGGTCTCATTCAAACATTAACATTGACCTGGCTTCATTGATGTCACTCATTTCATTTGTTTTCCTAGACTAAACCAAATTAACTTGCAGATAAAAGTTAGTCAAAAATAACCAGATAAAAAGATATTTATCACATGTATGTGAAACTGTACCTACAGCAAGACGCCCAGTTGGCTGATGACTCACAGAACAGAATCAAACCACAACATGTTTAAAAACTCAAGTTGGGCTTATAAGTACAAAATGAACACAAAATCTATTGAACATTGGATTTTGATACAGCAAAAGTATATAAAAAAAAGGAACTTGGAAAGAAAATTGAAAAAGAGTGGGAAATTTGACAAGTAGTGGTGCTTATAAACACATTTGAGATAATAAAAAAGGGTTCAAATGAAATAAAATAAAGTGTATAATGTATTTAGATGTTTAAGTATATTAAATTCAATTAAATTTCTTTCATGAAGGTTTTTTAAATTGCCAGTCATGACATGTTTTCTGCATCTGTTTGTTAGAAAAACCGGCATGTTTGGTTTCTAGTTGCAGCTTCAGTGTGGATAGTGTTAGCTAGCATCAGCTAACGTTAGCTACCATCAGCTAACGTTAGCTAACTCGCCATACACACCTTTCGGCTCTGCTTTGTTATACAAAGCTAACTTAATAAATTTTATTGTTCTTATGCAACATTTTTGCCTTTAAGAGGGTTTGGGACCATGATTGTCTTTATGTTTTCATTTTAAACACTGATTTATAATTTTCTCAACATGCTAATATTTACCAGCAAGCTGAGTGTTTTCTGCTTATTGGAGCATGTTAAACAGTTAATTGACACATTACCGTCACCAAGTGGTGGGAAGCTGCATTGCAACTAAGCTTCTTATGGATGACTGTCATATTTCTTGTTCCTAGTTGATAAATTATGCAGTCCTGTAACACTGATAGCTTTTTGCCTCCCTCTAGGTAGCGCTTGATGCCAAAGCATGGCCTAGCATGGTTAAGAATCGCTGTCTTAAAAGTGGTACAGACCAGATACACAGCTGGAAGCCAGATTTATATTCAAATGTGTCAGGAAAATTTTAGAAATTAGGGATTTTAAGGTGTCATAATGTTCGGACTTTGGTCTTTATTTACTTGATTTGCTTGTTGTGGTTCTGTGTCCAGTTGTTTCTTTACAGGTTAGATTAAAATATTAATAAATATTAAAGAAAGTTGGAGAACTTAGCCCAGTTCTTTGCAACTACCATTATTGTATTAATTCTTTATCTTTTAACATTGGTGACATTATGGGGTGGGAAGGGAGAAAACAAAACAAAAAAACAAGCCTGTAGCACTTCATGTAATGATCTGCGTCCAACTGGACAGTCCACTAGCACCTTCCTGCGATGTCCTCTTCATGTGTTGTTCTCACTCATATGTAAGTCGCTTTGGATAAAAGCGTCTGCTAAATGACTGTAGAATAGAATAGAATAATATTATATTTTGTCATGAAAAAATACACAAAGCTAAATAAATAAATAGTTTATCATCAAACATAAACATAATTGCTAAATAAAACAAAAACAAAAGCTCTAAGGGAAATTTAATAAAGAACCATTTGGAAACAGAAAGATCCAACTCTTCTAAAAGAATCAAGTCAAAAGAACCGGATCTTTGAAAAGAGCCAGACTTCCCATCACTAATATGTAGGATACTGATGTCATGCTGAGATCAGACGAGAGGAGCAAATTAAATGGAGCCAGAACTCCTCTTTCCAGAGAGATGGAAATGTTGACATGAAGACAAATAAGTTGTAAAAGTCAAGTTGAAGCAAGAAGTGAGGAGAAGAGCGCGAAGGGACGATGAAGAGGAGGATGACACCAGCAAGAAGTGAAGGAAAAGAAACTGCCTGCAAATGTTGGGAATGAGGGAATAAACGGTGGAGGAAATGATGGAAGGCAGGAGGAGAAAAAAGGTCTCATAACTCGACTAAGTGTTTGATAAGCCGAGACCTGGGCTCAGTCCTGAAAGTCCTCCTGGGCCAACCCTGCGTTTGCACGTTCTCCTCAATGCGCCGCCATGTTAAGGTCCTTTCTTGCTCCATCGTATGCATATAAACGTTCAGAGTTCACTTCACTGGCTTGAATTTTACCTTTCAAATGTCAATAAGAAAAATATGGATGAAAAATCAGGAAGTTTAATGTTTGTTTGAGGCGTTTTAAAGAAAATCTGATGCACTTGAAGGGAAACAGAACAATAATGCGTGACCTGGTGTGAGGTAGCATCTCACACACTGCTGGTGGTTAAAATAAATCCTGCATTATGTCCACAACCACAATGTTTTTCTCATCTCCGTCTCCCAGCTAAATGTGAAATAATCACATTTAGTATTTTGTGTAGTTTGAGCCCGGCTCCTGCTGCACCAAACATGAAAACACACAAAAAGCAGGCTGTAATGGAGTGTGTAATGGAAAACATCAGGAAAAAAAAAAACAGGATAAGTTGACGACATAATTGCTAATATGTTTTCTTTGTATCCAAATAAATGGAAATTAATGGTGGCGAGGAGAAAAAGAGAAGAGGGAGGGAAGTAGAAAACTTCTCATAGCAACCAAACTTCTCATCATTTAATCATTTTTTTACCCCCCCCCCCCTTCCATCTCCACGTCCCTCCCACTACATTTACAAGGTTCATCCAAGTCGCATCGACGCCTACTCACCTCCAACATACTACCTCAGTTTCCATGGTAATTGAGTAGCGACCGTGCTACATAAATATTTATTTAAATATGCAGCATCCCACAACTCATTAAGAACATCTTTGGATGAAAAATGAATCTCTCAGGGTGTTTTTGCTCTTAAAGGGCCGGCTGGATGATTCTGACTGGGAAGTTTCAGGTTTCTGGTGACGATGGTCCAGTAAGGTCTGCAGACCGAAACATTTCAAGCTTCGTTACTAAACGAGTTTAGAATTACACTGAGATGGGAACAAATGGGAGAGTGGAAAGGCGAACAGAAAAATGCTCCTTTATGTGTTGTTCCTGAATAGGTGTGTTTTAAACTCACACTGGTTATTTTAGAGACTTCAACAACGACGTATTCAGGCAGTCGCTGTGGAAGCTGAATAAGAGTCGACCACATGCAGTTCCAGCTGCAGCGCGAGGATTTCTGGGGATGAGATCAAATCCACAAAGATTTGGTTCAAGCTCAAGCTCACAGATTTTCCAAAACATGTTATTTTTATAAAGTTTTATCTTTAGCTGACAGATGTCTGTTAAAACTTTTTAGAAGAAACTCAATAAATCAAAGCATGTTTGGGTTCAAGTTTTAAGTTTATTTCTACAGCGCATGGTATATATATATATATATATATATATATATATATATATATATATATATATAATATGCATGTACTACCTGAAATTTACTGTTAATGTATGCGATAGAAAAAGGAGCATCCTTTAAAGCTACGGCTTGTAGAACAGGGTCCTTACACCCACCACCCAGCCATAGTGAACCATGGAGATTTTATCCAGTAGACATTAACGTACCCTTAATAGAATACATAAAGTAGTAATATCAATATAGTATTATATACATGAACGAGATATGTTCCTTCAAAACCTTCACTTTATTCATGTATAAATAGACTGTTTCTTTTATTTTAATATTCAGTTTGTACATGTGTCAGATGCAGACGCCTCCAAAAGTTTAATTTTAGATTAATTTTAAATAAATTAAATGTACCGGATTGCTTTATATTGCTTTCCAAGTCATTCCACACTTGTGTAAATTATACTGTAACGAGTACATTTTAATTTTCTGTATTTCCCCTTCAGCAGTAATCTATTCCTTGTATTTAGTTGGTGACAGGATGAGAAGAATGGGATGAGTTTACACAGTCGGGTATTTAACCTATGAATAACTTTATACATGCAGTTTGATAAAGATTGTGTTCAGGAGGTTTTAGGAGACCATGTCTATGGAGGAAAGCATTTGTTGGAGAATTAATGTTGGACCAGGAGATGGGTCTTTTTTTGTAAGATGAGTAATTTTTTATGTACGTTGGATATGTATAATTCCAGATAATTCTGCAGTAGGATACAGTAGGATGCCGGATTGCATGCAGTCTTTTTACACGATGAATAACGCCTCCATCACCTTCCTAGACATCGTGTTAACACCTCGCAGGAACACAACCCAGACTAGTCACCTGTCTGTCGCAGGACCAAGCAAGAAGTAAAGGACCGTGCACACTCCCAGTCAGACTGAGGGTTGATGCCAAGCAACAGTTTCAGAGCCAGACATTAAAACTTTACAGCGAGGCCACTGTACAGAAATGCAGATATTGCATCTTTTTTAACAAATCATTGACTGTTGTTGGCGCTCTCTCGCCATGTACGGCTCTGTGCACACCTGAAGGAGCTTACTGTGTCATTTTTTAATGACTAGGTTCTGATCCTGCCCCAAACAGCAGATAAAATCCTCCACATGAAGCCATTTGTAAGCGTTTGATCTGCCACAGTCCCCCGGTAAACACTGACATTTACATCAGAGAAAGTCATTTGCAGTCAGCAGCAGTGAGTTCTGCTCAGAACACCTTCAGCACCTCAACAATCCTCAGCAAGATCCTCACAACACCAGATATTCACTGTTAAGCTTCAAAGTCAAATAAAGTTAAAATGGAATATTGACACTTAAACGGTACTTGTGTGTTAAATATCCAGAAAAAAATTTACTTTTTGTAAGAAAAAAGCAAATGTGATCCCACTGAATAAGACTTGAATTTGACTTTGCACAATTTCCTTTTTTGCAGAGTAAAGTTGTCAAAATCATTTAGAAGGAATTTTCTGTTGATGTTGGAGACGTCACCTCTTCATGCCCATCTGACAAATCACCTCTTTTCATCTGACTTCTTCTCAGGATGTGTTCAGGCTTTAGGAGATGAAATATTAGTGCTGCAGCTGTTTATGAGAATTAAAACACAGAAAATATGATCTTGTTTATCCAGAATAACTGGATTCTGCAACATTCATTCGGCTGCAGCCAGATTCAGACACGTCACTAGTTAGAGGTTTGATACGCGCTGGTTTACTGATGTCCGATACCGACAATGTCCAACACTCAGGTTCCGACTAACACCGACCGACTCCGATTCACGCAGAGAAGAAGAAAAACTAAATAATTAAGACGTCGTCGTTCCTCCTCGCAGAACTTCCGCTTTACAGCTAATTTAACGTCAATCTAACGTTCAAGGTTCAGCTCAGAATGCAGGAAACTACACATTTCTCATATTTGGACATTTTGAGACGCAGCTGAAGAGTTTGATGAATGATATGTTCATGTTGTGTAAATAAAAAAAAACAAAACTAATCATTTTAATATCAGACAATAATATCGGAGATCTTTAATCACATTGTACTTAATAACAGGTTTTGGTACATTTTATTTCTAGGTGTTTCTCGAGACATTAAAGGACATTATCAAAAATAATTAAAGGGGACATTTCATGCAAAAATTACTTTTCTAAAAAAGAGAAAAGTTTGATCGGGATCGATCCTCCGATGCTGATCCGGACCTCAGTCAGACCCGAGAAACATCCTGAAAATCCCTCCAGGAGTTTTAAACAAACCAGAGATAAACGTTGGCAGAAACACAACGCCACACGGCACCGCACGGCGTCGCACAACGCCACACGGCGCCGCACAACGTCGCACAACGCCACACGGCACCGCACGGCGTCGCACAACGCCACACAGCGCCGCACAACGTCGCACAACGCCACACGGCACCGCACGGCGCCGCACAACGCCACACAACGCCGCACAACGCCACACGGCGCCGCACAACGTCGCACAACGCCACACGGCACCGCACGGCGTCGCACAACGCCGCACGGCGTCGCACGGCACGATTCTCAGCAGACTGTTGTGTTTATCGTCTCTCCCTACATACATTTCTGGATATCCAGTATTTGACGTGGGTCAGGGAAGGTTGTGACCTCGTTTTATCATCACAGAAACAAACCCACGGTAACTCCAGACATGTTTATTCACGAGTAAACAAAACCCTGCTCTCTCCTTTACCTCCTGAATGTTTTCTGTCTGAACGCAGCAGATTTAGGTCTGAAGACAGACTCAGGTAACGCCGCTGAGGAGTCTGGAGTTAAAATCCACGTTATTTATTCATTTATTCACAGAAAGTCAGGGAATAAGTTCTGTGATTTATTAAAACATGTAAACGTGTATTAAAGTATGAGTATGAGGTGAAAAAATCAAGTTTTTCTGATGAGTTTATCAGTAAAAATTTAATTTGACCTCATAACATAACCTGAAGTTCTCCAGAACTTTTGAAGATTTTCTTTCTTATTTTAAAAAATGTTGCAAATATCTAAATGAAATGACTCCAGCTTGACTTTCTAATATTAATATAAACTCCAGTAGCAGCCGGATGAATATTATTTGATTCAGTCCAATAAATATAAATAAATGTTTAAAAAGTTGCTTTTTGGGGCAAATATTGTTAAAATGTTATTTATCCAGATGCAAATCATTTTAATTCATTAGATAAGTTTTAAATTAGATCCCATCCATAGTTTTAAACATAGAGATAATAATGAAAGGTTCAATGTCGGGGTGTGTGTGTGTGTGTGTGTGTGGTTGTGGGGGGGGGGGATCTGCTGCTGAAAGCTGATAAAATTTCTCTGACCACCAAACAGTCAAAATGTAAATATATAAATAGACGAGGTAAATAAAGTCTGTAAACTATATGAACACAAATTTCAGGCTGCCGTGTACGGTGGCCCTCAGAGGACATTCAGCAGGGGAGCAGGACTCGAACTGCCGACCGTCAGGTCACAAGACAAGCGGCTCGTCCACCCGTCTCCCTGACAGCGTGTAAAAACAGTTTCATCTTTATGACCAAAACTCACCAAACAAGCAGCAAAACGACATATTTTCCCATCCCGACCACAACGTCCTGCTCGGCGTGTTGATGACGTAAACCTGATGACATCATCGTAGTTCTACTGCATCACATGATCAGAACGATCGGCCAATCACAGCCCAGCTCCTATCCTGGCGTGTTTTAGACACGCAGAACCCGTGTGCAACGTTGCGTCTCACCATTTCACCTGAAAGTATTCGCTCTCTCCTGATTGGTGGTTTCTACGGAGTTTCTGATCACACAGAAAGAAAATTCATTCTTTTTGTGTTTGTCTTTTTTTTTTTAGCAGAAAATTCCAGAAAGACTCAAAAAGTCTAAATCTGCTGAAAACGGTGGGGTGGGGGGGGGGGGGGGGTAGTTACGCTGCAGAAACTCACAACTTCCTGCGAGATATTTTGGTTCAGAGTGACTCAGCTTTGAAACTTCATCACATCTTTCATACACAAAGAAAAAATAGCAACTTGGCAACTTGTTACTTAATCCAAGGAGTCAGACACACACACACACACACACACACACACACACACACAGTGCAGTGTCATGCAAACCCACTGATGCATGTAGGGAAAAATACTCACACACTCGCACTCTATCTGTCCCATCAGAGCAGATGGCTCCACAGTCATAGCTGATGTTTCACACATCAATGAAGCACACCATGTACTCACAACGGCTGAACACACACACACACACACTCTCTCGCTCTCTCTCTCTCTCTAGCCGTGGAAGTCACAACAACATGCTTGGCGCACATGTAAACCTAGACGAACTCACCGTTGTGAACACAACATGCAGTCACAAAGTGTCCTCATCGCCGCTAATTTATGGAGTGAGGAGTCGCTTTGTTGGCGAGTTAGCTAAAACCCATAACACACACACACACACACACACACACACACACACACACACACACACGCAGGTTGAAAGCATTAGCAGCTGAAAGGCAGCAGGTTATAGCGTAGAATCGTCAGGGGTGTTGTTAAGGCCTGATGTCAAATAACCGACATGCTGGAGGAGAAAACTGCACCATAACCCGACAGCTCAAGGACATGATTGCTTTTATAAGACGCTCCGCCGCGCCGCTGGTTTTAACTGAAAACACTCGACACTGAATCCAGACCTGAAACCAATAAATCCGGTTTCCACGTGAAACATCTGGACAGCCTGGAGAAGCTGCACATCTGTTGCTCCGACCCTTCAGAATAAAAGCTCCGCTCAGACAGATGGGGCTCAGACCCGGTTTTCTGAAAGGGGGGGGGGGCATTCCTCTGGGTGTCTTCCCTTCAGTCCTTCAGGGAGTGTGGGTGGGAGGAGCCGAGCAGCGGCGCCTGATGTTTGAGGAGGTAATGGTTTTGCACTGGTCCCCGGCAGACCTGGGCAGGGCAGGATAGGTGGCTGTTGGCGCCTGGCGGCCCCCTGGGGCCCCCTGGGGCCCGTGCCTCGTGGATCCATGGCGCAGATGCTTGGTGGTCTCTGGGGGGGGGGATGCCTGCAAGGCCTCGGATGCAGGATCCCAGCCGTCTGCTGGGTTAAATCACCAACAACTGAAGTAGTGTTGATGTTTTCCTGGGTCGGACTTCAACGCGTTAATTATCATGAATAGATTTAGTTTCCTCTCCGCGGCGTCACGCCAGATGTTGGTCCTGCAGCGCTCTGAGTGCACAACAGAAATTTAACCCAACAAATGTCATTAATCAACATTAATCATTAAAAAGCCTGAAATGAATTAGATTTTTTTTATTTAATCCCATCCTGGGACGTAAATAAAGGTCTGATGAGAAATGCAGGTATTTTTCCAGAGGTGCTCCCGATGATTGTCAGCTTTGTTTTTTCTGGTGTTTCCCTGCAGATGTTGCAGCAGGTTGTCGGGTTTTTTAGACTAAACAGCTGATGTTGTTGTTTACTCGCCGGTCTTCCAGGTCCAGCAGCGACCTCCGACCCCCCAGGGGTCTTATGGAGGTTTCTGCCTGAAAAGGAGTTTTTGTGATTATACACTCTGTATAAAACATCTTTCTGCAGGTTTTGGGTGGAAATTTCTCCCAAAGCAGAAAGAAAAACAGATCTTTCAACAAGTGGAGCTTTTTTTATTTGGAAAGAAGTTCTGGAGACGAAACTTCAGACGTGAAGCTGAGACTGGACCTTCTGGTTCTGGTTCGGTGAATGTTGCTCAAAGCGAGATTAAACCGGTATCTCGTCATTTGGACACACAGATCCATTTGTTTCTAGTCTTGGCTGCGTTTGCTGGTGGTAGGAAGAGTTTGTAGCTTTCAGGGGAGATTCTGGACTTCACCACATGTTTATGTTTACAGGAGTGACCTGATGTAAAGCCGGACGTTTGGTCCTGCAGCCCCCACCCGGGGAGGGTCTGGCTGGAAGAAGTGGATATGTAAATCCAGTTATAGACAAATTAAAAAACAAATAATAATAATTAAAAAGCGGAGCCTTGTATCCTTAAAGCTCCTCTTGGCCGCCACTCAGCCGCCAGACCATCGTGCCGTAATTCTGGACAAGACGAAGAAGAAGAAATTTGGCGTTTTATTAACGGACTGGAATCGATGTTTCTATAGCAACTAAATCTGGCCTCTGTGATTTTGGGAAAGGTGAGAAAATTCCCTGACAGCTGGTGGGCTTGTATGAATTAATGTCACTGCAAACCGCCTGGACTACAACAACACGAGGAGGGACGTGATTCTGGACGACATGAATAGTAACACGGAGGGACGCGGCGCCATGCCAGCGTCTCTGGCACATACGTGCAATTAAAGAAGAAAAAAGGAAATTGATTGGGGGTGTTAGGAGGATTTGTTTTCCTCTGAAGAGGACATACGTGTGATTTCAGCTTGCAGTGTGAGATGTGTTTGCTCTGAGCAGCTCACCGATCACACGACAAGGTGTCAGAAAAGCAAACTCAGCTTTATCATCAACATCATGACTTAGGAAAAGATGATCATTATGCACCTTATCAGAAACACTCCAACTCTTATTCCCGCCATAAAAGGGATTTCAGGGACGCGGGATTTACTACTGAAGCAATGCGAGTTCATTAAAACGTCACATTTAGTGCAGAAAACAGCTCAAGTGGTTCAGATTAAACTTTGGATTACAGATGGTTTAAAGACGGATCCTCAGTCCTGGTCCTGGAGCGCCGGCGTCCTGCAGGTTTCCCTGCTGCAACGCACCTGATTACAGTCAGCGTGCATGGAGCAGACACATGTCTGAGTCAGGTGTGTTTCAGCGGGGAAAACCTGCAGGAAACCGAGGATTTAAAGAAGGTTTTAACAAGTAAAAAAAGGCAGAAATAAATACTAAAAACTACAATAAAATCATAAAACAAAATTATTAAAGACACGAAAGGTCGAGCGTTTTCTTCTAAAAGAGAAAACTTTCCACTTTCCAGCAGAATTTACTCAATGTGAATGTTTGCATAAATTATAAATGGGTTTCATTAAATACAGGAAAATTAACGGGTTAAAATAATCAAGGCTTTTAATTGCAGAACGTTTGTCGGTTTTCCTGCTCCGCCGTTCACACTGACGCACAGCAGACAGGACGAACTTTTCACTTAAACGCTACATTTAACAACTTTTCACAGTTTTTGTTGAGTCTGTTAAAAGAAAAGGGACGTTTTCTGGTTTTATTGGAGACTTTTGGCGAGTCGCCTGAAAGCTCGTGTAGTTTATGGTAATCAGGAGCAGCGTAAGCCCCGCCCACCGCCGTAAAGAACAACGCGAAGCTTTGTGGCGGCTCTGCTGCATGACCAGACTGCCTCTGATGGATCTGTCCGGGTTTACGGTCACTTATTAACGTCTGGAGGAACGAAGGGTGTAGATGGAGACATGTAAAATGGTAAAATGACTTTTAACATAGAGAAAAAATTTTAACGTAGAGAAAAACTGGAAAGTTTAAAATGACACAAACTGAGCCGGGGATATTTTCTATTTTTCTTTTCTGTTTCATCATTAAATGTGTTTTTCTAATCTTTAGTTTTCAGTTTTAATGTCTGCATCTATTATTTGTTTTTGTTTATTTCGAACAGTAATTAGATTATAACTCAAACATGAATATAAAACAACAAAGCAAACAAAATTAAGAGATTACACACGTTACGCAAAAAATCTCATTTACAAAAGAACAATCTATACGTTCGAAAAGGAAGAAGTGTAAAATGATTCTAATGTCTTCTACTAAATGAAATTGAAGTTAAAATAATGTTGCTTTTTGCTGCAAATATTGTTAAGAATTAAAATATGATTAATGGAGATTATTAATAAAAAGCCTGTAATCAATTAGATTATTTTTTCAATCGAGTCTCACCACTAACATTAAATATGTACTGTATATGTATATGTATATATATATATGTGTGTGTGTGTGTGTGTGTGTGTGTGTGGGTGTGTGTGGGAGGAAAGTGGTTGAAGTTTAGAGGAAACTCAACCATCCCACTGATCTCAGCAGCATTTGGACTCCTTTCTACACGTCTCTCTCACGCAACCCTTTCCAGCCGGCGTCAACGTCTTTCTGCGCACAGAGCATGTTATTTGAATTTTTAAGACCTGATCGTTTCATGGAATTTCATCAGACCTGGCCGCGTTGAGGAGCCGGGTTTAAAATTAGCTCGGGTGCACGAGGCTCCAAGGTGACTGGCTACTGCCATGTGTGCTTGTTTGCCAATTAAAACTCTTGATATAGCTTTCTATTCCTGGTGGAGGTGACGAACAGAGCTGAACGCTGAAATGCCACCGTTTTTCTTGTGTGGGTAATTACAGATGATCTTATTTCTGGCGCTGCCTTGCAGGAGAATCTTTATGTTTCCTGAGTTTGATTCCATTAAAGTTTGACTCGAACTTGTTGAAGGTAGAATAACAGGTCCATTACATTGTCGTTTCTTTAATGAAGCGCAGTAATTAACATGTTAGATGTGAGTTTCCTTTGACAGTTTCTAATGAAAAATGTTCCAGCTTTTACGTTTATTACAGCTGAGTAGAAAGAAAAGGAAGATTAGAGAAAGAAAAGGAGGAAAAACAATCCGTCATTTTCCAGAAGAGGGGATGAAACAACAGTTCATGTCACACACACCTCTGTTAGCCTCAACATGTCAGCGCTGCAGGGAGGATGTTGGGGAAACCAGCAACCTGCTTTCAGCTCTCAGCCAATCAGCAGCTGCCGTTTCTGACCACGTCATCTCCACGTTGAGGCTCAAACACCCTCCAGCTGTTTGCTGAGCGTAGGTTTCTTATAAAGACGTGTAAAAACTCCTGCATCAGTAGAGACTCGTACGTCTCCTTCTCCTCCACCATCAACTTGTCCGAGACCAGTTCAGCCATTACAAACGCACTGGAAGCTGTTGGTTCGTGTTGGTTCGGCTTTACGTGTTGTCAATACTGCAAAGTAACGTAAAAATGTTCCTATCACATCCTTTAAATAACGTCTACAATCCATGTTCACGTTGTTTTCCTTCCAAACGGAGCCAGATGGAGAAGTCAGAGGTAAAAATGTTACGTTGCCGCTCCGCCGCGAGGCGTTGCCGCGAGGCCAAGAGGCGTTGCCGCTCCGCCGCGAGGCGTTGCCACGAGGCCAAGAGGCGTTGCCGCTCCGCCGCGAGGCGTTGCCACGAGGCCAAGAGGCGTTGCCGCTCCGCCAAGAGGCGTTGCCGCTCCGCCACGAGGCGTTGCCGCCCCGCCGCGAGGCGTTGCCGCGGGGCGTTGCTGCGAGGCCAAGAGGCGTTGCCGCTCCGCCGCGAGGCGTTGACACGAGGCCAAGAGGCGTTGCCGCTCCGCCGCGAGGCGTTGCCGCTCCGCCGCGAGGCATTGCCGCGAGGCCGCGAGGCCAAGAGGCGTTGCCGCCCCGCCGCGAGGCGTTGCCGTGAGGCCAAGAGGCGTTGCCGCCCCGCCGCGAGGCGTTGCCGCTCCGCTGCGAGGCGCTGCCGCGAGGCCAAGAGGCGTTGCCGCTCCGCCGCGAGGCGTTGCCGCGAGGCCAAGAGACGTTGCCGCCCCGCCGCGAGGCGTTGCCGCGAGGCCAAGAGACGTTGCCGCCCCGCCGCGAGGCGTTGCCGCGAGGCCAAGAGGCGTTGCCGCGAGGCCAAGAGGCGTTGCCGCCCCGCCGCGAGGCGTTGCCGCGAGGCCAAGAGGCGTTGCCGCCCCGCCGCGAGGCGTTGCCGCGAGGCCAAGAGGCGTTGCCGCGAGGCCAAGAGGCGTTGCCGCGAGGCCAAGAGGCGCTGCCGCGAGGCGTTGCTGCCCCGGCGCGAGGCGTTGCCGCGAGGCCAAGAGGCGTTGCCGCGAGGCCAAGAGGCGTTGCCGCGAGGCCAAGAGGCGTTGCCGCCCCGCCGCGAGGCGTTGCCGCGAGGCCAAGAGGTGTTGCCGCGAGGCCAAGAGGTGTTGCCGCCCCGCCGCGAGGCGTTGCCACGAGGCCAAGAGGCGTTGTGGTGGACAAATGGCGCCTTAACATTAATAAGGCGGGGATTTTTTTTTTTATGCCAAAAGCAAAGAGAAAGAGAGACGGTTGAGTAGATCGATGTGTGTGAATGCTGCCTGACGTCAGGTTAATCGACACCGATGTGAGCGGAGCTTTGCTTTCGTTTAACTCCCTACGAACCAATCAGACGGGGGCCGGACCGCGCAGACGAATCGCAGTGAACGTCGGTCTGCTCGGCGGGATGCAGGGGACGTCAGCCGGGTTTTTAACGGTTCCTGAAAACCGTAAAAACTCCACCATGATGTTGTTTATTTAGTTTTATTTGATCTTTTTATTATTGTGAGAAGGAGTGCGCTTATAAATAACGAAAAAATAAAAATAGCAGCAGGTTCGGCAACGTGATTCGTTAAACTAACAGACAGGAGAGAAAAGATATAAATAATACATTCACATATACAGTTCTTGGAAATAAATAGATGAATAATAATGATGGAGATGAAGAGCTAAAGAAAAGTAAATTATAAAAGAATAAATTAATAAATATAATGATTAGACATTTTTAAAAAAAAATAGGAATCATGAAAATATGATGATGCCGCAATAATATTAATAACAATATCAGTGGTCAAAATAATAACAATATTAATGATAATGATAATAATTACCATGTTAATAATATTAATAATAACAATATTATTATGAATAATAATAATAGTAATAATAACAATATTATATTATTATTATTATTGTTATTATTATTATTATTATTAAGAAGAAGAAGAAGAAGAAGAAAAAGAATAACAATCATAATATTAATATTAATAACAATATTAATAATAGTAATAATAACAATATTATATTATTATTATTATTATTATTATTATTATTATTATTATTATTAAGAAGAAGAAGAAGAAGAAAAAGAATAACAATCATAATATTAATATTAATAACAATAATAAAAAAAATAATAATGAAAATGCAAGTGCCCCTCAGACAGCCGTGACCCCACCACAGCCCCCCCATCCTAGAATTCCATAAATAAATAAAGCATGTTGTAATTTATATATTTGGAATAATATCCAGTTGTTTATTTTGTTAACAGCCGCTGAGTCTGGACGCGACGTCGCTGAAGTTAGCTTGTGATTTGTGATGAACTGTCTCTTTGGTGAAACTGAACCACATCAGACCAGGTCTGCTGAAAAACTGCAGGACTTATAATGTTTAAAACTGGACTGAAATATCCTGCAGATTATGTAGATTTATTAACACTGATTTGTGGCATCTTTATTTTATTCATATGACTCATGGAGACAACATCAGTTCATCCTTTACTTCAGCACCTGGATGGTGTGATGGTCCTGGTGGGAGAAGTGGAGGAAGCAACAGGATGATCAGGGTCGTAAATAAAACAAACGGAATGGAAATGTTGGGAATGAAGAGTTATTAATCCCTCAGAGGAAACTAAAAACTATTTGGTGACCTGATCCACCCAGACCACCAGGACCTGATCCACGCAGACCACCAGGACCTGATCCACCCAGACCACTAGGACCTGATCCACCCAGACCACTAGGACCTGATCCACCCAGACCACCTGGACCTGATCAACCCAGACCACTAGGACCTGATCCACCCAGACCACTAGGACCTGATCCACCCAGACCACCAGGACCTGATCAACCCAGACCACTAGGACCTGATCCACCCAGACCACTGGGACCCAATCCAACCAGACCACTATATCTGGAATCGATAGTGGATCCATATAAGATGGACGTAGGACCAGAACATGGGCTGGCTGCAGGTCTGACCTCATTGGGGTCTAACGCAGGAGGCTGTTTCTACGCGTTGAGCTCAGTGCCGTAAAACGAGCCTCCTGATGTTTCGTCTCTTTGAGGCCTGCTGGAAGTTTCACAAAGACCGTCTGGAATTACGTTTGTCTGCAACATTCAGCGCCAACAAACAGCAAGGTTAAGTTTAGATCATGAGGAAAACATGGAAGTGCATGAGTCATCCGGTCAGCTGAAACCATCCCACACATGGCTGCACCGTAAACCGTCTTCCTCTTTCACCTCCTTTCCTTCCAGCTGCCGAGGAGGCGGGTCATTAACGTGCAGAAAGCTGCGTGAACTTCGGCTACGAGCCGTCAAACAGCTTTCTGCTCACAGGCAGAAAAAACCCAACAAGCTGCAAACATGTGGAAGTACGGACACGAAGCCAGAGAAGCTCTTAGTGCAACCGAGACGACTGGGGGGAGGATGGACCCCCACCAGCCTCGCTGTTCCCATCTGCATCTTCCTGCCTTTCAATTAACCTAATGGAAGTGGCAATTAATTAACTCCACTCAAACAATGATTAAGGACCTGACAATCAAGAGAGCAGGATGAGTGTAAGTAATGGTAATTTAGAGGTAATGATTTCCTGGCAGGAGAATGAAAAGGAAGGAAAAAGCTCAGAGACACACGGATCCTCTGGCTGGCAGCCGAAAATGCTCCGCTTTGTCTCCACGCTGCACTTTCTCATGTCTTACAGCAGCAAATAAAGCAAACATCAGTCCTTACCGTGCTTTTTTGGCCGTTTGTTCCTATTGGTCCTCTGAACACCCCCTTGATGCTCCTCAGCTGTCCGTCACGGAGGTGGGTGGAACTGATCACGATGTAGTAGCACGCCATTGGACAGAGTTGTCTTTCATGTAGTTAAATATCTACCTGTACTTCTCTCCTCCTGCCGGGATTTGAAAGAAAAGTCTTGTTTCTTCGGCTCCTTCTTCGTTTTATAAAGAAGAGGAGGCATGAAAAAAGAAGGAGGAGGAGGAAGAAAAGGAGGAGCACAGTTTCCCCATCACTCCTCTGATTTATTCCCTCTTTTCTCCAAGTTTTTTTGGAAGTTACTCTCTGCTCATCTCCCTTCCAGCTTCAGTCTGCTGTTAAATATTTCACTCTTGCCCTCCTGTCTTCCTGCAGTTTTTCATTCTTTCCTTTCTGAAATTCGCCAGATGCCCCTGCCTCCCCTTAAATATTTCCCTTTAAGCTGTTTTCTCTCCAGATGTTGTGCAGCCATCTCTCATTCATCAATCTTTCCCTGTCATCGCCTCCCCTTCTCTGCCTCTTCTTTTCTTGCTGAGTCTAAATTTCTTCCTGAAATCTCAGCCGCTCATTGATCAGTCTTGCAGCTCCTCCAACTATCTCCAATCCGCTGCCTCCTTCTCCTCTCTGCTCCCTTTTGTTTTTCCCTCCCTCCTGGTCTCTGCCTCTCTAAGTGGTGGGGAGGGATACTTTTTCTCTCCCTCTTCGTCTCTTTTTGCCGCCTCCTTGTTAGTGAGCGGTAGAAGTCTTTCCTCGCTGTCAGAGAAGGCGTGCAGCTTCCTCTCAGATGCTCCTCTCCTCTCTTCTGCTGCGCTGCATGTGTGCTCGCCTCCCTCCCTCCATCTACCTCTTTCTCCCTCTCTCTGCTGATCTCTTGCTCTGTGGCCAGCAGAGTGGTTTGCTCCTCAGTTACCCGCGGTTACCATCTGCCCTTTTAACACATGGAGTGCTGACGCTTGCTCTCTCTCCTCCCTCCCTCCCTCTCATCCCTCCCTCCTCTTCTGTCTTTCTTCTCTCTTTAATCATCTCCTTCTCTCTTTCTCTCAAGCCAAAGGAGACAAGCTCCACCTACCGGTAAGCTGGAGGCGTACAGGGAGTAAAGGTGAGCATGGAGTCGAACAGCAGCAGGGTTTCTTTAAACGTTACCTTGGTATGAACCTCGAATCAGCATCTAAAAGACGATACGAACCATGCAGCCTCGGCTGGATTTAATGCAGGGCTTAGAAAATAAGTGGGGTGGGACTTGATTAGAAAATTTAATGAAAGGTTTTTAATTTAATTCATCTTGATTGATGGCATTTTCATCGCATAACAATATTTGCAACAAAAAGCAACATTTTTAATCTTATTCATTTTAGCGGGCGACTGAATCAAATAACAGACAGATATAAACGCTGTAAAGTCAGCTCCATTAATGTCTAGAAAAATATATTTAAATTAATTTCTATTCACAACAGTAGAACCAAGAACTAGTAAATATCTCTGGCCGAAAATGAACACGCCTGAAGTCCAATTCAATTCAGCTTTATTTGTACAGCACCACTTCACAACAATGTTGTCTCAGGACACTTTACATACACATCATTTCAAGCCAATTCATACATATCCTATAATAGAAACCAACTGATTGCATCGAGTCATGACTTGGATCCAATCCTCCATCCTGAGCTGCACACGGCGACAGTGGGAAGGAAAAAACTCCCCTTTAACAGGAAGAAAACCTCCAGCAGAACCCGGCTCAGGGAGGGCAGCCATCTGCCTCCACTGGTTGGGGTGGAGAGGACAGGAAAGATAGAACAACATGTACAACTGCACTTATTCAGGAAGACCTGCGGAAAAAAAGGAGAAATAAGTTAGAGACGGCAATATTGGCATATATTTATACATTAATATATTAGAGAAATAGAGCGAGGTACTTCTCAGTGCATCAGGTAACATCCCCATTGCTACATAAGTAATGGATGGCTAGACTACCCATAACTATAAGAGCAATGAGCAGAACCTGGACAGTTGGGTCCCGTACATGCAGACTCCAACTCAGGAGATGCTCATATCCTAACTATAAGAATCATGGAAAAGGAAGGTTTTCAGCTCCATCTTAAAGGAGGGAGTCTGCCTCCCGAACCCACGGTGGGAGCTAGTTCCATAAGAGAGGAGCCTGATAGCTAAAGGCCCTTCCTCCCATAGTACTCTTAGAGACTCTGGGAACCACCAGTAAACCTGCAGTCTGAGAGCAAAGTGCTCTATTTGGAATATATGGAACTATAAGATCTTTTATGTACAATAAACACAAGTTTATTGTTTACAAGTTAAAGTACGTTAAAGGTCCATGTATGCTGGACGCTGGAGATGGTCACGCAGAGGGATGGACAGTTTCGTCCATCTTTTGTGTTTGTTACGCACACAGTTTGGTTTGTTTTCAGGAAACTTAGCTGTCCGTCACGACGCAGAAAACGACAATACCACTATCAATCACCAGGGGGCAGTGTTGAGTTGTATTGCAGACACACAACCAGCGAAAGAAATAAACCAAAGAAGAAGAAAAAGAGGAGCAGGAAGAAGCTAATGCAGAAACTCTTTCATAAAAAAAAAAACACCTGAAGAAGAAGTTGAGAACTGCTAAAAATTGATAGTTTTCTTCTTCTGGTGTTTTTGGATGGTTACAAACAACAACGACCGGTGTCGGAATGTAGAAGTGAACTTGGAATTCAGCACCGCCCTCTAGTGGATGAACTGACTTAATGACTATGGCAATATAAAAGATGCATGACCAATATGTATGACAGCGGACATCCCTGTTTGCATACGTAAGGGAGCAGAAATGGGCCTGATATAGAATAGTTTAACTAACAGCTCCAGTCTAAATGTTACAGTACTTTTTACTTTTTAAATGATTCTGTCCACAGTCTTTATGACCACTCGTTAATATCCAGAGGTGGCACTTCCTGGTCCAGAAAGTAAAAGTCCTGTCCGGCAGCTGTTCTGACCAGTCACCAGACAAGCTGAATTTAATGGGCAGAGTTTATTTGCCAGGTAAAGAAGGCTGTTAGTGAAAACACCTGTTCTAAATGTACTGGTAGATCCAAAATAATGGCAGGACTTTTACTTTCTGGACAAGGAATTGCTACCTCCGTTAATATCTGACAGTAAACCAGACTTTGCTGAGGCTTCAGAACATTGTTCTTGGTCTGGATGGTAGTAACTGGAATGTTGTTCCTGTTCTGGATGGTAGTAACCAGAACGTTGTTCCTGTTCTGGATGGTAGTATCCAGAATGTTGTTCCTGTTCTGGATGGTAGTATCCAGAATGTTGTTCCTGTTCTGGATGGTAGTATCCAGAATGTTGTTCCTGTTCTGGATGGTAGTATCCAGAACGTTGTTCCTGTTCTGGATGGTAGTATCCAAAATGTTGTTCCTGTTCTGGATGGTAGTATCCAGAATGTTGTTCCTGTTCTGGATGGTAGTATCCAGAATGTTGTTCCTGTTCTGGATGGTAGTATCCAGAATGTTGTTCCTGTTCTGGATGGTAGTATCCAGAATGTTGTTCCTGTTCTGGATGGTAGTATCCAGAATGTTGTTCCTGTTCTGGATGGTAGTATCCAAAATGTTGTTCCTGTTCTGGATGGTAGTATCCAGAATGTTGTTCCTGTTCTGGATGGTAGTATCCAAAATGTTGTTCCTGTTCTGGATGGTAGTATCCAGAATGTTGTTCCTGTTCTGGATGGTAGTATCCAGAATGTTGTTCCTGTTCTGGATGGTAGTATCCAGAATGTTGTTCCTGTTCTGGATGGTAGTATCCAGAATGTTGTTCCTGTTCTGGATGGTAGTATCCAGAATGTTGTTCCTGTTCTGGATGGTAGTATCCAAAATGTTGTTCCTGTTCTGGATGGTAGTATCCAAAATGTTGTTCCTGTTCTGGATGGTAGTATCCAGAATGTTGTTCCTGTTCTGGATGGTAGTATCCAAAATGTTGTTCCTGTTCTGGATGGTAGTATCCAGAATGTTGTTCCTGTTCTGGATGGTAGTATCCAGAATGTTGGCAGGATCCATTTCTATCTTCGATATCTTGGAAAACCTTTTGGGAACTTCCCCTGGATTTTCTCACCATTTATTGTGGAGTTTTAAGTGGATATACTGAAAATGGTCCTGTCTCACAATAAGAAAGAATCCTTCACAACATTCCTGCATCCAGATGCTGATCTGGATCACTCCCAACATTCAAAAGAGGCTAAGTATGTATGCTGTGTAGGTGTGTGAGAGAAAGTGTGTATTATTGAACTGTCTAAAAACAGGTTGTGCTACATTCCGCCATCTTGCCACTAAATGTCAGATACCTGTCAACTTTCAAAAGTGTAAAAATACTCAAAAAGAAACTTTTGAGGTGCTCATACTCACATATTGTTCTGTATTTTGATGTGGTTTTTTTTAAATAATACATAATGGTGTAATATGTTGAGCACTGTGAACATCTATGCACTAGACGAGTGGCTACTCCCAGCCGCTACTGCATGAGGGGCAGGGTTCAGACCCTGGACAGAACGCCATCCAATCTATCACGGGTTTTTGTTGATTTGGGTGAGGAATTGTCCTGTGTTGGTAAGGGTCAGCTAGCAATGCATGGTGGTGCTGGCACTGTCCTCTATGTTGGCTAACACCAAGTTGCTTGCATAGTCGTGTGTTGGCTAACACCAGGTTGCTAGCATAGTCGTATGTTGGCTAACACCGGGTTGCTAGCATAGTCGTATGTTGGCTAACACCTGGTTGCTCGCATAGTCGTATGTTGGCTAAAACTGGGTTGATGGCATAGTCGTGTGTTGGCTAACACCGGGTTGCTAGCATAGTCGTATGTTGGCTAACACCTGGTTGCTCGCATAGTCGTATGTTGGCTAACACCTGGTTGCTCGCATAGTCGTATGTTGGCTAAAACTGGGTTGATGGCATAGTCATGTGTTGGCTAACACTGGTTTGCTAGCATAGTCGTATGTTGGCTAACACCTGGTTGCTCACATAGTCGTATGTTGGCTAACACCTGGTTGCTCGCATAGTCGTATGTTGGCTAAAACTGGGTTGATGGCATAGTCACGTGTTGGCTAACACTGGTTTGCTAGCATAGTCGTATGTTGGCTAACACTGTTTTGATAACATTGTGATGTGTTGCCAACACCACCTGGCTAACCTTGTCACATACAATCATCGAGTTTTTAGGGTTAATTATCCATGGAAAGCAACAGAACGTGTTTGTTCTACTCTATGCTGCTCTGCCATGACTTTGAACTGCAGAAAAGTTGGGTATATTCCAGTTGAGTTTATGAAAATGGTGTTAACATACAATTTGCTAGTAAGGCAATATTTCAACATTCATTGGGTGCTCAATTTACTTCTAGTATCATCAGAGCCTTTTTTTTATGATTATTATTGAGAGGAAACGGATGGGAAACAGTTTAACATCTTATTTGTGCTAAGTTGTATAATCATGGTTTGACTTACGATATGCTAGCTTGCCCTGGCAAAGGTTACACTGGACCTCATTTTTAATTCTCTTGAAGAGAGCTTGGCACATTTATTTTGTACTCCTTTAGCATCACATTTCACAATGTCACAAACTTTGTAACAGAAGCTACCACAGTAAGGCGTTCTTAGATTTTTTATTTCTGGTGGTTGGCTTGCATGTCTGTAAATTAATGAAACTGTTGGTAGCAGCTTAGTACAACCAGGTTCCGGTTAAAACAAGATAATCCAATACTGAGAGGATAGCCACATAAACTGTTTAACTTTATTTCTTTTTCCTACTTAACACATTCATTTTGTCATCAGGAAAATATATAAAAGCCGTTCCGAATGAAGATTAAAGGCAACATGGAAAGCTTTGAAAACAAATGAGAAAATTTTCTGGTGTTTCAGACAGTATAGTTTTAACTCAAGCCCAAACACATCATTCTCTTGTTTTTAATAAATTATCTAGCTGTATTATTATAAATATTTTAGTTAAATTGAGCTCAGATAGACAGAAATTTATTCATGTGCTTTGAAAGAATCCTTAATTCATTTATGCTGGAGAAAACCCAAAGAATGAAACAAGTTTCTCCAGAAAACAGAAGAGAAGATGATGTTAGCTCATTATAAACTCACGCTTCTAAAATTCAATACATTACAAACTCTATTAAAACCCCAGAAAGCTTATTTCTTTATTTAATTATCCCTTTTAGCTCTTTCAACATTAGCTTTCTCCTTTTCTTATCAATCTAACCATGAATCATTTACTCTGGCCATACTTTAGCTCACTTTTGTCACCAGAAAATGTTGATTCTGAACCTCCAGTATCCGTCAGAACAATCATAATTTTATTTCATCATAACTAGATTAAACTTTCATTTCTTGCATATTTAGCAGAGAAATACTTGGGGCGTATGTTAATGATGAGTTTCTGAGCACTGAGGACTTTATTTAAAAATTCCTCACTTTCCTTATTTTAACATTTCCACGGGGAAACCAGCTCATGAGAGCAGTGCAGATGAATTATGGTGTTACGCCTCATCTAGAAATAATTAAAGTACCACATGTGTTTAGTTCACTGAAGCACCAATGTTGGCTTGTTGACCTGTTTACTATTCAGACAAATGAAAAACATTACAGGACAAATGAGGAGTGGAAGTGAAACAAGGTCCCAGTTCTTAGAAATAAAACAAAATTAAACATTTTCAGATGTCCGACTTGCAGGTGCCTGTTTGGTAATATGACAAAAAGGAAAATGTTGAGTTTTATTTGGAAACATTTGATATGCATTTCACCAGTTAACCATGTATCCAGGTAACCAGTTAACTATGTAACCACGTAGTGAGTTAACCATCTATCCAGGTAACCAGTTAACTATGTAACCACGTAGCCAGTTAACTATGTTCAGGTAACCAGTTAACTATGTAACCAGGTAGCCAGTTAACCATGTGTCTAGGTAACCAGTTAACTATGTAACCACGTAGTGAGTTAACCATGTATCCAGGTAACCAGTTAACTATGTAACCACGTAGTGAGTTAACCATGTATCCAGGTAACCAGTTAACTATGTAACCACGTAGCCAGTTAACCATATATCCAGGTATCCAGTTAACTATGAAAACACGTAGTGAGTTAACCATGTATCCAGGTAACCAGTTAACTATGTAACCACGTAGCCAGTTAACCATGTGTCTAGGTAACCAATTAACTATGTAACCACGTAGTGAGTTAACCATGTATCCAGGTAACCAGTTACCTATGTAACCACGTAGCCAGTTAACCATGTGTCCAGGTAACCAGTTAACTATGTAACCACGTAGCCAGTTAACCATGTATCCAGGTAACCAGTTAACTATGTAACCACATAGTGAGTTAACCATGTATCCAGGTAACCAGTTAACTATGTAACCACGTAGCCAGTTAACTATGTATCCAGGTAACCAGTTAACTATGTAACCACGTAGCCAGTTAACCATGTATCCAGGTAACCAGTTAACTATGTAACCACGTAGCCAGTTAACCATGTATCCAGGTAACCAGTTAACTATGTAACCACATAGTGAGTTAACCATGTATCCAGGTAACCAGTTAACTATGTAACCACGTAGCCAGTTAACCATGTATCCAGGTAACCAGTTAACTATGTAACCACATAGCCAGTTAACCATGTGTCCAGGTAACCAGTTAACTATGTAACCACGTAGACAGTTAACCATGTGTCCAGGTAACCAGTTAACTATGTAACCACGTAGCCAGTTAACAATGCATCCAGGTAACCAGTTAACTATGTAACCACGTAGTGAGTTAACCATGTATCCAGGTAACCAGTTAACTATGTAACCACGTAGCCAGTTAACCATGTATCCAGGTATCCAGTTAACTATGAAAACACATAGTGAGTTAACCATGTATCCAGGTAACCAGTTAACTATGTAACCACATAGCCAGTTAACCATGTGTCCAGGTAACCAGTTAACTATGTAACCACGTAGCCAGTTAACCGTTTATCCAGGTAACCAGTTAACTATGTAACCACGTAGCCAGTTAACAATGCATCCATGTAACCAGTTAACTATGTAACCACGTAGCCAGTTAACCGTGTATCCAGGTAACCAGTTAACTATGTAGCCAGGTAGTCAGTTGACTATGTATTCAAGTAGCCAGTTAACCATGTAACAATGGTGCCAGTTAACTTTCTAACCAGGTAGTTAGTTAAAAATGTAAGAAGGTAGCCAGTTAACCATGTAACTAGTTGCCCATGTAGCCAGATAGCCAGTTAACCATGTAACCATGTAGCCAGTTGACTATCTAACAAGGTAGCCAGTTAACCATGTAACTATTTAACCAGTTAATTTTGTAGCAAGATAGCTAGGTAAGTATGTAACCAGGTATTCTGTTCACCATGTAACAAGTTAACTGTGTAATCATTTAACCATGACTGACTAGCCAGTTAACATGTAACCATGTAGCCAGTTAACCACGTAGCCAGGTACCAAGTTAACTATGTAGCCAGGTAGCATGTTGACCATCTAACTATGTAAACTTTTAGCAAAATAATCATGTAACGATTTAGCCAATTAACCATGTAACAATGTAACCAGTTAACTATGTAACCAGGTAGCTAGTGAACCATGTAACAAGGTAGCCAGTTAACCATGTACCCAGATGGCCAGGTATAAGGTATCCTCTTTTCAGGGTTTCCCGCTCACCGCAGAGGATTTTCCATGTCTGTTTCAAGTCCTCCTCCCTCATTTACTTTTAATTCCTTGTAAAACTCTGTATTTAGTTTTTGTTGTCATGTGATTAAATGTGAACTACATGCGAGCTACATGTAATTCACATAAAAATGTTCCAAAAAGGCTGACATGCACATGTGGTTTTTCCTGTAGGGGCAACTTGCCTTTCGGAGTCTGGGATGGTCGTACCAGTCTTGATCAGCTCTCTCCCTGACTGGCTAAGGATTATGGAAGTCTAATTGGTTTATAAGTAGGTGTATATAATATTTTGTAGGTGTAACATTTACTGGTATTTTCAGACCTGTAGATCTGATTTGTATCTCAACTTGTTACATTTACAAAACCTGAGACAAAGGTTAGAAAACCCATGTTGCTATGCTAACTCCGTATGACGTTTACATACAAAACTGCTGCTTTTAAAAACTCATTTTCAACCAATACTTATAAATCTTCTCTGCCTGCTTGTTTACATGTTAAATATGCATATTGTTTGGATGCAGCAACTTCTATCCAGAGGTTTGTCTGTAATTAAAGACACGAGGAAACAGGGTTTAGCATCAAAGTCATCAAACATTCATATACTGAACTTTACAAAGAACTACATCATGGATGAAAGCTTTGAAAAAGTCCATTTTAACGTAAACTGAACTACCTTCAACTCTACGAGCCTGTAAACAGCTCGGTTATTGCAGCTGCTGCAACTTCTGTAATTACTTAAGAGCTCGGTCAGGAGAAGAAAGTAGGCGTCAGATGGTGATATAAATGAGAAAACAATTACTAGAAGTAACGTGGAGGCTCTCTAACCAAGCACCTGGCTAAAGTGAGGGAAATTGAATGTATATAATGAAAATGTACTATATTTTCCGTTTATTTCACCTGAAACGTATGTTGTTTTGTTCCTAAAACAAATATGCAGCAGCATAATCATCATCTACAAAGCTGCAAATCAGAAGACAAAAGACACTCGAATGAAGCTATTTAGTTTGGGATGTTTTTTTAGCTCATATGTTCCATTTTATGTACATAATTTATGAGAGTTAATAAAGATTTGTGTGTGATTTAAGCCCCACATAGCCGCTGTATCTGAAACAGCATTAAACATCCAAAGATCTGTCCAGATGAAAGTAAATGCTGTAACACGAGGAGCCAGTTTAGAGCTGAGTGTGTGTGTTTTTCTGCAGATCTTTCATGTGAATGTGCCTCCTGGTGAATGCACATTCTCTGCTGGACCTCATTAAGTAGAAAACGCACCAAACGATCTTTTGCAAAAATGACACCCTGCAGCGCTTCACTGCACAAGCTCCACTGCACAAGTCCACAACTTTCTGTTAAAGTGCATCATTAACCGTGGCGTTCTCACACTAGAACATGTCATTTTAAGCGTCCAGAGCTGCACATGCGACATCGAACGCACACTGATGTTTTACTGGTCGTTTCTGGTCCCATGTCTTAAATCGGCATGTAAAACTTGGCCTGTATGTGGAACTAAAACCCACAGCTGAGACTTTTTAGCTTGTCTGTCCCAGTTATTTTTAATTCAGCGGGAAACTAATAAAATCCGTTCTTGTGTTTCTCTCTGAATCATTTGGACTGACCAGATTTGCATCATGTTTGAGGATTTTCCTCAACAGGAAATTGTCAGGACCCCCAGAGGCTCCGTCTGTTTCACTGACCAAATATTGTTCTTCAGCTTTGAAGAAATAACAGAATACAGTAAGAAGCTTATCGAATGAATTTCCTTCTACTTTTCTCCTCCTGGATTCAGTAACAAGCCCAAAACCTTCCCATCCGCTCCAACATAAATCAGACTTTCTTCTTCCTGTTCGGTTCTTCTTGGTTTCTGTGTTTTTATCCTTAATGTGTAGATTTTTATTGTTTCTTTCTGGATGCCGTGACAAGATAATGGAGGCTGCTGCTGGATTTAATGCTGGAAAATAGAAGTAAATGTGAAATGCGCTAATGCTTTGTTTATTTAATGATATTTAAAATACGCCAGCACATTAGATGAAAGTAAACTTGTGCAAATGTGGAGCTATTTATTTTCACAAAGTGCACATTTAGGTGCAGAAGGTACAATATAAATAAAGAAAAGCGTTTCCCGGTGGAGCAGATGTATTTCATGTGCATCTTTGGTCGTGTTTAAGCGAGACGCGCTGCCTGGAGATGGTTGCAAATTAACTTCAAGTTTTTCTTTTGAAAAGTTTGGGAGGCGTACACGGTCAGGATCCGGCAAGGAGGCGAGTTGGAGCGGGCTGAGTGCCGACACAACAACTCTTCACATCACTTCTCAAAACCTCCAACAACCTTGTTAGAGCTTCTGGTTTACTGTCTGGTCTCATCCTCCTTGACCTCCCGCATCATTTGTCACCATTTCTCAGAACTGTCATCGAAAGCCATCTCTCTAAATACGTCTCTTTCCCGGAGTCTGCTGGTGTGCTCCTGGGCTCGGTCGTGGAGCCCTTCCTTTTCACTCGTCTTCCACCTGTGCACGGTGTACAGTTCGCAGGCCGCTATTGGCCAGACTTTCATGTCACAGAGTGAATCCTGACAGCAGCGTTAGGTCGTAGCAGCAGGCAGCAGCACCACGGCTTTTTTCACCAACAATCTTTTCTGGTTCTGTTCATGGAATCTTCCTGATGGACAGAGCAGCAGGTAAAGCATCGCCTCTACGTCCTCCATTGCTGTGCCGTGTGTTTCACAAACAAATTACTTTACAATCCTTACAAGCCACATTGCTACGCCCACACTGAAGCCACCTCAGTAAGCGAATCGACAGGGCATCATGAAGCAGCTCCGACATGCTGGCATCTGAGGGAACTTCTGGTAGAATTTTACACGTCTGTAATCCTACTGCAATCAGTTCAAGTGTTTGTTCTAGTCACAACTTGGACCAAAATATGGTTTTGCCTTGTTGTATTATCAGCAGCGCTTTGATAATAGAAAACAGATGAAGAGTAACTTTTTGCTGCTTTCCTGCTTGGAGGAGGAGAGAAGGTCGCCACATAGCAGACCTAGTAACTATAATACACCTGTATGCTAATTATCCAGAACTGTGTAATATCTAAGTAATACTTTATGTAACTAATCGAGTTTTAGACTGGAACCAACAAGAGAGTCATTTTTATAAATATGACACTTTATATATTCTGGTATTTAACTGTTTTGTTAGTTTCCCCCTTCTTGTATACGTTACTTCTTTGAAAAAGAAATTAAAATGATCCATTACGCTGCATCTCTGCATCACTGAAGCTGTTGCTGTAAATGCTGTTAAAAGTTTTCACCCTCTCAGTGATTAGAAGAGATCATGTTTCACCAGTTTTAGCCTCTCTACACTGGCTCCCTGTTAAATCCAGGATAAAGTTTAAAATTCTTCTCCTCACATATAAAGCTCTCCATGACCAAGCTCCATTGTACATAAAAGATCTTATAGTTCCATATATTCCAAATAGAGCACTTGGCTCTCAGACTGCAGGGTTGTGGGGATGTTACCTGATGCACTGAGAAGTACCTCGCTCTATTTCTCTAATATATTAATGTATAAATATATGACAATATTACCGTCTCTAACTTATTTCTCCTTTTTTCCGCAGGTCTTCCTGAATAAGTGCAGTTGTACATGTTGATCTGTCTTTCCTGTCGTCTCCACCCCAACCAGTCGAGGCAGATGGCTGCCCTCCCTGAGCCGGGTTCTGCCGGAGGTTTTCTTCCTGTTAAAGGAGAGTTTTTTCCTTCCCACTGTCGCCGCGTGCAGCTCAGGATGGAGGATTGGATCCAAGTCATGACTCGATGCAATCAGTTGGTTTCTATTATAGGATATGTATGAACTGGCTCAAAATGATGTGTATGTAAAGTGTCCTGAGACAACATTGTTGTGAAGTGGCGCTGTACAAATAAAGCTGACTGAATTAAGACAAAAACATCAGCATTAGCGTCGCTGTGGCTAGAGCAAGCTAGAGTAGCTGTGCTACGTGAAGCTAATGGACCGGGGAGGTTTATAAATGAGGACCGGGGACCTCATTTATAAACCTCTGTGTAGCAACGATGACTACAGGTGGCGTTTGTAGAGAGAACTGGAAATGTAGAGCACAAAAACTTCCAAACAGTGCACGTCCTTCACCTGTTTCTGTTTAGGAATCAGGATCAACACTAAATGAGATGCACGGGAGGGAGCAACTTGCCCCGCCCACACACTGGGTCAGGTGATCGCCCTGATAAATAGTCATCTATGTCATTTCCAAGATGCTTGAAGAACGAAAAAGTGACATTTTTTAGAACACAAGATTGAGATCCTGACAGACTTTATGGTTTATTTGGATGGACGGCACGAGAAATTTTCCATGAGGGTTTTAAAGTTTCTGGAAATCATGAAACATGAACCTGTGAAATTTGAACATATAACGCATGCACAGACACGCAGAGATTTTATTTATTTAACTTAAAAAACCTTGCTTTTTTCCTAAAACAGGAACAGCTGATCATAACAGGCATCGTTCATAAAACAGACTGCCATAAGTTCACACTATGAAAGCAAGAGGATCATTAGTTCAAACACAAAAACAGAATTACATATCCCGCTTTCAGGCCTGGATGATTAATCCAACATTTTAAAATAAAAACAGAAATAAATGTCATTTCTGCAAATCAATAGTAAATATTTAACATAAAATCACTAAGTACATTTAAAGAAAAAGAAAGATTTTTAATTCCAACAGGTTCTTAAAAATCAACGTCAACAAACTGGCATGGAACAGCTCTCTAAATACCCCCAAACAAAAGCAGGTTGTGCACAATGCTGCTGTTCAGCTTCTGCTGATATCACAAGATTCATTCAGATCGATTCATTTTAAGGAAAGGACTTTGTGCTGAAGTGACCTTTGCCCCGTTACGCCTCTTCTGAGGTCACCTGTTACGCTAAACGGCGTCTCTGGAAAAGTCTGAGAACCTGGCATCGCCTAGAGGCCCAACGCAGAAGGTTTCAGCCTGCGATGAAGAGTCGCTTTTTTCAGTCAGAACTCTGCTCATGTGCCATGTGTGACTGGTTGTGAAAGCTCTTCCTCCTCTTGGACCCAGGAGGACCTCCTCCTGTAGCTCAGGAGGTAGAGCAGTCGCCCTTATGCTGGAAAGTTCAGGCTTCCCCTGACTACATGCCGAAGTGTCCTGGGGCAAGACACCGGCGCGATATAAGTACAAGTCCATTTACCATCTGATGTTCTGCCTCACGGTGTTTGTCCTCTGTCTCTGAGCTGCGTTGTGAGAGAAACCTGAAGACTTCTGTGATGTGGATGGTACCGCTTCCTTTTCTCTTGTCCTTCATCTTCAGACTCATCCTCATGTTGTATGTCGGTGTGGATTGCACTACGTATTCCTCCGCCTTCACAGACGTCAGGTTGACAAAGCAGGAGCAGTAGCATCCAAGATGGGAGCAAACGGAAGCTTTTTAACTTGCTTTCATTTTCTCTGGAAGAGTGGCGAGGTCCCGATAGCTGGTCAGCAAGGTGGCCGAGCAGGTCAAACAGATGCCTCTTTTCCATTAGTACCAGCTTGTCTCAACTTAACTCGCCTCAACTCGTCCCAGCTTGGTCCTGGTTTAGTACCAGCTCTAAAATGGGCGGGGTTTGTGTGAAATCACTGTGTCGTCAGAATTGTGCACGAAAAAAAAAAAAAAAAACAGAAATAAAAAGACGCGACTAACACAAGATGATGGACTACGAGTCAATATATCTGCTACTTGGTCTGTGGCTAGTTTTCAGCAACAAAATAAAAAAGCTAGTGTTGGCAATTATAGCTTTTAGCTTGGCTAGTGGTTAGTGCTAACTGATATTAGCCGACATTAACGGTCACACAAAATGCAGGAGAGTATGAAGCCATCATCCATCAGTAACTAGCTGTTATTATTGTTATTATCACTTCAATTTATGTATTATCTCCTCTACACAAAATAATAACCAATGGAAACAATGGAAATCCACTCACCATCCACTAATATACTCTCCAACACGGTAGTGGCCGAATCAACACCAATTATCTTCCCATTGCTCGCCGGTCGCTGACCATAAATCGTATCCATTTGTTGGAACCACTTCCGGTCTCGTCTGTTTGATCCACTCCGACCATCGTGGTCCTTGACCTGCCGATTGTCACTTTAGATCTTTTTCAGCTTCTCTCGATGCTGCTGGAAACTCCATTGCTACCCGTAGACATTGAGTCGGAAAGCTCTTGATAGATTTTTTCATTTCGTGTCGCTCCATCTGGTTCCCTCTGTATCCTTTCCTCAGCAACCAGAGACATGTCTCCACCTCAGTGTTGGACCACGGAACAGACTTTTGTAGCGCCATTGCTCATCACGTAATGTAAACAACTTGAGAGTTGGAGTTGCTCTTCCAGTGATGTCACTCTCTGACCTCTGATTGGCCCGATTGGAAGCGCCCCTGACCAATAGCGGCATGCAGCCTGGCGACGTCGCACACAACCCAACTCAGCTCGCTTAGAACCTGGGCTGAGGAGTGACAGAAAAGTACCAGTAAACGGGTACAAAAGCCGAGTGAAAAACCCTCCAAACCGAGGCGAGTTAAGTTGAGACGAGCTGATACTGATGGAAAAGAGTTATCTGAAGGGTCCACATGTGTTTTGTATTACAAAAACATAAAAAAGACATTTTGTACACATTAAAAGCATTAACGCCCTTTTTTAAGGCCTTTAAATCCTTTTTGATTGAGTCAGTTGTCAGTAGATGTTTGATTGAAAGACAAACAACTAAACTTTTGTTCACCTCTGCAGCTCATCAACGAGGCAGCTGCTGCACCGTGTCGGGAGAAGTGATTCCACACCTCCTCCTGTATTCTGAGGCCTCTTCTGTCTGAGATGGGGGGTTGGCCCCATGAGACCGTGCAGATGGGACAGCTTGTGCCGTACTCCAGGCCGTCACATCCAGACGGTAAAATGTCACAAAAATGTCAGGGGAGACCCAGTTGGCTCCGGAGCAGATACTCTCCAGCGATGCACCACTGAACAGCAGCGAAAAAGGCCAAACTACCCCACAGTAAAGCGCCGTCACACACAGATTATTGGCACTGCTGCCGTTACTCAGAGACCAGTTCGATATTTTATTTGCCTGCTTTTCATCTAAAGACTATAAAAAGCAGAGTTGTGTTTTTATTGGACAGTAGTGTTGGCTTATTGGAAACAACAAAGCTAGAGGCCCTTAACATTTAGTCATTACCAGTGACAGAAGCATGCTCTTCGCAATCACTTCGCAACTGTAAAGAGGTGTTAAATAATCTATGACCTTTATAGGACCGGTAGGAATTGCAACCAGTTTGGCAGAACTCATCTCCTCCTGCAAGTTTCTGGCACAGAACCAACCTCCACCATTCCTCCTCCTCCTCCTCCTCCTCCTCTTCCTCTGCAGCTGACATAAAGATGCCATGTCTTAAAGAGGATAAATTAGCTCTAATGAAACTAAAAATGCAGCATAAGTGTCTGTTTTGATGAGTTAATGCATGAAGATCATAAACACAAGAACAATAACAAGAGTCCTTGTTTTGCTGCAAACAAGGCCGTTGTGTCCTGGAACCACGCTAACACACGGCGCTGCAGAAACTTCACATTTATTATTGAACAGTTTTGGATTTACAAGAAAAAAGTTTTTTGTTTGTTTGTGTGAATTAATATCTGAACATTTAAATGTCAGACCCCAAGTTTTAAATATCAGTTTTAGTTTGAGAGAAATGTTTCCGCTGTGGTTTAACATTTTATTTGTTTCCCAGGATGATGCTGGAGCTCTTTCACCACCAACTATTAATCTGATTTTTTTTCAGCTTTCAGCTTCCCAGACACAACTGTGCTATCCATCAACATGTTGAAACTTCACACTGATTTTACTTCATTGTGAATAATACCGAGGACCCTGCTTTTAATTAGGATTCATCATCCAGCTGCATCCTGGCAGCTTCATGAGGCTGTGTGCGTGTAAAAGGGGATTTAGCCGTTGCAACAACGGTAGCCTCCGTGGATCAAAAAGGCTCAAAATCACTGATGAAACCATGTCGTCCCAAACTTCATTGAGTGTTCGTTCAGGTGAATGATTTCATAAATACCACAAACTGCATCACATCACGAGTCTGGATGGTTTCTCCTCTTCTGGTGGAACAGCAAGTTTACGTGGTTTCAGTAGCTTTCAGTAGCGAAAAGCTAAAAGCTTTATAAACTGCATTTACTGCCACAAAAAGCCGATGTTTACAGGATGCGCTGTTATGCTGCTATGCTAACAGTGGCTAACAAAACCCAATGACTTTAAAGCTACATAAAGCACATAAACATCCTCTTCCCTACCAACAAAGCTGGTGTGTTTTAGCAGGATCTACAGTTATGCCGCTATGCTGACTTAGTAGTAGCAGTACAGCTGACTTACTGGTGGAGGAGAAATCAACTTCAGCATCCCTTTCTGCTTCCTGGTCTCCTTCCACCTGGGGAGGGCCAGCTCCATGGTGATCCTCCTTACTGGACGTCCGGTTACGCTGCTTTTTCAGTTCCATTTCTTCTTCATCAGCGATGTGAAAACAGCTCCTACATTTTTCTAAATGACAAACAAATTTTCCAACGTGACGGGGTTGTAAGCCTCTCTGGCTTCTCCTCCGGCGTTTCAATCACTGCCTGTTGGCTCTTATTCCATGTTGGTGCTGTTTGTCCCTTATCAGCAGCTGTAGTGTCAAGATGGCAGAGTGTCATGGCGCTACCAGCTTACCTGTCATATGTAGAAACTAATCTAAAATTCATGGCCTAAGAAATTGTGTCAGATTATTGTGACATAACGACCCGTAAAGATGAAACATTCATTCATCCATCATCCTAACCGCTCAGTCCGATTAAGGGTGGCGGAGAAGCTGGAGCCTATCCCAGCAGTCTTTGGGCGAAAGGCGGGGTACACCCTGGACAGCTCGCCAGTCCATCGCAGGGCGTAAAGCAGAACATGAAAAAGATAGTCTTTAATGTTGTATAAAAAAGGCTGTGAACAGAAAGAAAACGAAGAATTTTTGTAGTGTTATGTGATAAAAATACAGTTTTTAATGGAAAAACCCGCTAAAACCTCATCTCAGAGATACTCTTTTCATGTGCAGGGTACCGGAGCTTCGGTCTTCCTCGCCATTTCTCTGAACTTCAGCAGAAACAGCGTGCGTCTAAATCAGTTCTGCCTCGTCTCTTTTAATTTCACACCTTCACAAAGCTGACGCTGTAAAAGCAGCTCTCTTGAAATAATTAGCTGGTAATGAACTTGTTCGATAATGAGGGAGATTATCTACCAAACACAGCTGGGACGAGCTTCCGACCATTCCACTGCAAAGGTCTCGTGCTTAAATATTCACCGCCTCAAATGAAGAGATGAGTGTTTGTGGGTCACCCAGCTGGCAACATTTACTGGTGACTGCTGGTGCTGATTAATGTCCGGAGCTTTTAACCGTCAGATACGTTAAAAAGGGGAAGTCTGCATGTGTCATGTCTGCAGTTTATATTTACATCGTGTCGTGCAACGTTACATCTATGTTCCAGTAGTAGTTTCTATATGTGTGATCATTTTATGACTTCTGCTAATAGTCAGACACAGCCAAGAATTTTAGATTGGTTTCTACATACGAGTAGGTCAGTAGGGAAGCACCTTGACAGTCTGCCATCTTGACACTACAGCTGCTGGTAAGGGACAAAAAGCACCAAAGCCCTAAAAGGCAGCGTGACCGGATCATTTAGAAACAAGGATGAACATGGAGCTGGCCTTGCCCGGGTGGAAGGAGACCAAGGAGGAGAACAATTTTAACGATTTCTCCTCCACCAGTAAGTCGGCTGTACTAGCTAAATTAGCCCAAAGCTAACTGTTTTCATTGGTTTTGTTAGCAAGTGTTAGCATAGCAGCATAACTATAGATCCTGCTAAAACACACCATCTTTATTGGTACGGAAGTGGATGTTTACGTGCTTTATGTAGCTGTCCGGCTTTTAGTCTGGCTTTTGGTCTGACTTTAAGTCTGACTTTTAGTCTGGCTTTTAGTCCGGCTTTTAGTCTGGCTTTGAGTCTGACTTTTAGTCTGACTTTTAGTCTGGCTTTTAGTCTGGCTTTTGGTCTGACTTTTAGTCCGGCTTTTAGTCTGACTTTTAGTCTGGCTTTTAGTCTGACTTTGAGTCTGACTTTGAGTCTGGCTTTTAGTCTGGCTTTTGGTCTGACTTTGAGTCTGACTTTGAGTCTGGCTTTTAGTCTGGCTTTTGGTCTGACTTTGAGTCTGACTTTGAGTCTGACTTTGAGTCTGACTTTGAGTCTGACTTTGAGTCTGGCTTTTGGTCTGACTTTGAGTCCGGCTTTTAGTCCGGCTTTTAGTCCGGCTATTAGTCCGGCTTTACCGCCACTGAAAGCTACTGAAACCACGTAAACATGCAGCTCCAGCAGAAGAGGAGAACCAGATTCAGAGTGTTCTGTTCTGTTTTCTGTGAACTTGTCGGATAGCAGAGGTTGGAATGATGTTTTCAGGACTCCATGAAGTTTGGGATGACGTGTTTTCATCAATGTTGTCGAGGCTCTTTGATCCACGTCGGCTACCGTTGTTGGTAAAGGTGTCGGTAGAGGTGAGGCGCTAGAAGTTAGAAAACAGTAATTCTTACACAATATCCTTCTTAAACTTTCCTTCTTTAAACGGAGAAATTGCATCTTTGGAGTTTTAATGACATTTTCTACCAACATTGGATTACAGCAGGTTACAGAACACTGCATCCGTCTGCTGTTTGTCTTCCTGCAAATGTTGGAGAAAAAGGATTTAATATCAGTGAGAATCTGGTTTATTTATTCATTTTACAAACATTAGCTCATAGATTTCTGAATTTAGGAACCATAATTTAGAAAACACAACAATATGGAGTAAAATAAGTTTTATTAATGGTTCATTTAGAGCATTCAACCATCTGGATGCAGAAAAAGCAAAATAATCACATATGTGAGGTTGAAGGAAACTTTAAACATTTAAAATAGAAAAAACTTTGAACATTAAAAATGGATAAAAGTGTTTTCACTCCACGCGTTCAGACCAGACGACGGAAACGTTTTCTGTGTCCGATATGGAGCTTCTCTGTTGTCACATTTCCATCTGAGAAACACGACCAAAACAAGCTGCAGCTAGTTTAGCTTCTACAGAGCAGAAGAAGAGGATGATGACGGAGATGAAGAAGCAGAAAGATGAAGAATGCTGCATGTGTAACACAATGATGATGATGAAGAAGATGAAGATGAATAGAAAGGGGATGAAGCTTAAGAAGAGGAAGAAGGAAATGATGATGAAGCAGATTAAGTAAAAGATGAAGAAGAATCCCGGGGACATCAGAGAATGATGTCATCACCTGCACCAGCATCCCAGTCTGGGGGTTGTAGTCCTTTAAAGATGATTTGTAGTCCGTTGAGGTTTGTAGTTCTGTAACTGCTGATAGAAGCCGGGATTTGGGCGGATCGATGGTCTTGCTCGCTTCGTTTGGCTGTACGCATCGTCAAACGAAAGCCCCTCCCGCAACATCAGGTAGCCAATCACAATGGAGGAGCAGCGGGACACACCAGCGTTACAGTGGACGAGCACCACACCGTCCTGCAGCGAGAAAGACAAACGGTCAACTGGAGCTGCGACCGGTCAGTTTCCACCATTTCCATGGAGACGGTCTCACGCTTCCTGTCACACAGAAGAAGCAAATGCCTCTCTGATCAGAGGAGAAAGAAGATGCATCATTCAAGAGGAGAGTAAACAACAAGACGCATTGAGGGAAGCCAACGTTTGCTGCCAGGTGACTGCGTTAAAGGAGCATTACGTAACTTTCCAAACTTAAAACTCAGACTTCCTGACTGGTTTTGTGGCACAGTGACATTTATCATGTATATTTCTGGTGCTGTCGCTGGCAGGACGCATCCTGACAGCTGAGAAACCAGATTTTACAAGGTTTTCTTCCCAGATGACCCTAAACACATCAGCTGATTCAGCAAAGAAGCACAAGACAACATTATCAGACAGAGAGAGAGTGAGAAATAAGACAAGAGTCGTGCCTTTTACTAGCTGGTGAGATTATCGTTATATTTAATGGAAAGTTGGAGAACTTAGCCCAGTTCTTTGCACCAATCTTTATGGTATTAATTCTTTGTATTTTAACATCGGTGAAATTATGGGGTGGGAAGGGAGTAAACAAAACAAAAAGAAAACCCTACTGTTTGATTTCCTGCTTGTGTTGTTCTCACTCATATGTAAGTCGCTTTGGATAAAAGGGTCTAAATGACTGTAGAATAGAATAGAATAGAATCTGCCAGGGCAGGTAGGATGAAGATAGACGCTGGATTAGCAGTCAAAAAGAGGAAAATCTCTCCAAGTTCCTTAGTTTATCTTTAAATGTTGATTGTTCCTGTTGGTGTTTTCCAGCTGCTGGAACTGAATTCATTCATTTAAAAAGTTGGCCACAGTAAAGAGCTACGCAGCGTCTTCATACATCAGTACCATAGACCGTATATGAAAGATGGACGGAGCCTCCAGCGGTTAAAAGTGAAGCCGGTGTGGAAGCACATAAAACTGCAGTTCCCCCTTCATCCACTAGGGGCTGCAAAACAGAGCAAATCCCCATAGACTCCCATGTTAAAAAGACCAACTTCACAGCAGAAATAAACATGTTTACAGCAGGAATAAACATGTTTATCTCCGCTTACCTCCGTTAGCTGGTTAGCTCCCGTTATCTCCGGGTTAGCTCAGTTAGCTCTTAGCTACAGAAAGCTCGGAGTTCGCTTGATGTCAATCATCCACCATGACGCTCACAGCCCCCCTCTCAGCTCCACCTCTTTGCCCATATTTGTATTTTCCGGGTGAGACGACGCGCATGCTCCTGCCAAGATGGTGATGGTAGGAACCGCCCACCGAGCTTCAATTCAGCTCTTCAGAAACCTACGGGTGACGTCACGGAGGCTCCGCCCATTTTTTCATATACAGTCTCTGGTTAGAAGCAAACAAATTACTGAACTGCTACATGAGTACCAGTACCAGGAGGAACCAGTACCACGCCGGAGGAACTGCTGGAGGATAGAAGCAGACGACTGTGAAAGATCTAAACCTTCCAGAAGCAGAGCAGCTGCAAAGAGAATCTGCTTGAAATCTGCCAATGAAGCAGCAGAAGGAGTCTCTGGATGAAAGGTCTGATCGCACCCGGCTGGCTCGCCAGGAAGTTCTTCTGACACACCGAGGACACCAAGGCTTGATAATGTTCAATACCAGCCAGATGAGATCGGTATTTTTCTTGCAGAGGATTTTGGGAGCAAAAATCTGAAGAATGTGAATGAAAATCAACAAATATTTACTTTTCTCAAACAACTGTGTGAAAAAACGAAAAAGTTATTTTCTTATTTTGTGTCATTGTTGATGTTTTTTCTTTTGTTCACAAACAAAAAACTAAATCTTTGCTCTGTGTTTGATCATGATCAATAATTGAAGGCAAAACCATTAAATGATTACATTTTGAGCAAAAAGTATCAGTATCGGCGATACTGGAAACCAAAATGATCCGGATCACCCGACTCTGATCAGGACTCCGTCAACGCTCCGCTGCGGTGGACGTCCTGTCAGCATTAAAGCTGCAGAACGATGGTCTGGATGCTGAATTTACTCTGCTAAGATGAGCTTCATAGATCTAAAGATCCCCTTGATAATCTGAATTGTTTGTTTATTTGGAATAATGTTTGTTTTTATGGAATCGTACTGCTGGAGCTGAGCTACAGCCAGAAAAAGGATGGAGAGAAAACAGAAAGGAAAAGTAAAGTAGACAGAAAACGAAGAGGAGATAGATATACACCACAAAGAAAATCCTGCAATCCAACCACCGATTCGAGACCATCTGTTTCACCTGTACAGAAACAGAGACAACAACTGTCAGGAGCACCAGAGATGAACAAGCTGAAAAGAAACCACGTATTTCAAGTAAAACCAGAAACACACAAAGAAACCAAACGGAAAAACGGCCGTTGGCGAGTAAACGGACAGAACAACACCGTGGACGTTTTACTGCAACCATGTCAACGTGATGAACGCGTTGAAGCTCAAGGGCAGTGACGTCTGAAAGAACTCTGCGTAAAGGTGTGTCAGGACCATTTACTGCAGATCTCGTTGTGGTTTTACTAAAACTAAGAAGTGGCTGTGAACTATAAGCGATGGACATGAGGAGAATTTCCTCTCAGCTGTTTGGAGCTTTCTGCCGGCTGATATCTCACAGGAGCAGAAACCGCAACATTAAGCGAGTAATTCTGTTTTTGTATCGTTTAAAAATGATTACCATCCTCTGATGAATCATCCTCGTGTGTCCCACCGTGACAGTTCAGTAAAATCACAGCTTGACGTGTCGTTTCACCTCATTTTGCTGCTCAGAAAACCAGTTTTTCCAAAACCTCCGAAAGCACCATTAGACAGAGCGCATTGAGCAAGTGGAGGAGACAGATCTGCATCTGTGGACGTGCAAGTGTGTCAAAACTTACCGAATGAATCATATTAACGCTGGTGTGATTATTTTACTGCCTGGAGAGCCTGGCTGGATGCATCCAGGCCCTCGGCTCGGCATCCAGCCCAGCATAGCGACACGTTTGTCTCTTTTGTACAACATGCAGCCTCTCTCGCAGGAAATGGCGGAAATGGAGCGGAACTGAAACTCTTAAACTCAATTTTGATTTTCTGTGTCAATCAATACCCATTGGGGGGTCAGGAGTTTAAAATCAGCTAGAAACAATTGACATGTTATCATTGCTATCTGTGTTTTCCTTTAAAAAATCTAAACCGATCAATGGGCTCCTCAGGGTAAAATACAATCTAATCTAATGAAACGCGGACAGATCAAACATTTCTATCCACGGACGAGTTCCTCTGCCGGTTGCTGCATCAACACCGTGACGTATCAGTCTTGTTTTTCTTATTTAGGAGGAAAAAACAATTACAGCAAACACAGACTGTTTTTATATTTGCGCTCAGGTCACATTACGTTTTGCTTGCGGTCAATCTGACAGAAGCACGAAGGAAAAGCTGCGAGTCTGTTTGGAAATTTCCACCTAACAAGGAACAACATGCGGCTGGTAAACCCAGTTTGAGCAGAGACACTTTCTCGCCTTCCACATGAAATGATCCGAGCCTTTTAATAGGTAATCAGACCACCCAGCTCACCTTTGTGCTGAGTTGCAGATAAGCGCCGAGCGTAGATGTGTGTAAATGCATCACCGCTGTGTGTAGGAAGCAGAACAGCTGTGTGTGCACACTGACATGTTGAATTAGCCAACAGATATGAAAGAAGGCGTTTCCAGGCTGCATCTGCCTCCTGAGAGAAGGTGGATGCAGAACTGTTTAAACTGATTTCATACGTTTTTTCATTTGGGAAAAGCGTGAACTACTCTGAGTGAGAGTGTGTTTGTGTGTGTTTATTTTGTCTGCAGCGGTCAGAAGCAGCAGAAATGATTTGGGTGAAGCAACTGGAGGTGAATGCGTCATATTTGCATTTAAAAGCACTTTTTTTTCTGAAGTTCTTCCGTTTAACAGCTGGTTGCGTTCAGTGTGACACGTTTTTGTGTTTGGATGTGATGTTTGGCGTTCTCTTTAGTTCCTGGTTTCCTGTCTTAGTTCGTAGTTTTCCTGGTTTGGTTCCCGGATGTCTAGTTTCTGATTTTGCTTTCCTGTTCATAAGCTCACCTGGACTCATTAGTTAAGTCATTCCACCTGTGTCTCGTTATGTTTGTGTGTGTAAATATACGGCTTGGTTTCTGTTCCCAATCGCTGGATCAGTGTGTTAGACCAGGTTTCCCTGGTGACTTCTGCCTTCAGTTTATTCTGTGATTAAAACCTCTAAGTTCTGCATCTCTGGCTCCTTTCTCCTACATTTGGGTCCACACCTCCACCACCACTTATGACAAGAAACTTCTAAACTAGTTAAAAACATCCTGTTAAAAAAATGTTACTAAACATTTTGGAGCGTATTCACGTCAGGACATCCAGGAGACTCGGTTCCTTCTAGGGCTGTGACGACATGCTTTTGTCCCAATTCGATTCCAATTTTTTGGGTGCCGATTCAATTTAAATTGTGATTCTCACAATTCCTCAATTTTGGGGATTTTTGTAGATTAAAAACAAAATAAATGTTTAAAACTTTTTTTTTTTTGCTCATTTTTCTAGATTTCAGTTAGGAAATCTAGAAAAAGTAGCCAGACCATCGTTCTGCTGCTATAATGCCCAAGAAGACAAGTAAAAAGATTTAAAAAATAATAATAAAAATGACAAATTTTATAATGGATTTTTTTTTTATTTGTTTGGAAAAAAAAAATTTCCACAAAAAATCTATTTTAAAATTGCGAAGCAAAAAATTCAAATATTTGACTTTTCAAATTAATTTTCCCACTCCTAGTTCCTTCGTTTGGTTTCTTTCAGACCACCTCGACTGTTGCGCATTTACAGCACCTGCCCACTAGGGGGAGATATTCCCCAAAACAGCATCTGACCAAGAAGACAGAAGAAAAAATCCTGCTCTTTGATTGGCTAGGGCCGAAAAGGCTCGTTTGCTACAACCAAACAATTGGGTTTCTGTTTTTACTTCCTGTCTTCTGCTTCCAGCCTTAATGGACCTTCAGCCTGCGCGACACGCTGAACGCCGACATTAAATAAGGATTTGAAACGAGTTCAGTGACGTTGTTCCCACTGATGTCCGTGTTTATTCTCAACCGACACCCTGTTAACTCATTTAGGGGGTTTATTCTTCGTTAAAACTTCCATCTTTTAAGTTTTGCTGCTGGAATATTTGTTTCTGTTTAAACCATAGACTGTATATAAAAGATGGGCGGAGCCTCCGTGACGTCACCCGTAGGTTTCTGAAGAGCTGAATTGAAGCTCGGTGGGCGGTTCCTACCATCACCATCTTGGCAGGGGCATGCGTGTCGTCTCTCCCAGAAAATACAAATATGGGCAAAGAGGTGGAGCTGAGAGGGGGGCTGTGAGCGTCATGGTGGATGATTGACATCGAGCGAACTCCGAGCTTTCTGTAGCTAAGAGCTAACCGAGCTAACCTGGAGATAACAGGAGCTAACCAGCTAACGGAGGTAAGCGGGCTAAAGCTAAGTCACGTTGTTAACCAGCTAAAAACCGCGGTTGTTCTACATTCTTCTGACTTGAAGCGGGAGATCGGGGACCTGTCAATCAAAAGGACACGCCCCTAAATATTCAGAATTTACAGATTAAATTACTTTTAAACAGAAGAGTTAGAAAAAAATTCACTCCCCCCACAGTTGTCATGAAGGTAAACCTGGCCTATTAAACCTAAAATGGATTTTTGAACCAGGCTGTAAACATGTTTATTTCTGCTGTAAACATGTTTATTTCTGCTGTAAACATGTTTATTCCTGCTGTAAACGTGTTTATTCCTGCTGTAAACATGTTTATTCCTGCTGTAAACATTTTTATTCCTGCTGTAAACATGTTTATTTCTGCTGTAAACGTGTTTATTTCTGGTGTGAAGTTGGTCTTTTTAACATGGGAGTCTATAGGGATTTGCTCTGTTTTGGAGCCCCTAGTGGATGAAGGGGGAACTGCAGTTTTTTATGCACTTTTGCATCGTCTTCACTTTTAACCGCTGCAGGTTGCCACAAGAGTCATTATGATCCAATATGGCGGCTCAAGCAAGCGCAACACCTTTATGCTCTCTAATGTCGTGTGACGCAGATCTCTATTTGATCCTTTCTGTAAATATACTGAATCTGTGCTTCTATGTTTGCATCATTGATTGATACTTTCTACTCTTCTCAACTAAAGCATTTAAGCAGACTGCTGGAGAGTTTAGGTTTTTACTGATCCTGAAGTTTCACAAAATGGTTACTTGTCATTCAAATTATTGTAATTAGTGACGTAATTGTCTTTCAGTCTTCGATTTTCTGCCTCTTTATACTGAAACCTTCCTAACAAATTAAAATCTATTAGACTCTAACAAAGAATTACATCCATTCAGGGGAAAGTAAATGAAATTAGAGCTGCAGTTCTCAAAAGGAAGGAAAAGAACTGTGAACATGAGAGAGAACGGATCCAAACCAGCTGCTTTCATCCAGGTGAATGAAGAGTTATGCAACCATGATGATGACTGTGTCAAATAACTGGAATAGTTGATTAATTAGTGACTGTGACAGGCCAAGAGAGACATTGTGACAGCAAAGCAGTGAACCGCAGCCATTAAAGATTCATTTCTGGTTGCTTTACAGCACAAACGAAGCGCCCACAACCCTGCAGAAATGTTTAACGGTGACGCGAATGAGGCGCCGTTCCTCCTTTCACTGCATTGTGTGGCTGCTGCAGTCCGACACGGCAGCAAGGAGAAGGGATGCATTTCACACTTCCACTGACTTAATCCGCCTAATTGGCCCTCTACCTGAGACCTCGATGGAAATGCAAAACACCCAGATCTGAGATTATCTTCACCACCCTGTTAAAAAGCCCCGCGGAGCTTCGGCTGTGGGTTTGGTTTACATCCAGTCACACTAAAAATGACTGAAAGATAAAAGGATCCACTTTCAAATGAGATTAAAGAAAGTAAATATATTTATTTCCACAAGTATTTGTACAATCCTGTGACAAATACAAGAGCAGAAGCATGAGACAAAGGTTTGATACGAGCTCTGAGGAGCCATCATCACCGCAGGTTGTTCTCAGTGTTCATCACGCCGCCGTGTTGGGTGGCTAAAAGCTAGCTGGTGTTACCATTAGCTGTCATGGTGCTAGCAAACTTCCCAAACCAGTTCAGCTCTTCCATATGCAGGTCGGACAGACATATTTTATATTAAAATAAAAAAAAAAAGTGCTTGTTGCTGCTTAAAACCTGCATAATTTTCTAAAATCCGGCTTTCCAAGACTCCAGTCTGCCAGCCGACGGAGGGTTAGCTTCCCGTCTCGTTTACGACAGCAGAGCTAAAAACTGGTGGTTTAATAATTTATGATGCAACATTTTACCAGAGGGCTGTTTTTTTTCCAAAACTTCAATCGAATCTTTTTCTCTTTTTCTTCCTGTCCGTACAGATTCTAGAGTTTTTCCAGAGTGAAAGTTTTTATTTCCCTTTAAAACCGGAAGTTTTTAGTCCTGCGAACTTCCAGTGAGACGCTGTGACGTGGAAGAAACCCCCATCGGAGACGTTGTGAGTGTACGTACCTGCTGTTGAGCCTGATCTATGAAGGAGCTGCTTTCCTGCAGGTACGAAGTGATCTGGGTGTCTGGGAGATCCAGGATCTGCAGCGTCTTGTAGACCATCTGATCTGGGAAGAGGTTAGCGACTCCGTAGGCCACATTTAGCACATGGGACACCTGACAGAAGGAGAAGAAGAACTCCTTGAACAAATGACCTCTCAGCTCTGACTTTCTTTAAAGGTTTTTTTCTGTAGAGAGACGAAGAGATATTCTGTCAGCCGTATTGATGACATGACACCAGCTGAACGTGACGGAGAGAGGGCAGGAAGATGGAGTGGAAAAGAAAGAAGAGGGATGACACAGAGGTGGAAGAAAGATGAAGAGGAAGAGTGTTAGGGGGGCAGGAAAGAAGACGGATTGCTCCGGTTCATCTTGCAGTATCTGTCGACTCCGTTACGTTTACCGCCTCAGAGAGCGGAATTCTCCTGTGTTTCATCGTAGCATCATGCTAATGTGCTTCCAGACAGTCTGGATCATCTAACATCCTTCTCCGCATGTTAGAGGATATGTTAGACGCTACATTATACTTGTGTTATTGACAGAAATTCCCATTAAAGGCGAAACCAACGATAATCTGAGAGTATTATGTCCACAAAGCAGAAAGGCTAAGCGAGTTTATCGTCTGGATGCTTCGACGACAAAGTGCTTCGCTGAAACGTTGAGGAATAAGAAAAGGTCTCGCTTTGCCTCTGGGAACTGATGGAAGACCAGATCCAGGTGAGCTTACGGGTCTGGTGGTTTCTTACTGGGTCAGCAAGTCTCTCATGTGTTCTGGTCCAGAACCATTCAGAGCCTTTTAGACCAGCAGCAGAACTTTAACGTCTTTCCTCTGACGGACCGCCGGCGTGAAGACTGCAGCTTCATTCATAATGCACTTTAAAAACCAGAGGTGTAGAAAGTAGAACGTAGAACATAGAACGTAGAAATTAAAATAGAAAGTAGAAGTAGAAATTAGAAAATAGAACGTGGAAATTAGAAATAAACAGTAGAACGTAGAACATAGCAATTAAAAGTAGAAAGTAGAACGTAGAAAGAAAAACGTAGAAGTAGAAAGTAGAATTAGAATGTAGAAGTAGAAAGTAGAATTAGAACGTAGAAATAGAAATTAGTAGAAAGTAGAATTAGAAACTAGAAGCAGAAATTAAAAGTAAAAAGTAGAATTAAAACGTAGAAGTAGAGATGAGTAGAAAGTAGAATTAAACATAGTAGTAGAAATGAGTAGAAAGTAGAATTAGAACGTAGAAGTAGAAAATAGAATTAGAATCAAGAAGTAGAAATTGAAGTACAACGTAGAATTAGAACCTAGAAGTAGAAATTAGAAGTAGAACGTAGAATTAGAACGGAGAAGAAGAAATGAGTAGAAAGTAGAATTAGAACCTAGAAGTAGAAATTAGTAGAAATTAGAAGTAGAACATAGAAGTAAAAAGGTAGAATTAGAAAGTAGAATTAGAAATTAGAAGTAGAAAGTAGAATTAGAACGTAGAAATTAGTAGAAAGCAGAATTAGAACCTAGAAGTAGAAATTAGAAGTAGAAAGGTAGAATTAGAACCTAGAAGTAGAAATTAGAAGTAGAAAGTAGAACGTAGAAAGAACGTAGAGGTAGAAAGTAGAATTAGAATGTAGAAGTAGAAAGTAGAATTAGAATGTAGAAGTAGAAATTAGTAGAAAGTATAATTAGAACCTAAAAGTAGAAATTAGAAGTAAAAAGTAGAATTAGAACGTAGAAGTAGAAATGAGTAGAAAGTAGAATTAGAACATAGAAGTAGAAAATAGAATTAGAACGTATAAGTATAAATTAGAATTAGAATGTAGAAGTAAAAATTAGAAGTAGAACGGAGAAGAAGAAATGAGTAGAAAGTAGAATTAGAACCTAGAAGTAGAAATTAGTAGAAATTAGTAGAACATAGAAGTAAAAAGGTAGAATTAGAAAGTAGAATTAGAAATTAGAAGTAGAAAGTAGAATTAGAATGTAGAAATTAGTAGAAAGCAGAATTAGAACCTAGAAGTAGAAATTAGAAGTAGAAATGTAGAATTAGAACCCAGAAGTAGAAATTAGAATTATAAAGTAGAAGTAGAAATTAGAAGTAGAATGTAGAAGTAGAAAGGTAGAATTAGAACGTAGAAGTAGAAAGTAGAATTAGAACGTAGAAGTAGAAATTATAATTAGAAAGTAGAAGTAGAAATTAGTAGAAATTAGAAGTAGAACGTAGAAGTAGAAAGGTAGAATTAGAACGTATAAGTAGAAATTAGAATTAGAATGTAGAAGTAGAAATTAGTAGAAATTAGAAGTAGAAAGGTAGAATTAGAACGTAGAAGTAGAAATTAGTAGAAAGCAGAATTAGAACGTAGAAGTAGAAAGTAGAAGTCCTGTCCGGCAGCAGTTCCAACCATCACTAAACCAGGTGAATGTAATCAGCTCCACTGCAGGTCGACGAGCCTGTTGGTGTCGACCTGTTGGTGAAAACACCTGATCTAAACACATGGCAGGACTTCTACTTTACTTCTACTTCTACTTACTACTTTCCACACCTCTAACCAGAAACAGAGGAGAATGAAACTGTAAAATACTACAACTAAAAGTAAAATAATTACAGTCAGCTAAAAGCAATCAAAATAAAATCAGATGAAAAATGTCAACATTGTGCAGAAAAACCAGCGTAAACAGATGTTCTTCAGCAGAGATCTAGGCAGATACAGAGGAGGCCTGTCTGGTTTATGAAGACAGCTCAGCACAGTGTAGGATCTCCTGCAAAGTCCCGGTCCCCTCGGAGCTCCCGGTTAGTCCTGGTACAGTCAGAAGTCGGTCAGCCGACCCGACAGACCGAGAGGGATGGAGGAGCTCAGAGAGGTACGGCGCCGTTCAGACATTTAAAAACAAACTGGATCCTAAAGGCAGCCAGTGAAGAGATGATAAAACTGGGCTCATATTAGTTAAAAGACATGCAGCTGTAGCTCAGAACTGGACTGATGCGGTCCAGGTTCTGGTCTTACTGGAGCGGAAAACCTAACGGTTGTAGGCAGAAGTTAGAAGCTCAGAAAGCGCTGTTACCAGAATAAAAAATAACTTTTAACAGGATTAAAAACATCATGAGTTACTTAGAAAATGAGATAATGCTGCATGTTTTATCTAAATAAAACTGGTTATTATGTGATGAAAACAGGCGACTCTGCAGGTCGACTCCGAGGTTTATAAACGCTTCCTCTGATTTCCTCCGTATGAACAGCTCTACTCGACTTTTCCTGTGAATGCGAAGCATCTTTTCCTCCAGTCCTTTAGGGATGATTAAACCAGTTTCTGGGCTGCTGGATGTCCAGATGTCGCAGCAGAAATCCCACCTTAACTCTGACGGGCGTTTTCCTCCCGGTTCAGACGCCACAGGAATGTAGCGCTCGCAGGTGATTTATCCTGACACCTGGAGTTTTTCTCTTAACAGGAAAGATGAAGGAAAAGTCTCTTTGTTGGTAAATTCTCTTTCCTCTCATGCTGGAAACAGAAGTAATTCATCTTTAACTTCTTCCTGACTGATCTGCAACATGTTGCTCCAAACATGAGAGGAGAAAATAGTCTGAATTTAGATGATATTGTTTTTATTTTGCAGAAAACAAAATGAAAATCATCATTTGACAGCGTTTGTGTTGTTTGCTACAGATTTTCCATCTCCTGAGATCCCTCGTCAGAGGAGAGAACGTTCTCGTTCGGACCCTGAACATCCCGGTTCCCTCAAACACACGTCGATGTAGGCCGGCCGTCCGATCCCCCGAGCGGTAACAGTTAGCAGAAAAACCTTTTTAAGCCAAGATTCCAGAAGTGAAGCATCTGTAACGTCTGTAATTCATCATCCTGAGACTCCCGGCAGCGATCTGCTCCCGCCTGGAAGCCGCCACTGCAGAGCAGCAGCGCTGAGACCAACTGTAATCATTTACTCCCTCTGCTGAGCTAAACTGTCACTGCATGAAGCATGGAGCTCCTCCGGCTGCAGACCTGCAGGGAAAGCTCGCCTGATCTCATGTCACAACACATGCTAGCACAACAAGGCAAGGTCATCCCCGTGGTATTGATCCCCCCCTGCTGTACTGACCTTATATCTCTGCAGGGTGTCGATGTCGTGGGCTGCATCCTGAGAAGCTGCAACAGCAGAAAGCAGTCGATCAGGAGGGCATGTTCCCTAAATCATGCTTATTGTACATCTGACCAACAATCAAAGCTGCTTTTATCTCTCGACTCGCATCAGTTTCACATGAAAAAGCTTTAAAACAAACACTGGTCTATGGATTCACGCCGTTTTATGGCTTTCTAGAGGAAAAATAAGCCTGAATCTTAATGTGTGTTTATTTCAGATCAGCTGAAAGCATACAGGGAGGTGTTTTAGCAGCAGAAAGCCCAAACTGCAGGAGATCAGCACCAGTATCCCTCAGTGGGAAATATCCAGAGACAACAGCTGCAACCACAAGCAGGGAAGATTTCAGTCAGCAGAAACCAACAGCACAATGGCTTCAAGCTACAGGAAAAGGGGACAGGAATCAAATTATTTGTATAGCAGCTCTCGACGCAGCTTAAGAAACTGCTGAGATGCACAGTTCATGCTATCTGTAGCTGCAGAGAAGGAAACGGAGGACGTCTGCAGGCTAAAGGCTTTTCCTCCACTAAGTTGGAACGACTGATGCTGCAGAGGAGGAAGGTCAAAGACGAGCGGAGAATAAAGAAGAGTTTGGTGAAAATGACAGTCATGATGGAGGCGGGGGGGTCCTGAGGTGTGCTGCAGGACTTCCTCCAGGTTTCCAGGCTGGATTCTCTGCAGTCGCAACATTTGCTCTCTGCATCAGCAAAGCCACTTTGACATGATGCCAAATTCACGGTGCTGAGAAGCAAATCTAAATCCGAAGGATAGAGGGAGAGTTTGGGACTGAGCCAGCTCCGGCCCACACGTCTCATCAGCATGGGGGGGGGAGATTTAAAGTGACACATCTGTGAAAAGATGGAGGGATGCTGTTCAGCCTTCTTAGTGCAGAAGACAGACGGCCCATCATCTCCTTTTCTACTGAGCAGTAAGAGATGCTAAAAGCAAATCTTCTGGCTCCATGTGCGCCTGGTCTCATTTCTCTAAGAGGGCTGACTCTGCTGGAAACCCGAGAACGAAGCTTCCAGCAGTAACAGCAAGCTGGCACCAGTCCAGTGTCTACTGTGTGTTACTACAGGAGCCCGGAAGGGACAAACCAAACATGGACTCTGGAAGCAGCGAAGCCTCAAAGAGAAAATATAAAATAAAGGAAGAAACTGTGAAACATCTGGGATGTAATAAACCTGATCGATCACACAGATGTTTGTTTTGTCTGATGAATAAATGTCACAAATTCACTGTCATGCCAGGATTCCTTCCTGGCTGTTGCCACGGCAACAGTGTTGCTTTCGCTTCCCATCATGTTTAATTCTTCTGGTTTCTGATGACCATCTGTCTGCGGCTCCTGGAGGAAAACCTGCGTCCTTCATCAGCCTGAAGAACATCTGGAGATCCACCTTCATCACTATGTGCACCAGGATTCGCCTGCTGATGATGACCGTCATGTGTCAGGAGGACAACAAAAACCACTTCCAGAGGTTCCAGATGTTCTTCAGTTCCTGTCTGAGAAGGTTTCTCCAGATCTTCTGGCTGAGTCCATCAGAGCTCTGCAAGGAAAGCCGGCGGAGGGAGAAGACCAACATCCAACGTGTCGCCAGGCGGAATCCCCAGCCGGAGAGGAACCGAGGAACGTCTGGAGAACGGGACTGGAGGCGGACACCAGGCGGACCGGTCACATCTGGAAAGAGCTGAAGGATCGCCCAGGACAGAAGGCGATGGCGGGAAGTTGTTGTAACTAACTAACTAATAACTAACCAACTAACTAACCTGCCGGAGGGTTTCTCCTTGTCTCTGATTGGCCAGACGCTGTAAACTCCGCCCCTTTTATGGAAGCACGCAATGATCCGCCGAGTCCAACTCATGTTCTATAACTTGTCCACGTCCTGCAGCGGAGACCTGGACAGGTTCTTAGGGACACGCCGGGGACACGCTGCGGACATGTCACATCGGGACATGCCATGGACAAGTTAGGGACACGTTAAAGACACATCACATCAGGAACACGCTAGGGACACGTTAGGGACACGCTGGAGACACGTCACATCAGAGACATGACAGGGACACTTTAGGGACACGCCGGAAACACATCACGTGAAGGACATGCCAGGTACATGCCAGGGACACGCTATGGACACTCTGGGGACACGTCACGTCAGGGACATGCCAGGGACACGCTAGAGACACGTCACATCAGAGACATGACAGGGACACTTTAGGGACACGCCGGAGACATCACGTGAAGGACATGCCAGGTACATGCCAGGGACACGCTATGGACACTCTGGGGACACGTCACGTCAGGGACATGCGAGGGAAACGCTAGGGACACGCTGGAGACATGACACGCTAGGGACATGCTGGAGACACGTCACGTCAGGGACATGCCAGGGACACACTAGAGACACGTCACATCAGAGACATGACAGGGACACTTTAGGGACACGCCGGAGACACATCACGTGAAGGACATGCCAGGTACATGCCAGGGACACGCTATGGACACTCTGGAGACACGTCACGTCAGGGACATGCCAGGGAAACGCTAGGGACACGCTGGAGACATGACACGCTAGGGACATGCTGGAGACACGTCACGTCAGGGACACGCAAGGGACAAGCTGGAGACACGTCACGTCAGGGACACGCAAGGGACATGCTGGAGACACGTCACGTCAGGGACATGCCAGGGACACGCTAGAGACACGTCACATCAGAGACATGACAGGGACACTTTAGGGACACGCCGGAGACACATCACGTGAAGGACATGCCAGGTACATGCCAGGGACACGCTATGGACACTCTGGAGACACGTCACGTCAGGGACATGCCAGGGAAACGCTAGGGACACGCTGGAGACATGACACGCTAGGGACATGCTGGAGACACGTCACGTCAGGGACACGCAAGGGACAAGCTGGAGACACGTCACGTCAGGGACAGCTAGGGACACTCTGGGGACACGTCATGTCAGGGACATGCCAGGGACACGCCGAAGACACATCACATCAGGGACATGCCAGGTACATGCCAGGGACACGCTAGGGACACTCTGGGGACACATCACGTCAGGGACATGCCAGGGACACGCTAGGGACACTCTGGAGACACGTCACGTCAGGGACATGCCAGGTACATGTCAGGGACACACTAGAGACACTCTGGGGACATGTCACGTCAGGGACATGCCAGGGACACGCCGGAGACACTTCAAGTCAGGGACATGCCAGGGACATGTTAGGGACACGCCGGAGACACGTCACGTGAGGGACACTCTGGAGACACGTCACGTCAGGGACATACGAGGGACACGCTGGAGACACATCACATCAGGGACATGCCAGGGACACGTTAGGGACACGCCGGAGACACATCACGTCAGGGACATGCCATGGACACGCTGGAGACACGTCACGTCAGGGACATGCCGGGACACGCTGGAGACACGTCACGTCAGGGACATGCCAGGGACACGCTGGAGACACGTCACGTCAGGGACATGCCAGGTACATACCAGGGACACATCACATCTGGGACATGCCAGGGACACGCTGAAGACACGTCACGTCAGGGACATGCCAGGTACATACCAGGGACACATCACATCAGGGACATGCCAGGGACACGCTAGGGACACTCTGGGGACAAAGCACGTCAGGGACATGCCAGGGACACGCTAGGGACACTCTGGGGACACTCACATCAGGGACATGCCAGGGACACTCTGGAGACACGTCACGTCAGGTACATGCCAGGGACACGCTGGAGACACGTCACGTCTGGGACATGCCAGGGACACGCCGGAGACACATCACGTCAGGGACATGCGAGGGACACGCCGGAGACACATCACATCAGGGACATGCCAGGGACACGCTAGGGACACGCTGGAGATACGTCATGTCAGGGACATGCCAGGGACACGCTAGGGACACGCTGGAGACACGTCACGTCAGAGACATGCCAGGGACACGCTGGAGACACATCACGTCAGGGACATGCCATGGACACGCTGGAGACACGTCACATCAGGGACATGCCAGGAACACGCTGGAGACACATCACGTCAGGGACATTCCAGGGACACGCTTGAGACACGTCACATCAGGGACATGCCAGGGACACACTGGAGACACGTCACGTCAGGGACATGCCAGGGACACTTTAGGGACACGCCGGAGACACATCACGTCAGGGACATGCCAGGGACACGCTAGGGACACGCTGGAGACACGTCACGTCAGAGACATGCCAGGGACACGCTGGAGACACATCACGTCAGGGACATGCCATGGACACGCTGGAGACACGTCACATCAGGGACATGCCAGGGACACGCTGGAGACACGTCACGTCAGGGACATGCCAGGGACACGCTAGGGACACTCTGGAGACACATCACGTCAGGGACATACCATGGACACGCTGGAGACACATCACATCAGGGACATGCCAGGGACACGTTAGGGACACGCTGGAGACACATCACGTCAGGGACACGCTATGGACACTCTGGGGACACGTCACGTCAGGGACATGCGAGGGACACGGTAGGGACACTGTTGAGACAAGTCACGTCAGGGACATGCGAGGGACACGCTGGAGACACCTCAAATCAGGGACATGCCAAGGACACGCTAGCGACACTCTGGAGACACGTCACGCCAGGGACATGCCAGGGACACGTTACGGACATGCTAGGGACATGCTGGAGACACATCACTTCAGGGACATGCCAGGGACACGCTAGGGACACTCTGGGGACACGTCACGTCAGGGACATGCCAGGGCACGTTAGGGACATGCTTGAGACACATCACATCAGGGACATGCCAGGTACATGCCAGGGACACGCTAGGGACACTCTGGGGACAAGTCACGTCAGGGACATGCCAGGGACACGTTATGGACACGCTGGAGACACGTTAAGTCAGGGACATGCCAGGGACAAGCTAGGGACACTCTGGAGACACATCACGTCAGGGACATGCCAGGGACACGCTAGGGACACTCTGGAGACACGTCACGTCAGGGACATGCCAGGCACACTCTGGAGACACATCACATCAGGGACATGCCAGGGACATGTTAGGGACACGCTGGAGACACGTCACGTCAGGGACATGCCAGGTACATGCCAGGGACACGCTAGGGACACTCTGGAGACACGTCACGTCAGGTACATGCCAGGGACACGCTAGGGACACTCTGGAGACACATCACGTCAGGGACATGCCAGGGACACGCTGGAGACACGTCACGTCAGGGACATGCCAGGTACATGCCAGGGACACGCTAGGGACACTCTGGGGACACATCACGTAAGGGACATGCCAGGGCCACGCAAGGGACACTCTGGGAACACGTCACGTCAGGGACATGCGAGGGACACGCTAGGGACACGCTGGAGACATGTCACGTCAGGGACACGCTGGAGACATGTCACGTCAGGGACACGCTGGAGACACGTCACGTCAGGGACACGCTGGAGACACGTCACGTCAGGGACACGCTGGAGACACGTCACGTCAGGAACATGCCATTGACATGTCAAGGTGACAGACACATGGCGAGACGTTGGGACTTCGTCCTCCAACTGAAGGACATTGATTGATCAGCAATCAGAAATGTATTTATTCCTTTGTGGACATGAAGACAGTAAAATGTGTTTCTGCAGCGTTTTACTTTGATCTTTTTCACTACAACTAAATGTTTCCACATAAAATCATCAAAGAGGAAAATAAAGGAAATAAGTTGCTGCAGAAGGATTTATAAGTTTTACTTCTGGATCTTCTTCATGCCTAAATCGTCTCATTTATCCATAAAATAAAGAATCTGATGATTTCAGACTTCATGAGGATGTAATTTATTTTATTTCTCATCACTTTTTGAAGTTTTATCCATCTTATTAATTTATATAATTAAGTGTTAGATGGCAACTTGCTTTTTATTTTGTTTTCCTGAAGTTCGCAGTTTTTATTTTATTTCATCATGAACGCTTTTATCTGTATTTTTATTCTTGTCGCTCTCATCTGTTCTTATTATTTTATAGTTTATTTTATCTTGTTTTTACTCTTTAACTCCGGGGTTTTCCCTCTCCCCGGTTGTCATAGTGACTGTCCATGTCTGGGTGGTTGTAGGGGTCCTGCACTGCAGCCCTGTGGCTGCGGACCCCCAGCCGCCGCCCCGGTCCGGGTGGTTTCTGTGGTTTCTGGTGTGAATGGAATCCCAACGTGTCGTTTCCTCACATCAGGCCAGATGTTTTTATTGATACGTTTAAACCTGCATTCAGTGAAGAAATGAGGGATGGAAGTTCATGTCTGTGCAGTGTGTGTGTGTGTGTGTGTGTGTGAATGCTTTTTAAGTTATTTTTCATCTGTACAGTTTTAATAAAGTCAAACACTTTGTGTTGCTTCATGCATGAAATGCGCTTCATAAAAACAATCAAATTTGATTTAATTACATCTGTATAACCACGTTAACACATCCATCAGCTTATCAACCCTTCAGGCGGCAGAAGCGTCGCTAATTCTGTCCGATCAGAATAACCTTCCGTCTCACGACGTCACTTCCACCAAACACGCCTCCAACCTGATCTGGTTAGGTGGAGAAAATATCTGTCCTTCATCTCGACCTCCGGTCGTCTATGTGGCACGGTGCTGACGGCAGTGTAAAAACACACGCAGAGCGTCTGGACAACAGATAACGCCAACACAGTTCTGAGGACGTCCATGTTGGAAACAAAGGTTGACATGTGATAAGGCGTTTTTGGTTGCAGACTGTGGCGTGGCCGGGCTCTCCCTTAGAGATAGGGTGAGGAGCTCGGTCATCCGGGAGGAGATCAGAGTAGAGCCGCTGCTCCTCCGCATCGAGAGGAACCAGTTGAGGTGGCTCGGGCATCTGGTCAGGATGCCTCCTGGACCTCCCTGGTGAGGTGTTCCAGGCACGTCCCTCTGGGAGGAGACCCCGGGGAAGACCCAGGACACGCTGGAGGGATTATATCTCTCAGCTGGCCTGGGAACGCCTCGGGATCCCCCCCGCAGAGTTGGCAAATGTGGCTGGGGAGAGGGAAGTCTGGGCTTCCCTGCTTAGGCTGCTGCCCCCACGACCCGACCCCGGATAAGCAGCAGAAGATGGATGGATGGATGGAGGATGGATGGATGTATGGATGGATGGATGGATGGATGTATGGATGGATGGATGGAGGATGGATGGAGGATGGATGGACGGTTATACATGTCCACATGCAGACGGAGTACATCTGTCTGAGGTTTTTAAAAGAATCTGCGTGTTGTGTGGACGACGGGCCAAACCAGAGGAAGATATTCTGGTTTCGTGAGAAACCTGCTGTGAGGACACGTCCTCAGTTTAAACCAATTTTTGTCATGATCGCTGCTCTGTAGGAACATCCTCTTCCTCATCAGCTCATCTGCTCCAGCTGTGCTACCTGACTGCGCTTCATCCTCTCCTGCTCTCCACTCTACTTCAACCCTCTGCTGGTTCTGATGATCAGCAGAACTCCTCATGTTGGTCCGGTCCACAGATTCCTGTCATCCACCGTGTCTTGTTCCACGGATTCATCTCGTCTTCCCCATGTCTAATCCTTCTCATCCTTCGACCTGCACTCCAAACGATCCAATCCAATCCTTACCTTCTCCGCTGAATTAGTAGCCGATCTCTGCCTCTTGTTAGATCCATGCCTGCCGAACCACGTCTCTGGATCCCAACAGCTATTCAGGAGTCGCTCCTGCTGGACCAGACCTCCGTCCTCCACCTGAACTTCCCCTCTGTTAATAAACCTTACTTTAAGATCTGTGTCCTGGCTGGATTTCTGGGTCCTCGAGGATCACTGATGATTAACCTTCATCAGTATGAATTCCAGTAACATTCTGCCTGAACAGTTTTTCTCATATTTGGATGAGAAAATCCTTCAGCGTCGCTCATCAGGTCAGTAAAACCCACAATAAAAGGAAAAAATCTCCATTTTCCTTCAAGATGTTTGTCTCCCACATGTGTTTTAGGAATGTTATGATCTCCTGCAGAAGCTTCAGCAGATGACCAATCAGGAAGCAAATTTTCCCTCCAGACTCATATGCTGAGAAACTGCATCAACCACTTGGAGGTGTTGCTGCTTTCTCTGTGATTTACTCTGCATCAGGGGCAACGAGCGCTGCACATCGGCTACGAGTGGAGCCTTTAAAACGCCGTAAACTCCATGGCAGGGCTCAACTTTTAGACATTTCTGAGACTTTTCTTACTGCAGTACATTTGGAGGAAAATGCTGCTATTAAGCTTTTCTCATGGTGAAAACTGACTCAGTTATCAGTAAAAATCATAGTGAATTTCTTGCATTTTGTCTGTATGTAGTTTTCACAGCTTCAGTAGAAGAGCTGTGTGTTTCTGAGCAGGAATGGTTTCACTTTGCAGGATGGAGGTGGCGGTGTGGTGTTTCTGTTACCCAGCAGCAGGAAGGGTCTGACAACGCCAACTTGAAGGTCCAGACTTTCATCCTGAACAAATCCACATCCACTCTCCTCCAGCTCCTCCACCTGCCCCTCTCCTCCCTCCAGCAGCCTCCTGCCCGTCACCGTGGTCACCCGCGTGCACTGCTTCCTCAGCCGGCCTTTGGAGAAGCCCTGGATCTCCTGAGCCAGTGAATGCATCTCAGCAGGGTTGGAGCTGAGACACACAATAAAACAAGTCAAATCAAGTTTTTTAATCCTAAAATTTTCCACCTTAGTTCCATTTTCCCACCTGAAACGGTGATTTAGGGGTTAGCAGTGCATGGAGAGGTGTTATGATGTCCTGAATGTGAACTATTTGGCTAAAATGAAGCCATGCAACTAGGAAACATCTGGAAATAACACCGCTGTTTTCCTGCATGACGCACCCACCTGCTGTAAAAGTGCACTTTCAGCGCAAAACGTCCGCAAAGAATCACGTCATCTCGGCTTAAAACGCAGTGAAAGGTGCGCGAGACGCAGGAAAAAGCGCGTAAAAAGGCAGCAGAGGTTGTTTTTACAGAACAGCTGAGTCGGAAGCTGCGTCAACAACGTGCTGCGTTCAAAGACTCACTGTAAAATGGTAAATTACACCAATTTTACAGCCACGGCGCTATATTACATTTATATAGTTATAAAATGTATAGAAGTTAATAATTATGCAGGTATGTACAACAGTAGTCATGTTATCAATGAATGAATCAGTTATTGGCTGTTAATAACAGAGGAATAGTGTTCTAGATATTACCTAGAACTCTCTTTATACATCTCTTTATACAAATAAAATATAATTTATGATTAGAAATAAAAATGTTCACAAAGATTATATATATATATATATATATATATATATATATATATATATATATATATATATACACACACATATATATATATATATATATATATATATATATATATATATATATATATATATATATATATATGTGTATGTATATCTATATCTATATAAAGATTAACAGCAAAGTAAATTCACATTTTCACACTTACAGCTTTATAATGATAATTTTTCCTCATGTTTGCTGGTTCTAGTCTTTAACGCAAAGGAACTCCTTAAAACAAATGATTTGGCTTCTGGACTGAAGTCGCTGCTTTCTGAAGTCGCCCAGCATTCCTGCACACCAGCCAGAACCTTCTCATGCAAAGACAGCTCCAGCTTTTTTCCCAATGAAAGACTAAACATTCTGACAACAGATTTGTTCCTGCTGCTCTAACGGAACTGAAAGAGCTGATTTACCTGCAGGTGTAAAAACGTTTCACCAAGAAGGTGGAGGTTTGGGAAGGACTGGTGGCCTGTTTGCAGTTCCCTGCCTCTCGTCCAGAAGCTGCAGGATGGATGAAAAACAGAAACATCAGACAGAACATGAAGATATCTTAGTAGTTTTGTTTCTCTGACTTTGTAGTCTTTTTAAATCACTTCTTTTGTTTCTTAGTTTGATAGTTTTTACCATTTTGTGTCAGTTTGATCATCTCATATGACTTAAAAGAGGTTTTGTGGTTCTGTTTTTTTCCCCTTTATTTCCAGTTTTATTTATTTGCAGTTGGGAAATGTCTTTAAGCCTAGTTAAACTAGCAGCAGGAAGGTAAAGGGCCTCGCTCAGGGGCCCACAGTGGTTCAGCTCAGCTGCCACCCGAAGGGACCTGAACGCACCTCTGTAACCTCTATGGGTAAAATAATACATCGATCATGTGGTCAATAAGTCAATGGTATCGATCTAAAATAAAAATATTGGTTCATTAAACTATTAAATTGTTTCCTGGTTGCTTTTTGTGCTTTTGATATGAATAATTATTTAATTACCTGTGACATTATTTTATATAAATATTACGGATCCTAAATCTAATTTAATCTGAATCAGATTGTGACTGAATTTAAGATTGACTCCCTATCTATTAAATCAATATAAAATCATATAATGCCTCATGTGGGGTCATTTAGCAAGTCTTTGTGAGTTATATTTAGGAAATTTTGCAACTGGTTGCCTTTTTTTCCCACATTTTTCCTGTTTTGGTTCACTTTACAGTTTTAAATCTACATGATCATTTTGTTTTGCATGCTTTTACTTTATATTTTTGTGTTTTATCATTGTCATGGAATAAGGTAGAATCAGTGCCCGAAAGAAAGAAAGAAGCATTTTATTTCAGGAGTTAAGGTGAACGAGGGTCCGTGAACGCAACCCGCCTGGCCGTGGAGAACCAGCCTTCATCCCAGTCAGCCAGCAGACGGTGGGGTGGAGTACAGGAAGCTGCTGTCCCTGAAAATCTGAACATGGACATCTAATAACTCCACAAACCACTGCTTGTCTTTTTCTTCTCATTTCGGACCAGAAGTTTCGGAGATTTAACAGGATATATATATTTTTTTCTGGATCCAGTTGGAGATTTTGGGCGAAAAGCGAGAAGATGTCTCGAGGAGTGATCCAGCCCAGCCAGCAGAAACTGGCAGAAAAACTCACCATCCTCAACGACAGAGGCATCGGGATGTTGACTCGGGTTTACAATATAAAAAAGGTTCGTTCACACACACACACACACACACACACACACACACACACACACACACACACACACACACACACACACACAATGCGATTTTATTAACCACAGAGAACCTCGAGCAGGGATTACAGCTACATCCCAAAATGTGTCAATACCAACGTTTGTAAAATACGTGTCAGTCTCAAGGCTAATATATCCATATAAACCACGGCAAATATGTCCACATAACCCGATCCTGCCGTTCTGTAGGAGGTTATCTGTTTCTAATCTTGTATAAATGTGTAATTATTCGCTAACAAGCACTGTAGATACTAAATAATCCTTTGCAGCATCCCCAGCGGGAGGCTAGGCTAGCGGGAAGCTAAACTAGCGGGAGGCTAGGCTAGTGGGAGGCTAAGCTAGCGAGGCCGTCCAGTTAGCTTGCGGTAAAGTTGCCTGATGTTTTCAGGTTGAAGCCGGTGATATTAACATAAATATGGACGCTTGTTACAAGCTGTTGGAGATGTTAAATTAATTATAAGCGACAACTGAAACAAAAACATGAGATATTTTCTAACCTTCGGGCCTGCGGTGCTGTTAACAGCTAGCTAGCGTCTGCTGGTAATGGCGGCGTCTTCTTGCTAAGCTAAGCTAACAGTCGGGCGTCGTCTCTGCTCCACCAAAACCCTGAAACCAGTAAAACACCGATCCGCTGGCATCCCACAGCCAGTTAAAACCAGTAAAACGGCATCCCACAGCCAGTTAAAACCAGTAATGTGCACAAAAACACAACTCGCTGTGTTTTTATCCAGGCAAACATTCTGCTTTCCAGATTATTAAAATGAAACTAAAGTAAAAAAGACTCTTATTGTCGTTTTAATTTGACTTTAGTTCAGCTAATGAAAATAATCAGTAAATATCTGTAGCTATAAATGCCTAAGTGATGATTAAAATGGGTAAAAATGTTAAAGTAATGGCTAAATGTATAACTGTGTGACATTTAGTTAAAAAGGTGTATTACATATCCACTACAAGGAACACATATCAAATAAGTTTTATAATATATTGGGGTTTTTTTTTTTTAAAGAAAAAAAAAGGTTGTTTTGAGGTTGATAATAGTGTTGTTGTTTTTTTTTTTTTATTATTATCATGCTGATCTAAATCAGGGGTCGCAACTGTGGTCCTGCAGGTATTCAATGTTTCTCTGCTCCTGCAACTCCTGATTTTAGTCAAATGGATCTCCTTCAGTAGGTGTGTGCCGGTTCGGGCCTGGACATCCGCTTTCCTGCACCATTTAAATGAAACTTTTACATGAAAGGCCCTTGTTATGATTTGCACAGTGATGAGTTTTTTTCGGAATCTGTGTCAAGAAGATCGTCAACGTTGGTGACGAGATTCCGTCCATAATTTTTGTAAGTTTTATTTCTTTTCAGAGGTAGCTTTTTCTTAATACTCTCATCCGACAGATGCAGAATGGACCAATCAGAGAAGGCCAGTTGATACCAGCATCACTTTGTTGCTGTTGCTTCATTCAGACTATGCATCACCATGGCAACCATGACAGAGCGTCTTGTCGTCTTTCCTCTTCATCTTCATGCTAGCAGCTAGCCGCTAAAGCAGATGCTCGGACTGTCCCACAGGCGTCCTGAAGCAGCCGTGGTCCAGCTTCTGATCCCGGGCTCGACCAGTTCACTCTTCTCCAGACAGCGTGCAACCAGAACGCCGTTCTTTATTTTTCAGCATCGCTTTTTATCGTCCTCGCTTCATGTGGAATCCATGTTTGTTCTCACCATCTTCCTGTTTGTTTAAGAGTCTTCATCACATTTTCACAACAGAAACATCCATAATTCACCGGGTGTCGTTTATTCACATTGGTCCCGCTGTGTAAAGGCCTGTAGGAAAGTCAATCCCAACACACCTGAATCTCCTCATCTGCATGTCATTCCGCTCTGCAGAAACCTGGTCAGGAGGTGTGATCCAGGCGTGTCTGAGAAAGGATGCGGGATAGTAGATCTCCAGGACTGAACTTGGACTCCTCTGTCCTACCACTTGTTGTCAACTTCTACTCTTTCATTTGAGTCAGGTGTTTTGCTGCAGGCAAACATCCAACGCCTGCAGGACACCAGAGCTTCTGATCCCTGATCCGAAGAGTGCGGAAGCCTTTCTGATCAGCACCAAAACGGTCAATGTGACAAACATAACCCTGATCATACAAGCCCATCATGAAGCTCCTGTCTGAAATAATGGATGAAAGGAAACAACGTCATGGCACTCAGGGATGTATGGCTCCGGTCCAGGAGGTCTTCTGTCCTGGAGGTTGGTGATGCAACTCTTCTCAAACACAGGCAGCAGCAGAGCTGAAGGACATGTAGACTTCAGAAATTAGATTCAGGTGTGTTGGAGCAGGGATGGGTTCACAGTGAGCAGCATTATGTCCGTCTCTCACAACCGTTATTAAAGTCTTTGCTGCTTCAGGCAGGTAGCCTCGTTCTGAAGCGGCATTGTCTCGCAGCACAAAACAAATCGTTACATTAGCAGAGTAACTGTAGATCAGTGAAAGGAGCTGGGATGAAACCGTGGCAGCAGGTCAGGGGTTTAATTCCCGGTTTGGGCAAAGGACTGCGTGCCTTCCCAGAATGCTACAGGTTTGTTTTTAGAGTGCAACTATCCTGTGCATTTCAGGCTAATTCATTTTTATTTCTGAGACGAGAAGGGCTGGGATTGATCGAGTTATTGTCACAAATGGCTTTATTTACTTCAGACCGACCCTCTCCGTAGGCTGTCAGATCAGCCTGCGGGCAAAACGAGTGGATTGAGACTCTTCCGCATTAAGCCCCGCCTCCCGCCACTGCACTACATCGGGAGCGCACACCGCACCTGCTTTCACCGTCATTGTAACATCTCATAAACAGAAGGATTAGACTCATATGAACTCAATAAAATAACAAAATACAATGTCAACACATAGCATCCAGCCCTACATGTTGGAACCTGAATCAGAACCTGAAAACGAAGTGGAAAACAGCAACCCACAGCAACGAATGCAGCAGGATGTCTCTCTTTGGTAAACTCACCAGCCATCGTTGGAAATAACTTTATCCCACGTTTTCCACCCGCCTGATGTATTTGTACATGCCCTTGTTAACCAGTAGAAGGTAACCAATCACCGAACCTTATCCCCCGAGACGTCACAAGGATTTCCACGTAGAAAAAACTCTCTAAAACCACGCGTTTTTCGTCGCCATGGAAACCGAACGGAGAGAGTGCTGAAACTCAAACTCAAACTCAAACATGCGTTTAGGTGATAAAAAACAGTGTTGTTCACACGTCTGATGAGGATGCAACACTGTAACACTGTAGAAAGCTCAGAAAACTCCAAATACCAGAATAGCACCCCTTTAAGGGTTTGAAACTGATTAAAACACTAAATACTTTGAAAACTGAAAGTGATGAAAGTACAAAAAGCACTTAGTTGTTTTACAAACATTACACAACATGCACACTAATCATCGTTCATCCAGGCTTAAAAACTCCTGAAAGAAGCTGAATTTTCTCAGTTTTAATACTTTTAAAAACTTAAAATAAGTATTAAAAGTGGGAAAGTTTCCCAGTATCGTGGCCACTTTGGCCGTCGGTCTCACGGCTGTCTGAGGGAAGGCTTGCTTATTCCCAACAAAAAAGGTACCAAACCTCACCTTGCAGGTATTCAGGTCGTCGGATATCACTGCTTGCACGTCTTCCCTGCTCCGTTACGTATATAAACATGGACGTCTGTTTCAGACCCCGCCCTGCGTCTCCATCCTCCGACTTCCATGTTTCTTTTCCGTTCTCATAGTAGTTCAGTCAGTTCATCCACTAGCGGGCAGTGCTGAGTTCAGAGTGTGTGGTGACACCGGTTGCTAGAACCACTATGAAGTTGTTTTACAACACTCCAAAAAAACACCAGAAGAAGATGCTTTTTATTGAGTGGTTTCTGCATCCCCTTCCTCCTCCTCCTCCTCCTCTTCTTCTTTTTCTCTGGTTTGTTCCTTTCTCTGGTGGCGTATCAGCTACACAACTCAACAATGCCCCCTTGAGGCGTTCGGTGGTATTGCTCTGTTTTTTGTATCAAGTGACGGATTGCTAAGCTCCTTAAAACATGGACCAAATTACTCCCTTAACCTGCGCTGGAAATGGATGAGGTTGTCTGTGTGTCTGTCTCCTGTGTCCAGCATAAATGAGCACGAGTTAAAAATGTTCCTACTCCAACACACCTGATTCAGATTGATGAACTTCCTCATCAAGTTCTTAGAAGCCTGTTAACAAGCCGTTAATTCATCAGTATGTCCTCTGAGCATCGTCATGGCAACGGGCTGTAGTCATATCGCAGGTCCTGCAATGTCCGAGTCAAATTAACTCAGTATGTTCATCTGTCCATCTACGATCTGCAGACGTCCAAGCAGTCATTAAGGAAACATGATGGAAGGAAACATCCATCCATCTTCTGCCGCTTATCCAAGGTCGTGGGGGCAGCAGCCTAAGCAGGGAAGCCCAGACTTCCCTCTCCCCAGCCACATTTGCCAACTCTGCGGGGGGGATCCCGAGGCGTTCCCAGGCCAGCCGAGAGATATAATCCCTCCAGCGTGTCCTGGGTCTTCCCCGGGGTCTCCTCCCAGAGGGACGTGCCTGGAACACCTCACCAGGGAGGTCCAGGAGGCATCCTGACCAGATGCCCGAGCCACCTCAACTGGTTCCTCTCGTTGTGGAGGAGCAGCGGCTCTACTCTGATCTCCTCCCGGATGACCGAGCTCCTCACCCTATCTCTAAGGGAGAGCCCGGCCACCCTGCGGAGGAAACTCATTTCAGCCGCCTGTATACGAGATCTCCTTCTTTCAGTCACGACCCACAGCTCATGACCATAGGTGAGGGTAGGAACGTAGATCGACTGGTAAATAGAGAGATTCGCCTATTCTATTCTATTCTACAATCTCACTCGTGAACAAGACCCCGAGATATTTAAACTCCTTCACTTGAGGCAGGACCTGACTCCCGACCCGGAGAGGGCAATCCACCCTATTCTGGTCTCAGATTTGGAGGCGCTGATTCTCATCCCAGCCGCTTCACACTCGGCCGCGAATCGCTCAAGCGAGAGCTGGAGATCACGACCGGATGAAGCCAACAGGACCACGTCATCCGCAAAAAGCAGAGACCCAATCCTGAGGCCACCAAGCCGGATCCCCTCAACACCTCGGCTGCGCCTAGAAATTCTGTCCATATAAGTTATGAACAGAATCGGTGATAAAGGGCAGCCTTGGCGGAGTCCAACCCTCACTGGAAACGAATCCGACTTACTACCGGCAATGCGAACCAAGCTCTGGCACCTGTCGTACAGGGACCGGACAGTTTGTACAAGGGGGTCCGGTACTCCATACTCCTGGAGTATGCCCCCGATGTCCACGCGATGCTGCAGAGGCTGCAGAGGGCTGATGAGAATGCCCACACCTGCTTGGCGCCTGTCACCATGAGCAACTCCAGAGTGGAAGAAGGTCCAGCCCCTCTCGAGGGTTCTGGTTCCAGAGCCCAAGCCATGCGTCGAGGTGAGTCCAACTATATCTAGCCGGAACCGCTCAACCTCGCGCACAAGCTCAGGCTCCTTCCCCACCAGAGAGGTGACGTTCCACGTCCCTAGAGCCAGCTTCTGCAGCCGGGGATCGGACCGCCAGGGTCCCCGCCCCTTGCTGCCGCCCAGCTCACACTGCATCCGACCCCTACGGCTCCTCCCGCAGACGGTGAGCCCCTTTTGGGCTGAGAAGGAAATGTGGCAGAAGGAAACAAGGTGGAAGGAAACACACCCTCAGCACAATAACAGACTATAGGAACTGTGAAATACGGACTAAAACCACTTATAACTTTCACAAAAAGAGATAAAATCAGCATGATTTATAGTTCAAGTCATCTGTAGAAAATTGTGTTTTCATAGCACAGGTTTAGAAAAGTCCCAATTACCGGGGGGGGGGGCAGGACAGGACATGAAGGATTAGGAAATGCTCGGACCGGCCATTTAAACATTTGCCAGCGTAAACGCAAAACGAAGGCTGTTTTAGCTGAAATTAAATGCACAACTGCTGTTCAAAAGAAAAGATAAACATGTCATGAATGAGTTGTATTGGAACATGTTGCTGTCACAATCAGAGTTTAATATTTGATATGTTTTCTTTGGAACTAAAAATTATGTTTTTGCATCACAAACATTCAGGAAACAAGGCTGTAAAATTAATTTAAAAGCTCTTTTCACATGTGGTGCAGAAATGAGTCGCTCTGTCATATAAAGTAAAGCATTTATTGATGTTATGAGCTTTGTTGCTTTAACTTTCCACCAGTGGTGTGTGTGTGTGAGTGTGTGGGAGGAAAGAGTAGTGGGTCTGTCTGAGTGGGGAGGGCTGTTTTATGCTTCGGTATGTACAATAAACAAAAAAAGGAGGGAGTGAAAGAGGTCAGTGATCTTCTGCTGAGTTTTTACAGAGTAGAAGTTAAACTCTCTGAAAGCCCGGACTGTTTCCTATCTTTTAATGTCTTTGTTGCCTTTATTTCCACAGAATCACATAAACCCTTCGGAGAATCTTTTATCAGAGGATTTAGAAATGTATTGGTAGAACACACTAAACATGAAGCTTGTAAAAGACAGTATGAGCAGTCAGACAAGCATCCAGATTAAGCTTCTGATTACGTTCCTTAAAACGCCCTTCCCCTCCTCCCTCCCTCCCTCCTTCCTTCCTTCCTTCCTTCCTTCCTTCCTTCCTTCTTTCTGTCCGTCCCATCATCTTCATATCTGTCCTGTCCTGCTTCACCATACCTTCTCACAACATTCCCAACACTTTTCATAATCCAGTATGAGAAAACCTTCCGGTGTCAACTGCATCCCAAAGATAGAAATGAGGTAAATCTGTCCTCAACTGTTTAATGCTTTTAATTTGGTTTCTACCTTTGGGAGAGGTCCCCATGTGCACTAAACGGTAATGTTATCATTGGAGATCACAGCTGTCTTTTCCACTCATTACACATTACTATGCAGAAAAACCTTAATAATCTTCCTCGATCAGTTCACCTTATTGATCCTTGGCTGAGTGGCATAAAAATTTTTCTTTGCTGTGCTAGTTTTTCAGTATCTGCTAACATCTTATTTTGTCCTGCACACAGCGTTCTCAGGGTGTCTATTTTCCCCAACATCTCTAACACTCAGGTAGCGCCCCCAGTCTCCAAGCTAGTTAGCAGCCAGTAGAAGGTGTTGCTAAGCTAGTTAGCAGCTAGTAGAAAGCATTGTTAAGCTAGTTAAAAGCCAGTAGAAGGTGTTGTTCAGCTAGTTAGCAGTCAGTAAAAGGCATTGTTAAGCTAGTTAGAAGCCAGTAGAAGGTGTTGTTAAGCTAGTTAGCAGTCAGTAGAAGGTGTTGCTAAGCTAGTTAGCAGCAAGTAGAAGGCTTTGTTAAGCTAGTTAGCAGCCAGCAGAAGGCGTTGTTAAGCTAGTTAGCAGCCAGCAGAAGGCGTTGTTCAGCTAGTTAGCAGCCAGCAGAAGGCGTTGTTCAGCTAGTTAACAGCCAGCAGAAGGCGTTGTTCAGCTAGTTAGCAGCCAGCAGAAGGCGTTGTTCAGCTAGTTAGCAGCCAGTAGAAGGCGTTGTTAAACTAGCTAGCAGCCAGCAGAAGGCGTTGTTAAGCTAGTTAGCAGCCAGCAGAAGGCGTTGTTCAGCTAGTTAGCAGCCAGCAGAAGGCGTTGTTCAGCTAGTTAACAGCCAGCAGAAGGCGTTGTTCAGCTAGTTAGCAGCCAGCAGAAGGCGTTGTTAAGATAGTTAGCAGCCAGTAGAAGGCGTTGTTAAACTAGCTAGCAGCCAGCAGAAGGCGTTGTTAAGATAGTTAGCAGCCAGTAGAAGGCGTTGTTAAACTAGCTAGCAGCCAGCAGAAGGCGTTGTTAAGATAGTTAGCAGCCAGTAGAAGGCGTTGTTAAACTAGTTAGCAGCCAGCAGAAGGCGTTGTTAAGATAGTTAGCAGCCAGTAGAAGGCATTGTTAAGCTATTTAGCTGCCAGTGGAAGGCGTTGTTAAGCTATTTAGCAGCCAGTAGAAGGCTTTGTTAAGCTAGTTAGCAGCCAGCAGAAGGCATTGTTAATAAAATCAGCACGTCTACAGTCAGGACTGTGCTTCACACAGTGGAGTCTGGGCTATCCACAACATGGGCGCTAAAAACACACCTGGTTTGCAACAGACGCCGCGCTCTTCCCTGCTTGATAAATGCTTATTAAATGTATTAAATCATAAAACTTTTTTATTAAAAGCAAAAAGCTTTAACGAAAAAAATCTAAATTACAGCCTGTCATCTTAAACTCTACTAAGAAGGGCTTTCAGGGCTTTTACTCATGATGCATTAAGGAGATTTGTCGAATAACATCTCGTTGTTTTGTGACGGCATCATGTTGGGTGGCAGGTCGCTAGCTGTTTTTATCGAGTTATTGACTTTTCATTCTTTGGCATCAAGCTTCACATTTTCCAAAACAGTTCAGCACTTGTGTGTTCAAGTCAGACAGATTTAATAAAGAAAATATTCATGTTGGCGCTGCAGACTGGCATGATTCTCTAAAAACCTCCAAAACCGTCAACTGACAAGAGATTTAGCTAGCAGAATTAGCTTTTGGTCAGTTTCATAGGAGCAGAACTAAAAGCTCATGAGTTCAGAAGCAGATCACGTTAACGTGGTGTAGAAATGAGGGATGTACATTTAGGAGGAAATGTTTATATTTTATTGCTGTTTATTGACTCCATAGAGGAATAAAAAGTCTTAACTTTTTGTTAAAGCCGAAACGCATCTCCATATCTGCATTTCCAACACCGTGAAGGTTGAACCAAGTTCCAACCAGCTTCATCACATTTCCACTGAGAAAATATTGATTTGCTGCTGAACAGCAACAAAGTGAGAGGTCCATCTGCTCTGGTCCCATCGATCAGGGTCAGCAGGTGGTCTGGAACATGAAGCCTTCATCAGGAAGCCGATGGGAACGTTCACAGACTCAGGAGAAGCTAGCTGTAGCAGCCGCTAGCAGCTAACCTCCTTGCTTCATCACCATAAACGTTGCTAATTTACGCGATCAGTGACGAAAGCTGAGTCATGTTTGTGTTCGACGTATCCTGAGAAGTAAGATGTATAAAATGGCTACAACGCGAACACGGAGGACAAACTGTTACAGCAGCATTTTATGGTCCAAATATGCTACGTGCAGATGGAGCAACAGTTTCGTTCATCTCCTGAGCTATTTATGTTGGTCTAGCTGTCACTTGATGAAAAAAAAACTGAGCAATACCAGCAGAAACCATGGGGGGCAGCGTTGAGTTGTACAGCCGACAATGGCAATGACAATGGCTCCATCTGGCATCTATTCTAATCAATAAGGTCTGTTCCAATCAGATCACATGAATGCATTTCTAGTTGAGACGTATCCAGTGGTGGAACTGGATGCTGTTTGTTTCTAGAAGTCTCATTAAAACAGGTAAATGTTTTAGAATAATTGACTTTCTGTGCGTCCCCACTTTAATTCTGTTTTAAAACTGTAGAGCGGATGTTAAAACAGAAGAATTTTCCTGCGATTTCTCTTAAATTGATCACTAAATATTAATAATTAAAGCTCCACAGATGCATTTGAAAATAAAAAGCTAATTTATATTTAAAGTCAGGTTGGTTGGGGTGTAAACTGTAAATAAAAAGCTTAAAACTGCAAATTAACAAACAGTATTAATCTTTAATCCACAGATTCATGCCTGCTAATGTACCTTATCACCCAATAAGCTGCAAGCTGGGTGGAATTGATCGTTAAATAATTAAATGTGCTGCTGGTTTCTACTAAACATTAGATCACACATCATTCATCAGAGTAGCAGACACACATGGAATCAGCGCTAGGTGCATGTCTTTCCCTGAGACACCTAAACGCAGCGCAGAAATCTGGCGTGTTTTATGCTCAGAGCCTGCAGAAGACGCACGTCAGCGCTCCGATGCAACATTTACATGCGTACATTTGTATTTGTGCAGCTCTACACACCAGCCAATCGCATGGCAGCACGTCTGTGATGCGATCCGTCATCTCAGAGCATCACAGGCGCACATTGCGGGATCGGTCGGGGCAGGCCGCCTTGCCTGTTACCTAGCAACAGCCACGAAGCAGAAATGTGGAGCAGTAGGACTGCAAGCGGTGGAAAGTTTGTCTTCAGTGTGTGAGACGGGGCCGTGTCAGCCATGTTATTCCAGGCTTAAAATGGATGTGATGTTTCCCCTTACATAGGAGCGTAGAAGTGTTAACGCCGGCAGTAATGTGATTACAAATGTTAGCGCAGCATGCTTTGTTCATTTCTTTTTATTTCTTTTCTGTGTTCTGTTGACAGGAAAATGCCAGAAGTTTTACCCCTAACTGAAGTGTGTTTCATGCAGAAAACACCTGAATGACAACAGTTCTTTTTGGACGTGTGTGTGTGTGTGTGTGTGTGTGTGTGTGTGTGTGTGTGTGTGTGTGTGTGTGTGGACCAGTTATCAAGCACTTTGTCTGGGTGGGCTCTTTGTTTTGATTTCTTCTCTTCTTCTCTCCGTTCCAATGCTTCCCCCCTCTCCTATGCAGCAAGGACAAGTTTGGAAGGTTTGCAAAATTTATCACCTTCCACTGATGAAACCCTCCCTTCCTCCTTCACCCTCCTCTTCCTCCCCACCTCCTCCTGGCTACCTGTACTGATCTGTTGGTCCTCTCCTTTGTGACTCACCCCTCCTCATGCTTGAATCTGTAATGCTGAGCGTAAGGCTGGGATCCATTCATTGTCAGTTCTACCAACCCACAGTGCAGATTCATAGTGTTATTCATCTGTTTGATGCAACATTCACACAAACATTTCTCTTTTTTTATGTATCTGATAGTCGACATCCAGTTCCTACCTGTAGCTATTTGTCTAGATAATGTATTTGTATTGATCCACTCATAAAGTAATCTTTTCTTAAAGTCATTGTTACTTTAACTGTGTTTATAGTTTTGCAGCTGAACTGGTGTTGAGTGGGAACGCTGTGACTGGCAGCTGTAAAACAGCGACAGTACAGACAACATACGGTGTCTGGCAAACGCTGGCCAATTCAATATTTAATCAATCCATTCCAATCCAACATGTGCTGATTCAATTATGATTCATAAATGTTGAAAAATGGTTGTTTTTGGTAATAATTAAACGACAGAAACACAACTGTAAAGTGAAGAACCTAAAAGTTGCGCTACCTCCAGGGTTACTCTACTAGATGTTCAGGTGTGACAGATTTTCATATAACAATGATCAGAGCCAGTAAATAAAGTCGGGAAATAAATCAGTAAAAATAAATAAATAATAGACACATTCACATTTTGATTACTTTTACCTTTACTTTTTATTATACATTTTCAACAAAAAAAACCCTATATGTTAATTTCTCTGCATGCCCTTACCTTATTTGTAAAATAGTTTTTACAAATAATTTTTCTACTTTTATATTATTATTCAGTGTTTTTAATATTTTTATTATTCAGCATCTTATCACCGAAACAAGTTCTGTGAATTGTTCGCAGACAATGGCAATAAAAGTCTTTCTAATTATGATTATGATTTTGAAAAGTAAGTAGTTTATTAATTTTTCTATTTTAAATTCGGTCCCACATGACATGAGGCAAATGCACAAAATAAAATGATGAAATTCCAGTCAGTTTATTATTCTCCTAACTTTTAACATAAAAAGGTCATATCGAACTAAACTTCTCAATGTGGTGCCTCCTCACATTATAATCTTTAAACACCGCCACACACTCCTTGTATATTAAACACATCGATTTGGCGCTCAAATGTGACGGAAAAATAAGCAAATACTTATCGGTCCAGACGGGGTTAAAGCTGCGTTTTTTGTTGTCAGTTTTGCGTTTTTGCTTGCTAGCACTGCTCTTACAACTTCAACACAACATGCGCTTGGGTTGATGTTGCTCGGCAACCAAGTGTTGCATTCATGGTCTGCACAACTGCAGGATTTTAGGCTACTTAATCAGCGAAGGAATGACTGAAGGTTTTTGATTAATATCTTTATTCTTTTACATAAGGTGGGCTGCCATTTGAAGAGGCCTGCTTTAGGGGGAAGGCTGGGCGATATGTCCTCAAATCAATATTGTTAATTGAACAGGTTACCTTGATTATGATTAATTAGCAATTATTTCTGTATCACATTATATTTAGCCTCAAAGCTAACTAAATTTTTTGTTAAAAATATAAGTTTTGAAATCAGTTATATGATCATTTACTTCATATTTTTCCTTTTATTTAGGAGAAATTTAAATTTCCAAACATTTTATAATAATTTATATCAAGATTATTTGTTCTGAATAAAAGTTTTAGTTATTAATTGCCCTGCCCCAAACAGAGTCAGGAAGCTAGCAGCTAGCCTTGCAGCTACTGTTACAGAGTGTGAGATTTACTAATCGGCCTTGAAGACGGCGTCTGGAAACAGTTTGGTTTTTTTGATGGACATGAGAACAGACAAGACCGAATCGTATCACCTGAATCGTAATCCTGAGGTAGTTAAGATGATTTATTATTTTTATGCAGACAAACTACAGAGAAGTGAGAGCAGCGGTGGAGTTTAACTACAGAGTCCTGCTTCAAACCAAGGCAACTAAAGGACCTTTTGAACATTTGTAGGTTTTAATATAATACTCTTTGGATACTTTGAGGAAATCCAGTTTTCTGCTTTTTGTAGATGATGTGATTCTATTTTAGGATGAGAATTGGCACCTCAATATATGAGACCATGGTCGTCAGCTGTGTCCTCTCCAGGTCGCAGAGTAACAAGATGCATCTCTGCTGTGTGGACTCATGTAGCTACTGTTGCTTTCTTTATTTCTGAGACTGTTTGCAAAGCAATCAGTCAGAGTTGGACAGATTTCTCCCAGAAGCCACTTTCTTTGGACTCGCGCAGGAAAAACTGTATCAGTGACTGCATGTTACTCACCTGCAGACGTTTTCTTTTCAAGTCATGCACCCTGTACGCTTTACTTTGGCGAAGTTTGAATATTGAACCGTGCACCTGGTGTCCCGTCTATGTTTGCAGAAACCTTTAGACCTTTTATTATTTATATATTTCACTCGCGCAAGACAACCAGAAAGATTTATCCACATTGTTTTCTCATTTAAAGCGTATTTTGATTTTTAAACTTCTCATAGTATTTCTTTTCTCATGTCTTGCATGGAAATGGAGTTGAAGAAAAGAGAATTATTAGTTTGTTAAATGTTATTGTAACCTGCCTACATAGCCTCTAAAATCTCTTTATTACTATTTTGTTAGATAATAAACATGGTGAGTGTTTACCGTGACAATTTCCCGGGAATGGAGTCCTACTCGGGCTGCTGTCTCTCAGGTTTTTCCTTACGTCTACAGACGGGGACAGTAGTTGATGTCCGTGGAGTCATCAGTTCTCCAATCAGATTCAGAATGAGCTGCATAATCTGCAGGATGTAGGCTTGCAGGAATCCTGTCTTTTCTTGTTTCTTTACGGCAAAGCGATGAAAACGTATTTGTCGTTTACGCAGCTTCTCTCTGCTTTAACTGCGAGAGTCAAACATGCAGCAACTACAGGCTTTGTTTCTGTTTTCCTGCTGAAGGTGACGGCATGCAGGTTTACATGGACATCCAAGATTTCTTGCCTTCTTGGATTGTTACAAGCGACGTGCATTAACAACACAAATAGTCAATTTAGCTAACCCAATAAGCTCGGTAACACCATCACAGTCAATATCAACATTAAAATAAAGTTAACAATGTCATAATTTCCAATGAATGTGTTTTTGACCCATGTAGCTTAAACACACACACGACCATAAGTTAATCATCATGTTTCCACAACTTTTTCTCTGATTTCACAGATTTACTCTGTAGTTTTGTACTTTCTGTGGAGATTTTCCCACAAGGCCCCATTAAAATGTCACAAAACTCATTTATTTGCCAACAGTATTGCAGCAGTCTTGCCATTGGATTGCAGCTGCCAGCTACAGCCTCACACAGTCACACATTATTAAGATTACAACATTTCCTTCCTCTGCTTCTAATCCTTTACTGAATCAGTGGATTAGAAGTAAAGTGCAGCGTCTGATGAGCACTGGTCAGGATTCCTGCATGCTGTAAAAAGCTGATCTGTGTTAACTGGTTTTGCGATTTTGGTAAAGAACCATGGCAGTGATGAAGAGATTTCAGCAGGCCGTTAGTCAGCTCTTTTCAGGTTGTTGTGCGTGTTTCTGATCACACGAGACCCCCCTGTCGGGTCCCCCGCCTCTGTAGAAATGAGAGGGCTCACGCTGAGAAACGGCACATATTAAAGCAACTTCACCTGGAGGAGAATCAGCTTTGCTGCAGATTCACACACTGCATCCAGTTATTAGCAGCAGTAATAAGCTCTCAGATGTACCTTTCAGGGGTCCTCTGCAACATGCCAGTTGAGCGGGGGGGGGTCTTGGAGATGCTCAGCTGGTAATTACTACCTGGAGTGTAGAAAAGATGACGCAGTTTAGACTGAGGTCTGTTCTGATATCCAGGCAACAGCCCCCCCATCCCCTTACTCCATCCTGACTATTATCATACCATGTCTATTCATCCAGTGCCTCCCCCTTTCCGCATCCATCAATCCTCCCAACCGGCCCCATCAGCCAGCTTTTGCACCAACCACCATCAACACAAATAGCCGACGCCACATCATCATAAAAATCATCAATAATATTAAAATATGCTCTTTGTGATGCTAAGCAACACCTCTAATGTAAAATAACTAGCAGGGTTCCTGAAGGGTCTTCTAAAGTAAAAAAAAAATGTCTAAAAACGCTCAGATTATCGCCCAAATCCAGTTTCAGAGTTTTCCTCACAGTTACTTTTTACACGAGAAAGTCGAAATCCTGCCACCTTTCAATTCAGTTCAATTCAAATTTTATTTATACAGCACATTTAACACAACCTCCATTGACCAAAGAACTGAACAAAATTAAAATCAAATTAAAAGTATGCATGCCAATGATATATATAAAAAAAAAAAAAAAAAAACTCTTTGATTGGAAAGAAAGAGGTAAAAACAATAAAACCCAAATAAGAGAAAAATTAAGTCAGTAGACCTTTAAAAAATAGCCAAGATATCCTGTTTAGCTACGTTTTAAGTGCCAGGGAGAAGTAACGGGAATCTAATTCCCAGCTCGGAATTCTGACAACGCTTCTTCATTTTTTCCAGGAACAACTAGAGCGTATGATTTGATGTGCTAACCATAACCATGTGCAAACTATGTTGGCACATGGTGGCTGCTTTTCGTAGAAAAACTGGGACGTAATCACCATCTTTAATAGCGCAACTATAAAAAAAATTAAAAGATAATTTTGGTAAAGTAATTATCCTAATAGTAATGGTAAAGCGTTGTGTTGGTCTAAAGTTACATTAATATTGTCAGAAAAAGCCTTAAAGCCTTAAAATTTACCTTACTAAAACCTGCAGGAACCTGAACTAAAGTAATTTAGTGATACTGAGATTTATGTAGCACAACAGAAATTATAATATTTTATTTGGAGTTTTGTATGTTTTAATCCATTATTAACATGCATGCTGTACATAATTATGTTTGTATTAAATCCATATCAGTTAAATTTTTTATATTCTATTCTATATTCTATTGTTATTTTACAATAGAAAGTGACTAAACCTTCCTTTTTGTTTTTTTTACTACACCCTGTAGAAATATCTGTTATATCCAATAATAAGCTCTACAGCATTTCACACCCAAACTGTGGTTAGATTACAACTAAAACACTCAAGTGATTAAAATGACTTAATAAGATCTTAAAAAGATCATGGTTGTGTATTTTTTATCTTCCTGCACCAGTGAAGTACCATAACATTAATTCATGTGTCTCAGATCAATAAAATAAGCTTAAATTAAACACATCATAACCACAAGCTTGAAGAGAAAAGGTAATTTACTAACTGGGATTGAAAGAAGGTGGTCAGCTTTAGCGTGCCGTAGTTGTTGACAGCGTGATAACACTGCGGTGGTTGTGGTTGTGGTTGTTGTTGTTGTTGGGACATCCATGTTGTGTGCTAACGGGACTGTTTCTCCACAGTTTCCTGGCGTCGGCCACCGGGTAACCACACTGTAGAGGCTAAAGTAGCGGCTAGCTTGTTGTTCAGGGCGAGGCTAGTGGTGGTGACATCAGAATAATGTGGTGTTAGCTAAACAGTAAAGTTGTTGTGGTTTGATGCATCTCACAGTCTGGTCTTGATTCTCTGTCTTCCACACAAACCAGTAGCCACCAGTAAAACAAGATGAGGAAATGAAGCATCGACGGTTGGTGATGGATAAGTAAACGCAGAGAAACAAGCAAAGACTTGAGATCCAGTCGGTCATCGACGGTGCTGCTGAGTGTGATCCTGCCGTAGAAAGTAGGCTTTAGAGCTGCTGTAGTGGCTGAACTAGTTTTAGACCAGTTGCTTACTGGTTGAGCTGTTTTATCTGGATTTGGCGATATGGTTTAAAGCAGTAGTTCTCAAACTTCTAGAGCCGCGAACACCACGATAATGTGCACCAATGTTCGCGGCTGGGGGATTTGTTATGTGGTGCATCATCCTGCGGCATCGTACTGGAAAAGCTTCAGAATCTAAACAAGTAAACTGTGTTTATGGGTTAAAAAATTAAGGTGCGACTTTTAAACATTTATCGCTGCTCTTAATGCTCCCATACTTTACCTTTTTTCACCCATTTCATTTGGCCCAACTACATTGTTTTCAAATTCAGCCTTGGTCCTTAATTTCAGCCATTCCCAAACAGTCTCCAGTGACTCAAAGGTTGTCTTTGTGTTTGAACCTGTAAATGTTCATGAGTCCTGCCAACGCCACGCCACGCCACGCCACGCCACGCCACGCCATGCAGGATGCAGCTTTCTGTGGCATCCGCTCAGGATTTTAGAGGCCAAACTAAAATCAAAAGTGAATTTCTCCCGATATGGAAACTTTAATTCTGACAGCCATGTTAAAACTCCCAAATTTATTTGATAAATATAGGCTATAAATATTTTTTAATAATCTGGTGACATCCTGAAATCATCCGGCGACCCCTTGGGGTCCCGACTAAGGCTGGGCGGGATGACGTCAAATCAATATGACGATTTATTGAACCTCTGTTATTGTTTTATTTGTAGCTGATATTTCTACAAGAGTATATATTGATAAGTGAAAGGAAACACAGTTTCAATATAAATTCAGATTTAATGAATATATTTTAATATTACTAAAGAAATTTTAATTTCCGAACCTTTTAAACAGCTGTTATTGCAGATTCCATCAGATTAAAGTTTCTGAAAGTGGGTTTTGATTCATTTACCCATCCAGCCCGAATCCCAACCCCCAGTTTGAGAAGCACTGGTTTAAAGTGTCGTATTTTACGACTGATGATGCTGTTTGTAATTAACGACTACACAGACGTAAATATTGATCTGATTTAGTCTTTTTCACATTTACTAAGCAAAGGTTGCAAATGTTGTTAAACCTGTTCATTTTGACTGAATCCAAATCTGATGAGTTATCAGGACACTTGGATGGTTTTATCTGTGCTTTCATGGCTGCGTCCACATAGGAATGTTAGAATTATAGTTTCCCAGTATGATTGTCAGAAAAATAACCAAGATGATCAAGTTTTTATCAATTTCACTACACTGTATAAGTTTGATCTATTTCTGTAGTTTAATATCAGCATGACTAAATGATATATAATGCAATATAATATAATTGTGATAATATAATGTTATAGCAACAAATTAAGTTAGTAAAGACCCTCTGTTCTGTAAAAACTACATAAATCTGATTTCTCTCCGTGGAAATGGATGGAAGAGGTTTCAGGGCCTGGAAGTTTCTACCTGTAAACTCATTCATTTCTAAACCGCTTAATCCAATTCAGGGTTGCGGGGAAGCTGGAGCCTATCCCAGCTGGCTTTGGGCGACAGGCAGGGTACACCCCGGACAGCTCGCCAGTCCATCGCAGGGCCACACAGAGACAAACAACCACTCACGCTCACACTCATTCCCAGGGGCAATTTTAGAGTAACCAATTAACCTAACATCATGTCTTTGGATGGTGGGAGGAAGCCGGAGTACCTGGAGAGAACCCACGCATACACGAGGAGAACATGCAAACTCCACACAGAAAGGCCACTGACCAAACCCCTCCCCAGCCAAAGATCGAACCAGTGACCTTCTTGCTGTGAGGCCACAGTGCTAACCACTGTGCCACCGTATAGCACAGTGTAGCACCTGTAAACTGCATTATTAAAATGGTTTTGGACATCTTTTACCAACCTGCAGGAAAAAGCACGTAACTATCTTAAGCTTCCAGCTGTCTTTCAACAGCTTAGCTGCCATTTAAAACAGAAATAACTGGAAAAGTTCAAATACTTCCTTCATATTACGGCCTCTTGGACGTAGACGACAACAGATGGAGATTCTGTGGACGATGCCTGCGAGTTGTTAATCCGTTCCACCCTCTGCAAGCCTGAGATGGGACCACAGGGTGGGGATTTCAGCAGGCACGTGGAAACTTGTTTTGATTCCCAAGTTGTTATTTACTCATTGCACATGCAGCCTGGGAAATGTAGCAGTAAACGTTTCAACGTGCAAACTAAAATCCATCCGTTGGACGCCACTGCCTGCGTGATGTAGCTGCTAAAAACAACTTGGAAGATAAATGAATCTCCAGACTGAATCCATTTTGAAACCTTTACTGAGGAAAACGTTAAAACTGAGCAGAGACAGAAAATACTTCCTGGAAGTACATTCATAAAACCTTAGACGTCATCGTGTATCGGAACCAAAAATAACATAAATGTTTACATGTTTATGATGTTTGTCCATGTCGAGACTTTAAGGTTGATTCCTGATATAATTAGAAATATGCATAATGATCTGACTGCTTGTATTTACTGATGAAAAAAGCAGTGATGTGTGGTGAGGATGCATCGCTGAATCGCATTGTTCATAACATAAATGTAATGGAAACTAGTGAGACCAGTAAGACCTGTTTTATATGCTGCTTCTTTAATTAAACTTACAGTTGATAAGTTAACCTAAACCACAAGAGGTCAACTATGGCAGGCTCCTCTGAGGCCAGAAAACTTTACCAATTCCCTCCGTTTATGACACATGCATGCCCCATATCTTCACCGTTCACTACGTCCCATGATGCATGAGAGCTGCTGCCTCCTGCCAGGTTCAGGCCAGTCAGGAGACGCAGCGATGTTGGAAATAAACGGGATGCAGGAAGATCAGCATGTGAAGATGCAGATAAGGAAACACTCTGAAGGACTTCATGTCTGACGTCCACATTTCTCTCTCTTTATGCCTTACTCTGCCATTCCTCACATGGAAACTCTGCCTTTTTAAGTTTCCCCTCCTTTTATTTGCTTTTTCCACTCTTGTTCCATGCAGTCTTCTTTAGTCTACCTTTCCATCACTCAGCCTTTCATGCAGCAGCGCTAAACACAAACACAGCTGGAAGCTTTCTTTCAGCCTTTTACTGCTCTGGATTTTCTCCACAAGAAATTTGATTTTTCAATTCACTTATAATTAAATTATTTTCACTGTTGATGAAACCTTAGAAATGTCCATCATGTTTGGAGGTGCACCAATCAATTTATCCACCTGATTAGTCTCAGATGTCACAGCCTAACATGAGTAGAAAGTCTTTGAATTGCAGCGAGAAGGTGGAGGTGAGCTGATTCAGTAACGATTCCTGGATGTTCAGTAATGATTCCTAGATGTTCAGTAACGATTCCTGGATGTTCAGTAACGATTCCTGGATGTTCAGTAATGATTCCTAGATGTTCAGTAACGATTCCTGGATGTTCAGTAACGATTCCTGGATGTTCAGTAACGATTCCTGGATGTTCAGTAACGATTCCTGGATGTTCAGTAACAATTCCTGGATGTTCAGTAACTATTCCTGGATGTTCAGTAACTATTCCTGGATGTTCAGTAACTATTCCTGGATGTTCAGTAACAATTCCTGGATGTTCAGTAACTATTCCTGGATGTTCAGTAACTATTCCTGGATGTTCAGTAACGATTCCTGGATGTTCAGTAACAATTCCTGGATGTTCAGTAACGATTCCTGGATGTTCAGTAACGATTGTTTTTCATAATTAAATAACAAACGCAGCTGTAAAGTGTTGCCAGGACAGAAATAGCTTCCTGCTGCTAGAAGCTAGCCTCGCAGCCGCGGTTACTAAGCAGGAGGTTCACTTATCAGCAGGGATGCACCGATAGTGAAATCCGTATCGGCTCAATACCATGTGTGTATTCATACTTGCTATTAATAAAGGTGTACCGATGCCACAACCGATACCACACTAGTCAAGCTAGCGCAGATGTGTTTGATCACATGCTTTGGGTGTTTTAAAAGAAATAAATGTCTTGAATGTTAAAATGTGACATTTTTTGTTCCACTAAAAGCTGGATCTTTGTTCCAAAACCACACACTTATAGTTGTATTAGGGTAAAATAAAAAAAATAAAAAAAACTTGGTGAAATTGTTAGATCTGTAATGTTATTATATTGTATTTGTGAGGTAACTTCAGAAAGGATGGGTCATTTATTACAACCTGATGAAATCTGACACAGTTATAACAGCAATAATAACCATAGTCACAATAATGTTCACATGAACAGATCTGGTATCGGCAAATATCAGTATTTATGTTTCAGATATCTGTATTAGATCGGAACACCCAAAAAGTGGATCGGTGCTTCCCTACTCATCAGGTCTGAAGGCACCGTTTGGAAACAGTTTGGTTTTAATGAACATCAGAACAGACGAGACGTGGACCATAATTACTCCATATAGAAGCCGTTCAAACCCAAAACAAAATCTAGCAATAAAACTATGAACATGTGACAGCAGCACCGTTCCTGCCCAGCTTAGAGATGTTTGTCCTGCAGATTCCAGGGAGAATCTAAGACAACATGAAAAATATATTTAAATTTTTAATGATTTGACATAAATAAAAGACAGTGGCGATGAATTAGTTTGGTTATTTGCATTAATGGATAGAATGCAGGAGCATGTAGTGAGTAAAAAGCCTCTGTAGGCAGAAGCAGTAGTGCATTTAATTCTGATCTCGTATTCATGCTCCTGTTAGTGTGTCTCACGCTCCATCTCTTATTGCAGCTTGCACACGCTACAAACAGGCGACCCACATGCCAAGTGAACGCTCGGGATGCGTGGCGGCCAAGATACTTACGTGTTGCTAACAGCCAGTATGTCCCAGCTGTTAGTGAGATTAGCACCAGCGCTGCCTTGACTAGCTGTACCGTTGCCTTGGAAACAACCCTGCATAAGTGCTTTTATAACCTCTGCACTTATTAGAATTCTTCTATGTATGTGGAAAATAATTATAAATTATAGAAATGTCTGTATTGGTGCATCTCTAATCATGGTGTCTATAATATATACCTAAGAATTTCTTTAGAAAGAAATGGGACAAACATGCAGAAAATGGAACCATTAAAAAACCTCCCGTTTTTATTAGATTTTTCCATTTCAGCATCAGCTCCCAGCTTTGTACGTCTCAGCTGAGAATCACTTCAGCTTTTTACAGCGGGTCCTGGTTTATCCAAACACGAAAGCCGGACTTCCAGAATCTATTCATCAGACTGGAAATCCACCCCGTTGACTGTTTATCTCCTCGTCCTCACAAACAGCTAATCAAACTGCACAGATCACTTTGTGTGTTTTCATGTGTTCAGTACTCCTGTGAAAACTTCACCTCACAGTGGTGTCAGTATCTCATTTTTACCTCCAACCCCTTCCTAACGTCCACCTGGAATAAACCAGGCTTCACTGTAAACAGACTACATCCCCGCTGGCGAGCACGCCATCTAACACGCCTGAAGACGGGGGCAGAACACGTCTCAAACCAAGACTAGCGTTACTGAAACACTTTGGCTGTTTCAGTAACAGCAGCAACATCACATGGTGCATTTCAGGTGTCCTCACCTCTCCTCCTTCTCTCATTTACAGGCATGTGGAGATCCGAAAGCAAAGCCCTCCTATCTGGTGGATAAGAACCTGGAGTCTGCTGTTAAATTTATCGTTCGGAAGTTTCCTGCTGTGGAGACACGCAATAACAACGTAGGTATTCCTTCTGGTTTGTGTGGACTGTTTCCTGATTGTCACAGTTTAAGTTATGACTATTACTATCCATTTTAATAATCAATAATCATCAATAGAATTAGCTAATTATGGTGGATGTTTTTCTATATGCTGATAAAATCATTTTAACCATCAACTCAAAGCCAATGCTAAGCTAATGAGTTAAATCTGGATTCCAATCACAGGCCACCGAATACACCTCACCTCCAGATCTGTAGCTCGTAATTCAGGTGTTTTAGCGCTTGGTTGATGATTGGGTGATATAAAGTCATATTTTCTTCACCCGACAACAGTTGAAACCAGGGCTGGGCGATATGGCAAAAATGTTATCAGTTATCTTCTTTACCAAGCTGAAAGCACGGCTGTGAGTGTGGGGGTGGATGAGGGACATCCATCAAACCACCAGCTACCTGTAGCTAAGAGCTAACCCGGAGCTAACAGGCGCTAACCAGCTAATGAAAGTAGGCAGGCTAAAGCCAAAGCACGCCGTTAGCTCGCTAAAATCCACGGTTGTGCTACACTCTGCCTTCTTTACACCAGATATCAGATACCTGTCAGAACATGCCCCTAATTATGCAGAATTTCCCAACTTAAATAACATCCATCATGAAGGTAAACCTGACCTATCAAACCTAAAATGTTTGTTTGTTCCAGGCTGTAAACATGTTTATTTCTGCTGTAAACGTGTTTATTTCTGCAGTGAAGTTGGTCTTTTTAACATGCGAGTCTATGAGGATTGACTGCCTAGTGGACGAAGAGGGAACTGCATTTTTCAGCGTTGCCGTTTTCAGTATTATCTGCCGGAGGTTGACACCAAGTGTGGTTAAAAGTGAAGAGGGGCGGGGCCTAGATAAACTTCATTAGTTAAGAGTAAGGTAAACTTTGAGAACATCCAACAAGCTTATATGTTGAGAGGAAAGCTGATAAATTGCTTTAGTTTTTTAATACGCTGATCAGCATTCCAATAAAGATATTGATGAACAGCAAATGTGATGCTTTGTGATGATCAAGGGGCGCTAATGCTAACGTAGGCTCATGCAGTTACAGCGGTATGTGACCGCACTGCTCGCCTAGCCTTATTGTCATTGGCCGTCCGTGTTTGACCATCGATTTCGCCACGGTGCTAAAATCTGAAGAGGAAATGTTGTAAGAACATCCATATAACCTGAGATGCTGCAAATTTCCAGAAAACTGGGTTTTTGTAACAAATGTAACAAAGTGGATGACACACGAAAAGGTGAATTGATCGCGTGTAAAGTATCGAACTTTACGACGTTCTGATGAAGCGTTTCAGACAGAATCTGTGTTGTGACCCAGATAAACAACTGAATTGTTGAAGTTTTTTTAATTCTCCCTTTTCAATACTTTTCATTTGAGGTTGCAGTTTTCGGTTCAGATGCTTCCACTGAGTCACTTCGGCCCACATTTTCATGCTTTCTGTGGGGAAATCCGTGTTCCGCGTGATTACACCAGTCAGTTTTGCTTCTTGTTGTACCATTCAGTAACAGGTTAAACCACGTCCATTTTGCTGACGTCCTGGAGCTTTTGGGTTACTGGTGTTTCAGCATCAGCTCCACATTCCTGTCTTGTCTTTGGTCGATGCTCGTCCGACATTTCCGCTGGCAGGTTTGGAGTCGTCTTGGTGGTGATAAACCAGTTTGGAAACGTTTCCACCGGCTGGTGGACTGGATGCGTGTTAACGCCACGCACAGCTGATTCTGTAGGTTGATGGACTGAAAATGTCTCTGATTTTGAGGATTGTATCACCCAGCTCTTGTTGAAACTCACCGCTTCACTTTGAATCGGCCTCGTGGTGCGTTCAGAGTCATCACTGGGAAAAAGAAAAACCAAAGTTTATTTTAGATTTTTTTTTTTTTTACAGATTCATGATGTCCAGCTGTTATTAATAAAGATTATCAAAGATCTGTTTGTATTGATTATATCATTAATAGTTTGTAGGTAATTAAATGTAAATAATTGTTTTGTTTTTACAGGAAACGTCAGGCGTGTGCGTGTTTGTGTGTTGAATGAACTAAACTTAGCCATTTGTCATCATGTTTCTTTGAGCTTTACTTGTTAGCTTAGCTCGTAGCTTCTTGTCCGTGTGTTTGTGCGAGCGTCATGATGGCTCTGCGAGTGCATACATGTGTAAGTGTGTGTGTGCGCAGCTAACTGCTGTATCGAGTATAACTGTGCAATAATTGTCTCTTACGTTGTTTTCTGCTTTGTTTCTGTGTTTGTTTGTGTTCTGCATGCTAAACTTGGCTTATTCCGGACTTGTGCTTTTTGGTAAGTTTTTTTGTATCTAAGTTTGTGACATTTTTGTATTTTAGTCGACACGTTTAAGTTGTGTAATAATGTACTTTAATTTGTTCTTTTAAAGCTGTTTTTGGAGTGTTTTGCTTTGCTTTGCTCTGTTTTCTTCTCTCTTTGCTTCTTCATCCACTGAATGACTGTGGCTGGTTAACTACCTGGTTTGACAGCTGGTTTACTTGGTTGGTTGGTTAGTTGTCTCATAACCAGCCGGCTGGTGTCTGAATGACTCGCTGACTGCCTGCATTAAGGAGTGTTCGTTTCATCAATGTTTCAGTATCTGGACTGGTTTGATGACATTTCTGCCTCCTGAGAGTGGTTTTAGTTTTTTTACACGACATAAATCGACCATTAATGATAATTTCTCTGCTTTTGCGTGACTTTTGGTCACGAAAACAGACATTTTACCTCCTTGGTGCAGCAGCAGCGTCACACTTTCCACACTTGTCATTTCATGGACTTTTTTACTTCTTCTGAAGCCTCATTTCTGGTGCCAGCTGGGATGCATGATTTTTGTGTTTCCACACCTGAAAACTGGGAAATGTTTCATAAATCGGACCCGTTATGCTTTATTTGGTATCCTTCTGTTTGGGTACCAATCAAACTGATTCAATCCATAAAGATGGAGTTTGACTCACTGCGATCCTTTGGTTGAAACAAAACATTGTCTCCCGCGCAACCTGTTAAAAAAGAAGGCAACAGATTTTCTTTTTGCTGATGAAATCTGTTTAAAATGACGTTACAAAGCATCGTTAGTACACAGTCGCATGCCGAGCAGGAAGACTGCAAACTGTTGGACGACACCGTTCTGCTTTGTTTACGAGTTGTTTTGATTTTACTTTAAGGAAGGCATCGCGCTTCTATTGCGCCGCGCTGTGATGTCACGTGCTATTACGCTGTGCTATTACGTCATGCTATTACGGCACATGCTATTACGCCGTGCTGTTACGCCACATGCTATTACGCCGTGCTATTACGTCATGCTATTACGCCGTGCTATTACACCGTACTATAACGCCGTACTATTACGCCGTACTATTACGCCGCGCTATTACGCCACGTGCTATTACGCCACATGCCATTACACTGCGCTATTACGCCGCACTATTACGCCACGTGCTATTACGCTGTGCTATTACACCGTGCTATTACGCCACGTGCTATTACGCCACATGCCATTATGCTGCGCTATTACGCCATGCTATTACGCCGTGCTATTACGCCACGTGCTATTACGCCACATGCCATTATGCTGCGCTATTACGCTGCGCTATTACGCCGTGCTATTACGCTGCGCTATTACGCTGCATCATTACGTAGCTGAAGCATCTGTCACGGTCTGACTGAAACTAGGTCTCTCAGGTACTTTATGGCAACAACGTTGCCGTAAAGGTCTGGTTCTGCTCCCTTACATACATAAATACATATGTCCGTCTCAAACGTTCACAATACACTAGTAGCAGTGCTGATTTCACTTTTACCGCTATATGCTTCTCCATCCTCTGAATCCAGCATAAGTGGGCTTTTTATCTGATTCTCACCTGTTGGCAGAAACTAGGCTTTTTAGGACCCGGGTCTGGTTCAGGCTCCGGTTCTCTGGGTTAGAGACGGGTCTGGTTCAGGCTCCGGTTCTCTGGGTTAGAGACGGTCTGGTTCAGGCTCCGGTTCTCTGGGTTAGAGACGGGTCTGGTTCAGGCTCCGGTTCTCTGGGTTAGAGACGGGTCTGGTTCAGGCTCCGGTTCTCTGGGTTAGAGACGGGTCTGGTTCAGGCTCCGGTTCTCTGCCTTAGAGACGGGTCTGGTTCAGGCTCCGGTTCTCTGCCTTAGAGACGGGTCTGGTTCAGGCTCCGGTTCTCTGCCTTAGAGACGGGTCTGGTTCAGGCTCCGGTTCTCTGGGTTAGAGACGGGTCTGGTTCAGGCTCCGGTTCTCTGGGTTAGAGACGGGTCTGGTTCAGGCTCCGGTTCTCTGCCTTAGAGACGGGTCTGGTTCAGGCTCCGGTTCTCTGGGTTAGAGACGGGTCTGGTTCAGGCTCCGGTTCTCTGGGTTAGAGACGGGTCTGGTTCAGGCTCCGGTTCTCTGGGTTAGAGACGGGTCTGGTTCAGGCTCCGGTTCTCTGGGTTAGAGACGGTCGGGTTCAGCATCCGGTTCTCTGGGTTAGAGACGGGTCTGGTTCAGGCTCCGGTTCTCTTGGTTAGAGACGGGTCTGGTTTACAAGCTGCTTTAGTCATTTCTAACATGTGAATTCAGATATTCACATGTGTACTTACTGCTTCTCTTTGATATGACAATCTTTTTAAGCTGAATTATTTGTATTTTGATGACAATTAAATCTTCATCAGTCAGATCTGGAAAACCACAGAAATTTTCCCTTTTTCTGTTCTACCCTTTTTGTTTTTTTGTCTATAAAATACAGTTAATCCATCAATATGGCCAAATTAAATTTTTGTGCTTTTAGAAACATGCCCAAGATGCACACCTCCATAAAAAGTAAACTTCAAAACTGTGGGGAAACAAAAAAGAAATTTAATCCATAAATATTTCCTGTGTGGTGTGTGTCCCATTAGATGTCGGAATTATTACAAAGAAACATCTTGTCCAGGATTTTCTCATTTCCTTATTAACAGAAAGAGTTTTTGTAGCAGCAGAATTGTTGAATTATTTAGCAGCGATGTATCAGATTTCACTCCAGTTAGTCAAATAGAAGAGATCCTTTAATTAAAGTGAAGGAAGTTTTGATAATCTCTGCCGGAGCCTCGGGACAAACTGTTTAATTAGAATCTTATAGAAGAAGGCTTGGAATAAGAATACATATATTCCTCTGTCTCAGTCGAACCCGTCCAGGGTTTATACAAGTTTTATAAACACCAGAAAGAAAGTAAAAGGGACTTAGTGCCATCTAATGTTGAAACCGTGTGTTATATTCCAGCCAACATCTGTTGGAACAACGGTAGCCGGAGTGGATCAAAAAGCTTCAGCAAGTCATCTCCGCCAACGAAGCTGCTGTATTTCAGCAGGATCTGCCGCTAAGCTAAGCTGCCTAACCAACCCCAGTGGAAAAAATTTCACCAGGACAGGTTCTGTGTTCCTGAGCTCCTTCCACTGGGGAAGGCTAGCCACACAGTCATGCTGCCTTTCAAGGCATCGGTGCGATTTGTCCCTTACTGCCAGCTGTAGTTTCATAGTTGCAAGATGGCAGACGGTCTTAGCGTTTCCCCATCGTATCTGTAAACAAATCCAAACTTTGCTCAGGAGTGTGTCAGATTAGCAGCAGAGGTCAGGATAACACACATATAGAAATGCAGTAAACAGAGAATGTTACAAAAAAGTCCCTTTCAGTAGATAAATCAGATCCATAAAGCCAGAATCAGAGAGACGTCATGACTGGACTGTAACTCTGCCCTCGTTTTTACAGCAACAGCTGGCTCAGCTTCAGAAGGAGAAGTCAGAGATCCTGAAGAACTTGGCTCTTTACTACTTTACCTTCGTAGATGTCATGGAATTCAAGGTGGAGTAGAAAAAAATCACGCAAACACCGTTTTCAGTGGCGGGTTTCATGTTGAAGGCTGTAATGGTTGTGTACATGTTTAACAGGACCATGTGTGTGAGCTGCTGAACACTATCGACGCCTGCCAGGTCTTCTTCGACATTGTAAGTAATACAGCTGTTTCTGTCACACCGCTGCATGTAAACATGCAGTCTTCTCTTTATCAGACATGTTTACATGTCAACATGTCAGCATGTAAACATGCAGTCTTCTCTTTATCAGACATGTTTACATGTCAGCATGTAAACATGCAGTCTTCTCTTTATCAGACATGTTTACATGTCAACATGTCAGCATGTAAACATGCAGTCTTCTCTTTATCAGACATGTTTACATGTCAACATGTCAACATGTAAACATGCAGTCTTCTCTTTATCAGACATGTTTACATGTCAGCATGTAAACATGCAGTCTTCTCTTTATCAGACATGTTTACATGTCAACATGTCAGCATGTAAACATGCAGTCTTCTCTTTATCAGACATGTTTACATGTCAACATGTCAACATGTAAACATGCAGTCTTCTCTTTATCAGACATGTTTACATGTCAGCATGTAAACATGCAGTCTTCTCTTTATCAGACATGTTTACATGTCAACATGTCAGCATGTAAACATGCAGTCTTCTCTTTATCAGACATGTTTACATGTCAACATGTCAGCATGTAAACATGCAGTCTTCTCTTTATCAGACATGTTTACATGTCAACATGTCAGCATGTAAACATGCAGTCTTCTCTTTATCAGACATGTTTACATGTCAACATGTCAGCATGTAAACATGCAGTCTTCTCTTTATCAGACATGTTTACATGTCAACATGTCAGCATGTAAACATGCAGTCTTCTCTTTATCGGACATGTTTACATGTCAGCATGTAAACATGCAGTCTTCTCTTTATCAGACATGTTTACATGTCAACATGTCAACATGTAAACATGCAGTCTTCTCTTTATCAGACATGTTTACATGTCAACATGTCAGCATGTAAACATGCAGTCTTCTCTTTATCGGACATGTTTACATGTCAGCATGTAAACATGCAGTCTTCTCTTTATCGGACATGTTTACATGTCAGCATGTAAACATGCAGTCTTCTCTTTATCGGACATGTTTACATGTCAGCATGTAAACATGCAGTCTTCTCTTTATCGGACATGTTTACATGTCAGCATGTAAACATGCAGTCTTCTCTTTATCGGACATGTTTACATGTCAGCATGTAAACATGCAGTCTTCTCTTTATCGGACATGTTTACATGTCAGCATGTAAACATGCAGTCTTCTCTTTATCGGACATGTTTACATGTCAGCATGTAAACATGCAGTCTTCTCTTTATCGGACATGTTTACATGTCAGCATGTAAACATGCAGTCTTCTCTTTATCGGACATGTTTACATGTCAGCATGTAAACATGCAGTCTTCTCTTTATCGGACATGTTTACATGTCAGCATGTAAACATGCAGTCTTCTCTTTATCGGACATGTTTACATGTCAGCATGTAAACATGCAGTCTTCTCTTTATCGGACATGTTTACATGTCAGCATGTAAACATGCAGTCTTCTCTTTATCGGACATGTTTACATGTCAGCATGTAAACATGCAGTCTTCTCTTTATCGGACATGTTTACATGTGAACATGTAAACATGCAGTCTTCTCTTTATCGGACATGTTTACATGTCAGCATGTAAACATGCAGTCTTCTCTTTATCGGACATGTTTACATGTCAGCATGTAAACATGCAGTCTTCTCTTTATCGGACATGTTTACATGTCAGCATGTAAACATGCAGTCTTCTCTTTATCGGACATGTTTACATGTCAGCATGTAAACATGCAGTCTTCTCCAATAGTTTGGTTTCTAAAAATGTCTCTGGTTGCTGCCAGACGGTGAACTTTGACCTGACCAAGAATTACCTGGACCTGGTGGTGACCTACACTACGCTGATGATCATCCTGTCTCGCATCGAAGAGAGGAAAGCGATCATCGGACTGTACAACTACGCCCATGAGATGACACACGGAGCCAGGTGTGAAACCACCACGACCAGCGCAGTGCTTCGTCGTCTACACAAAATATTTACAACTAATCGCCGCAGTGACGCAATGTTTAGTAAATGCAAAGTAAACATAGAAGAATATTATATAATCTTTACACAGCTGTGTGTTAATAAACTAATCTTAATACATGAAGTTAATATTTGGAAGTTTTCCATCTGGAAAATCTGATCCTTGAGAGAATCTGTTTTCCAATCAGTACGCAGATGGACTGAAACCCAACTTCTATCCGTCTTTTACCGGACAAGTCGAACCTTCTCTGTTAACCGTAACCGTGGTGTCGTGTTGGTTTCAGTGACAGGGAATATCCACGGTTGGGCCAGATGATCGTGGATTACGAGAACCCTCTGAAGAAAATGATGGAGGAGTTTGTTCCACATGGAAAGGTAGGAGAACTATCGGTTTATTGTAGTTCATGTTGGATATTAGACTTTTTCTGCACTGAAAGTTTTGTAGTTTGTCGTTCAGTAGTTCTCCAGTATTCCTGAAGGTCTTCCAAAGTTTTTCTTTTTTATTCATTTTTAATCCAACCCTGGTGTCTGACAGGTTTCACAAGAGCTTGTTTGTTTGTTAAAGCGTTGAATAGAATTAAACATTTCAACCTTACAAATGACCAATTTTAAAGTCACACCACTGAAATTTTCTGACTGAGGCCTCTAACAGCTGCCGGATGTTCCGCGCCGTAGAAAGCCTTTTATTTTCCTGAAAACTGATGATGGGCCTTTAAACCCAGTGCGCTGTGTGTGCTCTGAGTTCCAACATCTACAGTGAAAAATCAAGTGAAGCGAATGAATTCTGAGCTTTCCATCCTTCCGAGAGAGTTAATAAAAGAACTGATGGCCGTTTAACGTCAAGTTGCGAACCAACAACTTCCCAGTGAACCAGGACCCGGCCAGCGGCCCCTACTCCATCAACTGGTCCAGAACCCAACAACAGATGACATCATCATGACATCACAGCCTGATTGTGATGTCATGATAATGCAGGAACACAAACAGTAATAGAAGGTAATGCATTGTGACGTCATTCTGCCTATTTGTAAATAACGATAACAAAGCAAATATGAAGCAGCAGGTCAAAAAAAAAAACGAAAGTCAAGTTACCACCGTCATGGGAGCGATAGATGAGAGACGGCAACACACCTTTACGAAGACCGGGAGGCGGCGTCGGGCGAGTTACGCCACCACATGTGAATGGATTGTGGATTCCGTGACTAACGTCACCCCATTTGGCTGTTCGAGCTTTCGCAGAAGCCGGTCTCATTGCTGAAAAGCCGCCCAGCAACGAGACTCCGACGGCGACAAGAGAGAACCCACTATGCTTGATGGCAAAATTATCCAGCTGTTCGATTCCGATACAGAAGATTTCTGACAGACTGATCAGAAAATATCTTTAGAAGTTCAACCAAACTCACTGATTTGTTTTCGTTACTTGTGTCTTAGCGTGCTCCCAGTAACACAGCTCGCCTTATGGATGACTTACGCATAGAAATAAAGTCCGAAAAATTTAGCATCCATATTAGGGCTGGGTGATATATCTAATATACTGGAGATATCGTTGCTAGTCCCCTGTGCGATATAGAAAATGCCTTTATTCGTCATATTGGAGTATCCTGTTGTCACGCAGGTGTTTTTAGCTGTGGGCGGGGTTTCCTCCCTCCTCCTCCACTCTGCACCGCTTTGCACAGAGAGTTAAAGCAAGCGCACCTCGTTACGTACATAACGTGAGCTACGTGCTACGTCATGAGAGGCAGCGTGGAGACACTTTCTCGCTAAATCTGGCGACTTCTTGTGAAAAGCGACAAATCTAGCGACTTTTACAGGAGTTATTGGAGACTTTCCTGGTGTTTTGGCGACTGACTTTAAAGCGCATATTGTAAAGTTATTGTCAGAAGGAGAGTCTCTCCCCGTCCTAAAGCACTCAGTCGCTCCGGCTGCAGCTGCAGCCAGTCAGAGGAGCAGAGAGGACACCTGCACGACTCCACCTACAGTCACAATGAACAGCCAAATCCGCCACTGATCCCGCTCTGGATTACAGAGTGGGACGTAAATTACAAAGTTTTTCACGTCACGCAAAAATAATTCATTCTATTTGATTACATTCACAGCCTCTGTCACTTACTCACCTCATCCACTGTGTGTGACACAAGCATATTTATCTGGCTCGTCATGTCTCTAGAAAGTACAGAAAGGAGTGGGAATCAAACCCTGAATTAAAAACTGGCTGAAGCCGTTTATTGGAGACGATACGAGGACATTCTGCCTGGATTATAAGACTGATTTCTACGCTAAACTCTGCGATTAAAAAAAATACACGACAAGTCAAAAACGTATCCATAAAGCAAAGCCTTATAATAGTTCATCCCAAAGCAAGCTAAAACTAAAAAAATAAAAAAAAGACTTAACTAAAAGTAATAAAACTACACAAATAAAAAACATAAACGTATCTCAGTCAAAGTGTATTTTTGGGTCACTGTGGCAGTCCCAAGCCCAGAAAAAGGAGGAGGGTTGAACATGCAGCTAGCTATTCCACAAAACATAACAATCCTTTGGTTAAATTTGATAATATAATATTTAATAAAGGAGGACAAAGCTGATTTATGTGGTTTTAATGGTATTCAAAATCATTTTTCAAAGGGATAGCCCGTTTCAGTGGCAAAAAAAAAAAGAATAGAAGAAAAATAGTACAGGATCCATCATCTGGCGGTGGTTTGGATACCGGAGAGAAGATGTTGACTAAACAACTGTCGTATGAAAAGTATGTTGCAAAAGTGTAGCCAAAAAAGTTAGTAGTACCACAAATTTATTTCATCATTTGAAAAGTCCCCCCTAGAGCACCTATTTTCATACGTTGCATTTATTACATCATGCAAAGTCACTTTATTTTGTTTTAAAATGACATGTTTCTGCCACTGCTTTAACTGTTCAATAAATACAGTTTTGATCAGTTTGCTTTGTTACAATTTCATCCTTTTGGCATGAATGTTTAAAATCAGCATATCTTAATGCAGTATGAACAATTACGTTTTAATGGAGACACAAAATCATCTTACTGATGTGATTGTATGCACCAAAGCATTCATTCAAGGCTGAGGTAAATATCGAGATATATATCGTATATCGTGACATGCCATAAAAATATCGGGATATTACTAAAAGGTCATCTCGCCCAGCCCTAATCCATATTCATTAGCTTTCCTAACCTTAGACAAGACGTAACACGGCCGTTAAAGCAGGGTCAAACAACTCTCTGGTGATCAATATGTTATTTACAATAAGCAGATCAATGAGTTAACCAGTGAAGGGAGATCATCGGGGTGAACCAAGGCCAGAACAACAAACTGACCCAACACAGAAATTTCTTACTAACCCCTGCATGAAAGTAAACAAACAAAACTCATTTCCAGACCCAAAATCTCAATGAGAAAACACGCAGATAAACTAAATGGCCGCTCATCCCTGCAGCTGATGAAAGGTGGTGTTAACAGATGGATAAACACTCACAGAAGATCACAGAAGAAGAAACCTGGAGTTGAGATCCGAGCAGGTGTTGGTGTTATGAGGCGGTTGAAGCAGTTGTCCCCGTTTGCCTACGTAGCGGAGCAGAAATGAGCCTTTAGGAGGGGAAACGGCGAAGAGAAGCTGAGGAAAATCACATGACACCAGCAGCTCTGATGGAGGGATAAATCCCTGTAGATTCCAGATCTTTGTGTAACTGAAGCAGGGTGGGATCATCTGGACAGAGAACTGAACAAAGCAGCTGAAACATTCAAAGAACTTCAGGAAGTCCTTCTGGAAGTCCACAGAGCCCCTGTACAACCCTGCTGGCTTGTTTCTGGAGTCTCTTAGTTTGGGTAGAAGTTGTGACGTCGTGGTGACAATTTGTCGTCGTCGGGATTCTGTCTGAAAAGCAGTTAGCCTCCAGCTGTTTCCGCTCTTCTTTCTTCTCCTGCAGTCCCTCTCGGACGCGCTGATCAGCCTTCAGATGGTTTATCCCAGGAGGAATCTGTCTGCGGACCAGTGGAGGAACGCCCAGCTGCTCTCGCTCATCTCCGCTCCCTCCACCATGCTGAATCCTGCTCAGTCAGACACGGTTTGTACCGCCATCACCGTTCCTACATGTCGCATGCTGGTTGTAGGAGGTCGCCATAACATCTGTGGTAAAACTGTCTCCTCAGATGCCGTGTGAGTACCTGTCGCTGGACACCATGGAGAAGTGGATTGTGTGTAAGTAGAGTCAGAACTAAACCTTTATCTCTGTGATGAGCAGCAAAACTTAGACGCTCCTTCCCATCGCTCCTGTGGTTCACGTCGTCCTGAATGACGTAAAAAACAAAAATATCTTCTGTATTTCGCTTGGAAAAAGGGATCCTGCACGACGAAGCAGGATTAACAAACGAATCTGGATAAGCAGATCAATCAAACTGATTGTCATCTTTGTAATCCAGCCCAGATATTCCGTCAGATATTCGATCAGAGCGTGCTCATATAAAAGGGGCGGAGTTTCCGCTGCAGACGATTAATCTTCAGAAATATGAAGAAATTAAACGTCTTCTGAGGGGGGGGCAGTGTTGAGTTGTGTAGCAGAGAAAGCAAAGAACCAGTGAAGAAGAAGAGGAACAGACAGAAACCGCCAGAGAAAAAACACCTGAGGAAGAAGAAGTTTTTCTCCTGGTGTATTTAGATGGTTGTAAACGACTTTATCGCGGCGTCGGAGTGGAAGTGACCTCAGCCCCGCCCACTGGTGGATGAGCTGACTTAGTGGCGACATGAAAGAGACGTGCATGAGGGAGCTGGCCTGATGGCGTGCAGGGCGGTGGTACTGGAGGACCAGGATGGGGGAAAAGCTCTTTCTCCATCCTGCAGACTTGTCCTTGGTGTGGTGCTGAATCTGAGCGTTTCCTCCTGCAGTCGGCTTCATCCTGTGCCACGCAGTGCTGAACAGCGATGCAGCAGCGCTGTCTCTGTGGAAGTTGGCTCTGCAGAGCTCCACCTGCCTCTGCCTGTTCAGGGACGAAGTCTTCCACATCCACAAGGCTGCCGAGGACCTCTTCGTCAACATCAGAGGGTACGGACCGCCGTCCTCACCTCGCTTCCTGTCTTATTGGGTAAATGTGAAGCGGTCTGATGGGTATTTCAGCTCGTTTGACACGTTTCTTTCCTGTGTTTTCCAGGTACAACAAACGCATCAATGACATCAGGGAGTGTAAAGAGCAGGCTCTGTCTCACGCGTGCGTACAAATATATTCTATTCAATGTTTTTATCTGAAATTTTCATCCTTTTTACTTTTTCGGACTCAAACAAAAACAGGTCACAGTTTAAGATGTTTCTTCTTCATGTATTCTGCATTATTAATTTATTATCACTTCTTTTTAAATGTGACTCCTTTTGTCGGAGTCTCTCACCACAACATCCCCCGTCTTCTCCTCCCCTCTTTGTCTCATCTGGCTTTCATCCTGACTGCTTATACCGCCTTCGCCTTTCATCTTCGCTCTCATTCTTCTGCTGTCTCCTGCTTACTTTTGTGTCCTCTTTGGGATTGTCCTGAAAGTGTCAAAATAGCGTTTAATCACGTTGCTGGCTCCCTCTTCTCCTGTCTGAATCTCTTCAGAGGCACCATGCACAGAGAGAGGCGGAAGTTCCTCCGATCGGCCCTGAAGGAGCTGGCAACCGTCTTAGCCGACCAGCCTGGGCTTCTGGGTCCAAAGGTAACGAAGAATCCACCTCAGAAATGCTGTTTAGAACAGAGCAGCTGGACGGACATTTAAATGCTTGCTTTTTAGTTCAGTAACTTTGGGGAAACTAACATAGAACACATCTTCCATCTCAACAAAAACACTTGTGTGTCAGAAAAGTCAGAAATGTGACGAAGCAGCTTTAGTCTGACTGGAGACTCATACGGCGAGGAGGGAGACGTACGTCACGTTGGACACGCATGGAAGTCATTCCTGCATGAAGCGAGCTGCTATCTTCTGCTTTTAGGAGGAGAAAACCGTATTTTCACGACCATAAGGCGCACCGTGATGAAAGGCGCAGTCTCAGTTACGGGGCTGTTTCTGTATTTAACACTGATTTTAGGGCGTTGGCGTGACGAAACATACCGGTGCTTCAGCTCAAAACATACTTGTTTGCATTTTTAAAAAGGCAGCGGAAGAAAAACTGAGTTTAGTTGTTCTTTATTGAAGAATTTATCAATGTTTTCATGTTGTTTTCTGATCAATCTTCATTCACAAATCCATTAAAGTCCTCATCTTCTGTTTCCGAAGTGAACAGCTGGGTTAGATCTCCATCGAACACGCCGGGTTCCCGCTCCTCGCTGTCAGTCAGGCTCGTTGCCGTGCGGCTCATCATAAATGCTGTCGGCTTCTGCAACAGCCCAAGCGTCCGCAGTCCGATCACAAGTTGTGGCGTAACTCTGAGTAAAACTGTGTTCGCCATCTGTCATCCATCGCTCCCACGGCGTTCGCAGCTTTGGGCGTCGTGTTTATACCGATGTTGGACTTCCTTCGTTCAGCCCAAATCGGCTCAAGTCGATCTTCCAGTCCGGCCCACCTCTTCCATAGAAACTCAGCTTCGTGTTCTTGACGTGGTGAAGCTCGTTCTCCCGCTTGCGAACCACGGATTCATTGATCTTGAATTCTCTTGGCGGCTCGATTCCCATGTTCGTCCTCGTAGCTGATAGTTCGCAGTTTGGACTGTTCTTCGTAAGCGTGTCTCTTCGCAGGAGCCATTTTAATAAGGAGTCATCAGCCAAACCGATGTTCTGCATCACGCACATACCGGCACTAAATACCTACTGAGGACCTTTCACGTCTTCTTTCACGCCCACACTTCCCCCTTTAACGTTCTCATGCTGCCCTCTGTTACGTCTGCCGTTTATCTACATAAGCAGTGTGTCGGAAATGCTCGCAGTCAGTCATCAAAGTCACACAACATTTACAGATTCTGGAACTCATAAGGCGCTGTCTCTATTTAGGAGAAAATAGAAGACTTAAGTGCACCTTATGGTCGCGAAAATATGGTACATGTGTTCCAGGTGAACTTAGACGCATGTTGATTCCGACATGTCTGTGGTCACGGCTCAGCTCTCCGTAGACTCCAGGGTTTTACATACATTACATTACACATGTCGTCTTGTGATGAGAGAATTCTGGGTTTGTCATTTTGGAGGCAGAATAAATAAGTTACACCCAAAGTAATATTGTCTTATTATCATTAATAATTAATTCCAAAAGAAACTGAGAACAAAGTAGGAAGCCTTCCTTTGTTTTAACACGGTGAAAACTTGGAAATAAGAAGAACTTGCTTTAAAACTGTAAAGATAAATATCAGCATGAAGCTTTAAAAGTAACTTTATGTGCGACGCGCTGAGTCCGGCTCTCGTGGAGCTAAATCCGGAACCTGATATTTAATAATGGAATATTAGAGTGATGCCACGCAGACGCATCACCCTCTGACCAAACAACAAGCCTCATAAATATGAATGAGAAATATATTGCTGTGTGTTTATGAACATATAAAATATTGGTTTTCCTGAGAAGGTGAGTCTGCCGCTGCTCCGTATAATTAATCTTTTTCTGCTCCTCTGATCCTCCAGGCGTTGTTTGTGTTCATGGCGCTGTCCTTCACCCGCGACGAGATCATCTGGCTGCTTCGCCATGCCGACAACATCCAGAAGAAGAGCACAGACGATTTCATAGACAAGTAAGTTGCAGATGCACCGCTGCACACAGACCTGTACATGCAGAACTTCCATGCAGCGTGACGCGGCCATTATGTTTTTCCAGACATATAGCAGAGCTGATCTTCTACATGGAGGAGCTGAGAGCTCATGTGAGGAAGTACGGACCCGTGATGCAGCGGTACTACGTCCAGTACCTGTCTGGTTTCGATGCTGTGGTTCTGAATGAGATGGTGCAGGTACGATGTAAACCAGCATGAGCTCAGATCCATAACGGTGTGTCGCGTTTAAATACTTCCAGATGGAAACAAAACACTTTATAGTGCTGAGTCTGCTGGAATTTCTACCATTTCATTTCAACTTTTGGTTCATTTACTTCATGTGTTAATAATAAAAACGCTGTTTTCACTTTCATCTTTTCTGAATTTCTGCCCTTCTTCCTCCTGTCTTCATGTCTCACGTCTCCTCGTGTCCACATGGACTTCAGGTGGATGCGCTTCGGGGTTTTTTTTAAATTATTTAGATATTTTATCCACATGGAGGCAACGTTTCTGCGCCAGAAAGAAGCCGCTTTCTGAAAGCTGAACCCAAAATGGCTGAAGCTGAAAACAGTCGCATCTTTTCTGAACCGATTGCATCTCAGATGTCAGACCGTCGAGGGCCGGTGTCCTGCAGGCGTCAAGAATCAGATTAGATTCAGCCGTGTTGGTGCAGGGACACAACAGAAACCTTCTGGCCCTCGAGGAGTATGTCACAGCCCCACCTCCACAGCTGGGATGTACTTTCTCTGTGGGCCTCCGTACACGACAATGTTCCGCTGTGTCTAACGCTGCATGATGCAGCCAAAGCGCTCTGACTGGAGGTCACCTGATCGGTTTTCTGTGTGTAGCGACGGATAGCGAAGCTCCTTGAAAACAGAAATATCTGGTAACAGGAAACAGATGTGGTCAGGACCTACGGCCCCCAGAATGAGGCAGAGCTTCTTCCTCGTCGTCACTACTCTCCATTCTCAGCCATCATCTTCACGTTAGCCAGGGTTAGCGTGCTCTCCTGTTTTCATTGTGATTCTGGCCGCATCGATCACTCCAGCCGCGGTGGGAAGTCAGGTAAACTGTGACAGAAACGGCAGAAATCATTATTTTTACCACAAAACGATAAAAGACTTAAGTTGTTGCTAAAGTCGCTGAAAGTTTCCCTGCCGTTGACAAGCGAACGCAGCCTGCAGACGCACATGAGATGCAGTTGCAGGTTCCCCTCTGACATCTCCCGGACCTGCTGGCTGGAAGCAGCGAACGCTGCAGACGGTTTTCTCTGTCTGAAACGGTCTGACCTGCTTCCTTCCTGTTGTGTTTAACAGAACCTGTCGGTGTGTCCGGAGGATGAATCTATAATCATGTCTTCATTCGTCAACACCATGACCTCGCTCAGTGTCAAGCAAGGTAAAGCGTTGATTCTAAAGGCGTTCTGATGCTTCTGTGTGTGTTTTATGGTAACTTGTGTTGACGCGTTGCAGTGGAGGATGGAGAGGTGTTCGACTTCAGAGGCATGAGACTGGACTGGTTTAGACTGCAGGTCTGTGGAATTTAATGTGTTGATATCACATCGTCTTCCTGAGTTACCGCGGTTTTAAAACCCTTTTCCTCTCCGCAGGCTTACACCAGCGTGTCCAAAGCCAGTCTGGGTATCGCTGATCACAAGGAGCTGGGGAAGATGATGAACACCATCATCTTCCACACAAAGATGGTAGATTCTCTGGTGGAGATGCTGGTGGAGACGTCGGACTTGTCCATTTTCTGGTAACCTGGAAGACACCCGCCTCCCAACATGCTCTGAAATGTGTGTCTGCTGTTTCTGCGACGTCCTTTTCTGTTTCTGCTTGTGCAGCTTCTACAGCCGCGCCTTTGAAAAGATGTTCCAGCAGTGCTTGGAGCTGCCCTCCCAGAGCCGGCACTCCATCTGCTTCCCGCTGCTCTGCACACACTTCATGTCCTGCACTCACGAGCTCTGTCCTGAGGAGGTGAGCCCGGTCACAGCAATGCTCCGTTGTCGGGTGGTAAATGCAGCATGCAGAGCTGCTGTAACTTAGCTCTTTGGAAATTCCAGTTTGTGATGTATAATAGATGAAAAACGTGGAAGCAATGCAGGGAAAAACCCCCCGAGACGTCATGAGAGAGCTGAAGTAGAGAGAGAACGTAGGAAAGGATGGCATCTTCATCGTCCTCATCGTGCAGGACTTTAAAACAGATTTTCTTTTCATCTAAACGGAGTAGATTTCTAGAAGCCGTGTGGGATCCGGCGGGTCCGTTTATCATTCCTTCATTAACTATTCAGCTCAAAATCAGAATTAAATAACTAATCAGCTTGTTTTTCAGTATTCTGATCAAAATCTGGAACAAAACCTCAGTCAGAAGAGTGAAGATACGTTTCATCTGTAGTTAATATTCAAATAAATTCAGCTGGAAAAACGACCCGCGGACAGAAATGGTTTTTAGTTTGTCGCCTTTCTGCGACCCAGAAGTCGTTCTTTCCTGCTTTGTGTGGCGATATTGTCTTATCAGCGTCATCGTGTTGCGTTGAGCCAACACTATAATCACATACTTTGGTGTCTGAAAGGTTTGTCGGATTCTTTCATCGATCTGGTCACAATCTGCCCTCATGAACCAACTGAAGGTGTTAAGTGTCGAGTTAGCTGACACACAACCAGAGAAAGGAACAAACCAAAGAAGAAGAAGAGAAACAGGAATAAGACAGAAATCAACAAATAGAAAACACCCGAAGAAGACAGGACTCAAAATGTCGTCAGACCACTTTGATCAGGTCTGAGTTTAAACAGTTAACTATGTCGCTATAATAAATATATAGCATATATATATATATATATATATATATATATATATATAGATATAGATATAGATATAGATATATAAATATATGCTATATTTAACATATGTTATTCTCCCTGAACCCACGTGGAGATATCCTTCACACAATGATGCCAGTTTTTAATGCAGCGGAGCATTTGGTATCAGTTTTCCGCTTTGCTGGTGACATACAGAGATTTCTTCAGATTCTTTGAAGCTTTTGATGATATTAAGGACTGTAGAGGCTGAAATCATCTAAATTCCTCCAGTTGTATGTTGAGAAATGTTCTGTTCTATTTGTTGAGATAGTTTTACTTAGTGGTGAACCCCACCCGTCCTTGCTTGTGAAGAACTGAGCTTTTCGGAGATGCTCCTTTTATATCCAATCACGGCGCCCACCTGTTTCAGTCCTCAGCTTTCACAGCCTTTTGTTGTTCCTGTTCCAGATTTACTGGGACATATTTCTGCCATCACACTTAAAATGAGTGAAAATTTACTTTAAACAAAGTTTTATCAGTTTAAACAATAAATGTCTCGTTTATTCAGTTGGATAAAGGTTCATCATCGCATTCTGTTTATGTTTAACACAACATCCCAAACCACTGTCACTGTGAACATGTATTAAATACCAAATATATTATAAATCAATATCCAATATATAAAATTGTTAAAACATGATAACATGTCTTTCAGGTACAAAACAACACAAAGTGCTTTCCATTAAACTTAAATGCATTACAGCAAGTTATTAAAGACAAAAAGTAAAATGAATAAAAACAGAATCATGATTTGTCCATTTTATAAAAACCTCCTCCGGTATGTCAGACTGTAGAGAGAGGAAGAGTAACACAAGTTAAATGCATCATAAAGCTGTTAAAAGGCTTTATCCTGGTATGAACTTTCCTTTTGTTGTGTCTTGCTGCACAGCGTCACCACATAGGGGATCGGAGCCTGTCGCTGTGCAACATGTTCCTGGATGAGATGGCCAAACAGGCCCGAAACCTGATCACGGACATCTGCACTGAGCAGTGTACGCTCAGCGACCAGGTAGGCGTCCAGACACAGGTTTGTCATGCAACGCCGTCGTTAGGGGAAATAAAACTATTCTGTGTGTAAAGTTGGATCAGGCCGATAATTCTACCCAAGCGCAGCCGTCATCGTGTTTGATTGATTATACTGAGTCATTAGGTCAGATTAACTTTCATTTTCCATCTGTTTCTGAATGTTAAAGGAATAAGTTCAGAGTTGCTTTGAGTTTTTAGACAGTAGCTGGTAGTTTTATTCTTCTTTCTATTGAGTTAAACCCTGGTCTACTCCTCCGTAAACTACCTGCAGACCCTGAAAATAAGCTCTTAATCCCGTCTGAGAGTTTCATCGCTGTAATCAGAGGCTTCCAGGAACAGAACAAAAGCATTTTCCTGAACTGTTTCTTTATAAAAAGGTATTGAAGATGCATAAATGTCAGCTGTAAACAGCTTCTGTAAACCTTTACCAGCTCCACTGGTGGGATTCACAGCATAGTCTGATGAACGGATCACCAGCTTTAAATCCAGGTCATGATTTTAAAAAGTTGCAATTAGCACACCACAAAGGTGAGGGGTTAATTTCTGCATGACTCGTCCAGATTTCACACCACAGCACTCAGACTACTGCAGTTAAACAGATCAGTGACTGCAGATGTGAACATCTTGGTCCTGCTGCTTATCCGAGTTGAGTCGCCGTGGCAGAGGCCTCAGCAGGACGTCCAGACCTCCCTCTCTTCAGCCATGTTCACCAGCTGGGGAGATCCTGAGGCGTTCCCAAGCCAGCTGAGAGATGAAATCCCTCCTGGGTCTTCCTCGGTGTCTCCTTGCGGCGAGAGGTCACTGGATCGCCTCACCAGGGAGACGTCCAGGAGGCATCTTGACCAGATGCCCTACCGCCTCATCCAGTTCTTCTGGGTGTGGAGGCGCAGCGGCTCTACTCTGATCTTCTCCTGGATGATGAGAGAGAGCCTGAGGAGAAGCTATTTTCCGCCGCTTGTATTCCGCATCTTGTTCTCTTAGTTTCTAAACACAGCTGGCGATCAGACGGGAGGAATGCAGACCAACCGGTAAATCAAGAGTTTTGGCTCGGTTCCTTGATCACCCGGACAGACCGACGCAGTCACGCTGCAACAAACGATTCGTCGACATCATTGTAGCTGATGGCAGCAGCATGCAGCTGCTTTTACATAAACATCACTAGCTTCCAGCTAAATGTTATCTCTAAGTGTTACGTTTTATCAAAGAATAAAGACAATTAAGATTCATTCTTCTTCTACAACTGTTAACCAACTATGCAGCTTGTGGTGTTTGTAGCATTAAATACAGATATTAAACTAGAACATGAGTTTGAGACCTGAAACCCAAAATAAATTACTTAAAAAAAAAACTGTTTTCGCGCTCTGTTGACATGAACTTTGGCCGCTAACTAGCCAGTTAGCTTACGTTAGCCGCTAACTAGTCAGTTAGCTTGCGTTAGCCGCTAACTAGTCAGTTAGCTTACGTTAGCCGCTAACTAGTCAGTTAGCTTACAGAGATGACAAGTGTCCCTGTTCGCCAGAAACTAAATCGGCCACAACGTGCTTTCTTTCCAGACGCTCGTGCGTTGCTGTCACACCGCCATGGAAAGTTCTAGCTTGCAGAATTAGCATGGCGGGCTTCTCTTGAATTTTTATAAAATGATGCCAAACTGGAGCTCCTTTGTTGGCTCACTTCTCCGTAACGTCATGGCTGATCACGACTGTGCATGTGCATCTAGGACAGAAAGCCAGACAGGCACCGGGAGGTACAGCCAGAGTTTTAGAAGAAAAACAGCTTTAAAAATATAAACAATCACGTTGATCATCCAATTAGTCAACGTAATCATGACTAGTCGCGCTGAAACCGATCCGCCGGTCGATCTCCTGCTCCATCCTTCACTCCTGCATGCAGACGGAAACGTTGGGGAGCAAATAAGATCAATCCCACCAGACTTTTTTAGTTACAATCAGCCTGTTGGAGTGTTTCAGCTGCAGGTTGCATCTTATCGTTGGCAGGAGAAGCTGTTCATACTTCCGCTAAGCTGACAACGAAAGTCCATCATTAAATCGCAGTTTTTCATAGAAAAATCGCGGCTATATTTGTTTTCAAAGGGTTTTTATCTATAGTTCAACATTGTAAATCTTGCTTTAAAGCCTCTCCTGAGCTGTCTCTGAGAGGTAACCCTCTCCTTCTTCTTCATTTCCATGCATAGCTGCTGCCCAAACACTGCGCGAAAACCATCAGCCAGGCCGTGAACAAGAAGAGCAAGAAGGCGACGGGGAAGAAGGGCGAGCCGGAGAGGGAGAAACCAGGAGTGGAGAGCATGAGGAAGAACCGACTACTGGTCACCAAGTCCGTCCGTTGTCGTCTGTTGTAGTTGAAAATGTTTCATCGTATCTGATGGAGGCAAGTTTCATGTTTTATTCTACTTTCTTTTTCCAGTCTGGATAAACTCCACACAGCGCTGTCCGAACTCTGCTTCTCCATCAACTACGTTCCCAACCTGGTGGTGTGGGAGCACACCTTCACACCCAGAGAGTACCTCACCTCACACCTGGAGATCCGATTTACCAAGTAAACACACACCCAGACAATGCTGCATTTTCAGTTCGGTAGCGGAGAAAAGTAGGGCTTATTGGTATCCACGTCCTCCTGTCTCCAGGTCCATCGTCGGGATGACCATGTACAACCAGGCTACTCAGGAGATAGCCAAGCCCAGCGAGCTGCTGACCAGCGTCCGAGCATACATGACGGTTCTGCAGTCCATAGAGAACTACGTTACCATCGACATCACCCGGGTCTTTAACAACGTCCTCCTGCAGCAGACGCAGCACCTGGACAGCCACGGGGAGCCCACCATCACCAGTTTATACACTAACTGGTGAGTGTGACCAAACATACCTGCTATACTTGACCATACATACCTACCATATCTGCTCCTCTACGTACATAAAGGAGGACGTCCGTTTCAAACATGCGTTTTTTACGTTGCCATGGTTTTTAAGTTTTGTTTCAAGACATATTAACTAAACACGGCAACACAACGAGCTTCCATCAGCACCTAAAACACAAACATCAACAGCAGTTTTCCCAGCTGGGGAAAAAAGACCTTCACAACCAGGCTCGCTCTGTCTTCCCGACAGTCCAACATCACCGAGGTGTTTAACCGACAGATAAAACACCAACAGGACAGCGCAACATGGCGTGCATTCAGACAGCATGGTTGGTAAAGCCATGTGACAAAGGGCATTTCGACAACCTTACAGTGACATGAAAAATGACATTCTGAAGACGTTTCAAGACATTTAGTTTTACCGTTCCACCTCTGGTCCAGTCCAAACATGTCCCCTTATATGAGCTTTACCACAGACTATGTAACTGTGTTACATGGTGTTTAGAGACCATGTAACACAGAAACCACGTTGCCAAAACCCCAGGAGAAATCCTGATCTGTTTCAGCAGACTGGATGAGTCTCGTCTGCACATCCAGCTAAATGTTCTTTAGAAATTAAAGTATGTTGATCTATGAAAGGGTGAACTTGCATTATTATGGCATTATTGTTATTTAAAGTTAAAATGGTCTCAAAATGACAACAATAATCACTTGGCGCAATACTATTGTTTATCGCAATAATTTCTGAGACAATTAAATCGCATGGCTAAATGAGTTACCATGACAGGCCATCTTGCTTCCCTTTTCTATGTTGACATCTCGTCTTCCTGATAACGGACCGAACAACGTGATGAATTTAATCCATCCCAACGGCAGCAGCGTGTCGTCAGGTTGGTAAATGTTGGACATGCTGCTGTTTGATTGATGGATTAAATTCATTTTTACAACAAAACAGTGTAAGATTTTTTTTTTCCTCGTTTTTCTTTCTTTGTTTTTATTTCTTTCTGAAGAACACGTTGCAAACATGGAAAGGAAAACAGATTTGTTGCCATGATGTCGTCGGTAGAATCATCCTGCTGTTGTCGTATCCGTCCACTTCTCCCCGTCTTCTCGACACAGTCCGTCTCTTACCAGTCATCATATCCAGTTCATACGTCTCACACTGTCCTGCTGTGAATTCTTTCACCTCTTTTAGTTACTGTTGCCGGACATGTTGCCCAGATACACTAGTACACGACTCGGGTACATTTTACTACCATATCTAATAATTATCAAATTATCAACGTCCTAAAAATGTATGATTTTAGGAGAAAACCAAAATAAATGCAAATGGTTTACATTCAAATCCCTTTTACTCCCAAACGCCGCAACACAGACGTGAGTTTGTCGGTGAACATTTCTTTGTGTGAACGTTCAGACATGTTGGCGTTCCTGCGGCTGAAACCGGAACGTTTGGTGTCTCTACAGGTACTTGGAGACGTTGCTCCGGCAGGTCAGTAACGGACACATCGCCTACTTCCCCGCCATGAAGGCCTTCGTCAACCTGCCGACCGAGAACGAGCTGACGTTCAACGCTGAGGAGTACTCTGACATCTCTGGTACAAACCCGCCGATGGCGACCGCGGACCTTGTGTTTGACCTCTTCTACAGAAAGTAACCTGATTTCTTCCCGCAGAGATGCGCTCGCTGTCGGAGCTGTTGGGACCGTACGGGATGAAGTTTCTCAGCGAGAGTCTCATGTGGCACATCTCGTCACAGGTGGCGGAGCTGAAGGTACCTTTATGCAAACGTAGACAACCTCATGAATTGATACTTCTCCTTCCAAACAATCTTAAATGAACGGTTTTACATTTCTGCAGAAATTCTGACAGATTGAAGTCCAGTTCTGGCAGGATGGGTTTCAACTCAGAACCACGTGTCATAAATCCCCCCTACGTCTGTTTTCTGCACCACATTCACACGCGATACGATGGGAGTTAACCCGGACTTACAGAGATCTGCCGATGAGCGAGCAGCAACACACATCGGACCGGCTGAATAACCTTTAACGGTTTTTTACTTTAAATGCCGGAAATTCAGCAACTCCTGCAGATCGGATCGAGTCAATCGGAGAAACGAGCTGCAGCCGAGAAGTTCTGCTCTGAAACGCTGCTGGTGTAGCGGCGTGCTAGGTGGTATGCCAGGCATCAGGCAGACCAGGCATCAGGCAGACCAGGCATCAGGCAGACCAGGCGGTTGGCGTGCCAGGCGGTTGGCGTGCCAGGCATCAGGCAGACCAGGCGGTTGGCGTGCCAGGCGGTTGGCGTGCCAGGCGGTTGGCGTGCCAGGCATCAGGCAGACCAGGCGGTTGGCGTGCCAGGCGGTTGGCGTGCCAGGCGGTTGGCGTGCCAGGCATCAGGCAGACCAGGCGGTTGGCGTGCCAGGCGGTTGGCGTGCCAGGCATCAGGCAGACCAGGCGGTTGGCGTGCCAGGCGGTTGGCGTGCCAGGCGGTTGGCGTGCCATGCGGTTGGCGTGCCAGGCGGTTGGCGTGCCAGGCGGTTGGCGTGCCATGCGGTTGGCGTGCCAGGCATCAGGCAGACCAGGCGGTTGGCGTGCCAGGCGGTTGGCGTGCCATGCGGTTGGCGTGCCAGGCGGTTGGTCCATGGAGCGTGTGCGTTCAGTGGAACCCCGTGAGCCGGAACCCGTCTGCGAGACTTGCTGGTGGCGTTCATCAGGCCATTAGACTCCAACAGTAAACTCTGTGTTGTTTTCCTGATCGATGGAATCCACCAGGATCGTTTGTGGAATGAATGAATCGATCAGTTTAATTGGCCGGAACAAGAGGAAGTCCTGCCGTGTCACATGGCGGACCATGAAGCGATCAGAACCCGTTCCTGCTGGCCGAACTCTGGTCCCGGAGGGCTGCTCTCCTGCAGGGTTTAGATGCTTCCCTGCTCCAACACACCTGATACCAAGTTAAATGGATCCAACAGTCGGTTCTGACGGAGAAACAGGAACCCAGTTTGGATCCAGACGACATGTTTTACATCAGGCGCCGCTAGCTTCCCGTGTGGAGACGAACACGTCTGCATCTGACCGGAACAATCTGCCCGTACCTCTGGACCTGTCCTCGCTGATGGTGTGTGTGTGTGTGTGTGTGTGTGTGTGTGTGTGTTTTATGCAGAAACTGGTGGTAGAAAACTTGGAGGTGTTGACCCAGATGAGGACAAGCTTCGACAAACCAGACCACATGGCCGCCCTCTTCAAGAAACTCACCTGTAATCACACACACACCTGCATACGACACACACACACCTGCATACGACACACACACACTTGCATACGACACACACACACCTGCATACGACACACACACACCTGCATACGACACACACACACCTGCATACGACACACACACACCTGCATACGACACACACACACACACACCTGCATACGACACACACACACCTGCATACGACACACACACACCTGCATACGACACACACACACCTGCATACGACACACACACACACACCTGCATACGACACACACACACACACCTGCATACGACACACACACACCTGCATACGACACACACACACCTGCATACGACACACACACACCTGCATACGACACACACACACACACACCTGCATACGACACACACACACACCTGCATACGACACACACACACCTGCATACGACACACACACACCTGCATACGACACACACACACACACACCTGCATACGACACACACACACCTGCATACGACACACACACACCTGCATACGACACACACACACACACCTGCATACGACACACACACACCTGCATACGACACACACACACCTGCATACGACACACACACACACCTGCATACGACACACACACACCTGCATACGACACACACACACACACCTGCATACGACACACACACACCTGCATACGACACACACACACCTGCATACGACACACACACACCTGCATACGACACACACACACACACACCTGCATACGACACACACACACACACCTGCATACGACACACACACACACCTGCATACGACACACACACACCTGCATACGACACACACACACACACCTGCATACGACACACACACACCTGCATACGACACACACACACCTGCATACGACACACACACACCTGCATACGACACACACACACACACCTGCATACGACACACACACACACACCTGCATACGACACACACACACACCTGCATACGACACACACACACCTGCATACGACACACACACACACCTGCATACGACACACACACACACACACCTGCATACGACACACACACACACACCTGCATACGACACACACACACCTGCAGACACACAACTTGCAGGGTTACAGTCGGCCTAAAGCGGTGATGGTGTCTTTCTGTGTGTAGCTGTGGACAGTGTGCTGAAGAGGATGACCATCATTGGAGTCATCCTGTCCTTCCGCTCTCTCGCTCAGGAGGCTCTAAGAGACGTAAGACACACACACACACACACACACACACACACACACACACTGCTGCTCCGTCCTCCTCCTACAGGCTGCTATCCTTCTCGTCCTCCAGGTCTTGTCGTGTCACATTCCTTTCCTGGTCAGTTCTGTGGAGGATTTCAAAGACCACATTCCCCGAGAGACGGACATGAAGGTAAAACCCCAAACCCACGCAGAACCGGGTCGGCTCTCCCGGTCAGCTCTCCGGTTCCGGGTCAGCTCTCCGGTTCCGGGTCAGCTCTCCGGTTCCGGGTCAGCTCTCCGGTTCCGGGTCAGCTCTCTGGTTCCGGGTCAGCTCTCCGGTTCCGGGTCAGCTCTCCGGTTCCGGGTCAGCTCTCCGGTTCCGGGTCGTCTCCCTTCTCATTAACGTGTCTGATTCCAGGTGGCCATGAATGTGTATGAGCTGTCGTCAGCAGCAGGGTTACCCTGTGAGATCGACCCGGCGCTGGTGGTGGCTCTGTCGTCTCAGAAGAGCGGTGAGTCATGCACACACACACACACACACACACACACACACACACACACACACACACTCCAGCAGCAAGGCAATCCGTGTGTGTGACCACGCTGTCCTTGTCCGCCTGCAGAGAACATCAGTCCGGAAGAGGAGTACAAGATCGCCTGTCTGCTGATGGTGTTCGTGGCCGTTTCCTTGCCAACGCTCGCCAGCAACGTGATGTCACAGTACAGTCCCGCCATAGAAGGTAACCGCCAAGCTGCGGCGTGGTTTCAGCCGCCATTTTCACGCCACTCGTGCTTTACAGGCCAAAAACTGAACACCCTCACTGGCAGTTAAATCCACATGGAAGTTTATCACAAAAATCACATTTAGGCGTCACCAGATGTGGCGTTGGGGTCACATGACCGGCTTATTTAACGTAAAGATGGCGTGGTGTGTTCGGATGGAGGAGGAGACGGAAACCTTGACAGCAGACAGCGAGTTAGGGAGAAAAATCCTGCTTTTTTAGTTTTAGATGCTTTTACTTTGTAAGAAACTGGGAGCTGTGGTGGATTATTCCTTCACCAGTTTGTCAGAAACTAAAAACATGTGCGGCGCGGTGGGGGCACGGCGCCGGAGGGGGCACGGCGCCGCAGGGGGCACGGCGCCGGAGGGGAGGGGGCACGGCGCCGGAGGGGGCACGGCGCCGGAGGGGAGGGGGCACGGCGCCGGAGGGGGCACGGCGCCGGAGGGGAGGGGGCACGGCGCCGGAGGGGAGGGGGCACGGCGCCGGAGGGGAGGGGGCACGGCGCCGGAGGGGGCACGGCGCCGGAGGGGAGGGGGCACGGCGCCGGAGGGGAGGGGGCACGGCGCCGGAGGGGGCACGGCGTCGGAGGGGGCACGGCGCCGGAGGGGGCACGGCGTCGGAGGGGGGACGGCGCCAGAGGGGGCACGGCGCCGGAGGGGGCACGGCGCCGGAGGGGGCACGGAGGGGGCACGGCGCGGAGGGGGGACGGCGCCAGAGGGGGCCGCCACGTCTCTTAGAGACGCATTATCCAGATTCACACGAAACACATGAAGCAGAACGAAGGTTTTAACCGGCTGAAGATGAGCAGAACAAGCAGCCGTTCTATCATGAGACCCGTGTGGCGTTAAGAAATGATATATTCTGTTAAATTACATAACTGGATGTTTAGCTCAATAGAGACGCCATGTTGGAGCCAAACGCCGTTTTCCTGAATGGATCAGACGTTTGTGGATCTGAGGTGAAATGTCAACAACCTGGAAATGAACGCTGTTACTGAGGAGGAGGACTTTTCTTTGTTTGTATGCAGACTGCGTGTCGGCCAGCGGGCTGTTATTTCTGACACGTCGTGCATGGCCTCGGTGTCGCCATGACGTTAACCGCTACGTGCATGTCATCCTTTTTAGTCTCATCACAGCTTCTGATGAAGATTCTGGTCTCCATGAATAAAAAACTCTGGTTTTCCTGCTGCAAGTTGGATATTCTGATCCAGGAATTTCCTTCTGGGTCATTTCTCTGTTCCGGAGGTCACGCGGTGGCGTTGAGGCGTTGAACTGACCGTGTGTGTCTGCTGCCCCCTGCAGGCCATTGTAACAACATCCACTGCCTGGCCAAAGCCATCAACCAGATCGCCGCGGCACTCTTCACCATCCACAAGGGAAGCATCGAGGACCGGCTGAAGGAGTTCCTGGCTGTAAGAGACGTTGCTGACCATCAGTCTGTTTATCCTGCTTGTTGGGATTCACTCATTTATCTCCATCATGGTTTCACATTACACATCATGAACAGCTGCAGATGAAACGTCACGAAGGATGGCGGCGGAGAGGCTGCGGCGCCAGGAGCTGTCAGCTGGCCGCTTGGGTTAAAGCTTCTGTCACATGATGCAGCATAGTGTATTATCCACCAGGAACTACTGGTTCTGCACCATTAAATACTGGTTCTGCACCAGTAACTGCTGGTTCTGCACCAGTAACTGCTGGTTCTGCACCAGTAACTGCTGGTTCTGCACCTGTAGCGGCTGGTTCTGCACCATTAAATACTGGTTCTGCACCATTAAATACTGGTTCTGCACCAGTAACTGCTGGTTCTGCACCAGTAACTGCTGGTTCTGCACCAGTAACTGCTGGTTCTGCACCAGTAACTGCTGGTTCTGCACCAGTAACTGCTGGTTCTGCACCTGTAGCGGCTGGTTCTGCACCATTAAATACTGGTTCTGCACCATTAAATACTGGTTCTGCACCATTAAATACTGGTTCTGCACCATTAAATACTGGTTCTGCACCTGTAGCGGCTGGTTCTGCACCATTAAATACTGGTTCTGCACCAGTAACTGCTGGTTCTGCACCAGTAACTGCTGGTTCTGCACCTGTAGCGGCTGGTTCTGCACCATTAAATACTGGTTCTGCACCAGTAACTGCTGGTTCTGCACCAGTAACTGCTGGTTCTGCACCTGTAGCGGCTGGTTCTGCACCATTAAATACTGGTTCTCCACCAGTAACTGCTGGTTCTGCACCTGTAGCGGCTGGTTCTGCACCTGTAGCGGCTGGTTCTGCACCAGTAACTGCTGGTTCTGCACCAGTAACTGCTGGTTCTGCACCAGTAACTGCTGGTTCTGCACCATTAAATACTGGTTCTGCACCAGTAACTGCTGGTTCTGCACCAGTAACTGCTGGTTCTGCACCTGTAGCGGCTGGTTCTGCACCATTAAATACTGGTTCTGCACCAGTAACTGCTGGTTCTGCACCAGTAACTGCTGGTTCTGCACCTGTAGCGGCTGGTTCTGCACCATTAAATACTGGTTCTGCACCAGTAACTGCTGGTTCTGCACCTGTAGCGGCTGGTTCTGCACCTGTAGCGGCTGGTTCTGCACCAGTAACTGCTGGTTCTGCACCTGTAGCGGCTGGTTCTGCACCAGTAACTGCTGGTTCTGCACCTGTAGCGGCTGGTTCTGCACCTGTAGCGGCTGGTTCTGCACCTGTAGCGGCTGGTTCTGCACCTGTAGCGGCTGGTTCTGCACCTGTAGCGGCTGGTTCTGCACCAGTAGCGGCTGGTTCTGCACCAGTAACTGCTGGTTCTGCACCTGTAGCGGCTGGTTCTGCACCAGTAACGGCTGGTTCTGCACCAGTAACTGCTGGTTCTGCACCTGTAGCGGCTGGTTCTGCACCTGTAGCAGCTGGTTCTGCACCTGTAGCGGCTGGTTCTGCACCTGTAACTGCTGGTTCTGCACCTGTAGCGGCTGGTTCTGCACCTGTAGCGGCTGGTTCTGCACCAGTAACTGCTGGTTCTGCACCAGTAACTGCTGGTTCTGCACCTGTAGCGGCTGGTTCTGCACCTGTAGCGGCTGGTTCTGCACCTGTAGCGGCTGGTTCTGCACCAGTAACTGCTGGTTCTGCACCTGTAGCGGCTGGTTCTGCACCTGTAACTGCTGGTTCTGCACCTGTAGCGGCTGGTTCTGCACCTGTAACTGCTGGTTCTGCACCTGTAGCGGCTGGTTCTGCACCTGTAGCGGCTGGTTCTGCACCTGTAGCGGCTGGTTCTGCACCAGTAACTGCTGGTTCTGCACCAGTAACTGCTGGTTCTGCACCAGTAACTGCTGGTTCTGCACCACTAAATACTGGTTCTTTTTCAGCTGATGTTTTTGATATCAAGTAATATGTGGAAATATTTCTTTGTGTGTCTGTGTCTGTTTGTGGCATGTGTGTGTGTGTGTGTGTGTGTGTGTGTGTTTACAGCTGGCTTCCTCCAGCTTGCTGAAGATCGGTCAGGAGACAGACAAGATGACGACCCGTAACCGAGAGTCGGTCTACCTGCTGCTGGACATGGTGAGCGATCACGGTGAGGTAACGTAGCAGGAGGGCAGTAATGGCTGAACCGGCGCCGTTTTTGTCTCCAGATCGTGCAGGAGTCTCCCTTCCTGACCATGGACCTGCTGGAGTCCTGCTTCCCCTACGTCCTGCTGCGGAACGCCTACCACGCCGTCTACAAGCAGAGCATCAGCGCCAGTGCATAGACGCCCACGCCGTGCTGCCACCACACACTAAATCCAGACTAAACACACTAATCCTCGCCGGGAGGTTTCTGACGGGCGAAGCGAGGCGACTGGCGTGCACGTAGAAATGTCGGCACACTAAACGCGTAGCATTTAAAAAGAAAAATGAAACCAAACCTTGACGGGAAGTCGCTGGTGGAAGGCGGGACCAGTATCTTTTATCTCAATCATTTCCATGGTGTTGCCAGGGACCGTTACCATAGCAACACGTCATAAATGTTTGGACGTTATTAAAGAACAAAAATATAAATATATAGAATATATATAGCTGACACTGAAATATTCCTTTGTTTTTATTTTTATTGGAAGTCGTGCGGTCTTCGGCCGGCGGTTTCGAGCCAGAGCTTTGGCCGGCAACATTGGCCAATAACTTCGGCCGGAACTTCGGCCAGCGGTTTCGGGAATGCAAATGGTTTTCCATGTGATGTGGGTTTATTTTTATCGGGGAAAGCGGGTGAGGAGTTCCTGTTGCTCGTAAGTTTACGTAAACACACCGACGGTCATCCTGAGCAGATACGAAGCTACGCACACGCTCGATTTCCTCCGTTTCATGGCGCGCAGACACTCTTGTATAACATGGTGATGTTTTTCTTTTTTATTTTATTTTCTAGCTAGGTGTAACTAAATGACCTTTTTGTGGGTAAAATATAATATCTGTATTCTGCTTTGATGTGAACTGAACTCGTCTGTTTTTAATGTTTGTTTTTCTTACTTTCACAACAACGACAATGATGAGAATTTGCCAAAATGTGTTGACACTAAGACGTTGTGTATCGGGGCTTGTAAGTGGTGACCTGTTGACGGGAACATTTTAACGTGGGAACAAGCTGCAGAAACACTCACAGCTGTAAATATCTGCCTTCTGGTTCTTCTTCATGGACATCCGGTTGAAAATAGAACATTTCTGTAAACTTGTGCTTAACTTTATCCTGCTCCTCTCATAGATAAGCTGATTGGTCTCAGACCTGCTAAGTGCTGCAACAACCAGGAGCTGCAATCATGATGAAAAAAGAGCATCTGTTTGCAGCTCCTGATGTTTTCAACGCAGCAACTAACTTTCCATCCTGGTTTTTATAAGAGAAACGAGACATAAAAGAGCTTCAACCCCTCAGCTGATGGATCACTGACCCCTGGACTCAGCGCTTACTCTGCACACCATCCAGGATTTTAACCTTCAGCTCCAAGTTTAAACAAGTCTCACACACACACTCCAGGCAGCGATGTGCATTATAAACTCTAAGGACAGATATTTGAGGACACGTTCTGCCATTTGATGTGGAATGATTGCCGTTTTCTTTCTAACCTTTTTATTTTCTTTTGTGTTTCTGATTCTACTGTGTAACTTAAATGACATGAATAAATAAACTTCAGGGCTGTGTCAGACCTGAGCGGTAAATGTGTGGTGGTGCTTTGTAAAAAGCTTTTTCCTGCTTTCGGAGGTGAGTGAAGTTACATCTACATACGTTTCTGAAATTCTGATTAACATCCATTAATGAGCTATTATGCACATGTCTGTTGTTGTTTCTTGCTTCACCGATTTTTTACAAGAAGGTTTGTGTTTAAATTGGGCATAATTAGTCATAAAACACCTGGATAAAGGTGTGTTTTCTAGTAGTTTTAAACCATCCCTGCAGTTCCAGGAAGAGGCCACGAGGTGGCGTCCTCCTGCAGCTCATGCCTTTGTTGCAGATATCTGGTGTTGCGTGATTTGTGAGGTGTATAAAGCCAGTTCAGTTTACTGCTATTATTTATACAACATCAACATTAAAGAATGAATGATTTTAATCTGATGATTAGATTAAATCTGTAGTTTTGATGAAAGTCAGTGGGGACATTTGGCCAATTAGGTCTCCAGTGGGAGTATCTGATACTATGTAAAAACATGGACATCAATATAGATTTGACATACAAGGCTTATAACCCCATCTTCAAAATATTTAATTTAAAACATTTCATGCACTCTGTTTTAGTGGACTATTAATAATTTTAAAAAACTGGCAACTGAAGGATTAAAAGTCTTTAAACTATTACATTTTTGGTACTTTTTTTTTTTCCTTGTAAAATTTTGCCATGAGGGTCCATGGTGGGTGTATCTGAAATTCAAAAAGCAAAAAGCACATTCCTGACTTTGGACTTTGCCGTGGTAGTTCCGTCAGTTCCTCCACTAGGGGGCGGTGCTGCGTTCACAGTTCACCTGAATGTTCTGGTAGCGGTAAAGCACCGCTGTTAAAATTTACAATCGTTCAAAAAACACAAGAAGAAAAACAACACAAATATGTTTTTGCTGTTCTGGGCTTTCTTTGAACTCTTGTATCTTTTAATTTCGCGGTTTCTGCGCCGTCTTTTTCCTGGTCCTTCTGGCCCCGCCACTTCTGGTGTTATTGCGCCGTTTTCAGCGTCGAGTGATGGATTGTAAAGCTCCTTTAAAACGGACCGAATTACAGTGTAAACCACGCAGGAAAGTGGCAAAACTGTCGGTCCACCTGTGTATCCGTTTTCTGCGTCCAGCATTAATGGGCCTTAAGACGAAAACGCAGAGAAATGTCTTATCGCCCCCAACGGCCACATATTCTGATGGGTCACAGATTTAGGTGTCCTATCCCGTGAAAACAACCACCTCTTCAGACCAACTTCTGTGAGAAGTTGTACCGTTAGTATGAACAGACTCGACAGCTGCTGTAATTCTGGGCTTTTGTGCCTCTTCGAACAATATCTTCTCTCTTTACAGTAATTATGTACTTGGGAACCAATCAAAAGACAAGTTATCAGTAAATTTATATATATTTATTAGAAACCAAAAGACAAATTCTGAATATTTTTGACGAAGACGGCGTCACATTTTAGCATCCCTTCCAGAGACCCGGATGTTTGTGCGCGCGCCTCAGGTGTTGTTGAAGCTTTCAGGTAAATGTCGCCCATCAGGAAAGCTTCGGTTCACCAAACTCGCGTTTTTGTTTGCCAAGCCTAAAAAAAAAAAAAAAAAAAAAAAGAAAGTATGAATACTAGTATTGATACCACCAGGAAACTCTTTGCTTTGCACAGTTTGTGTATTATATTACTTAATTAAAGCAAAACTATCAATTTAATGGCCGAATAAAGAAATACACTAACTCAGAAAACTTTTGCTTTATAGTATGTTGCTGTGTGTCCGTGTTTAAGTTAAATAAGTTTCACTAAAGAAACTTAAAAAGTTGTACAGACCAAACAGAAGTTTCAGGCCAGAATGGGGGAAAAATTCAGTTATGTAATATTTTTCTTTGGTTTCGAACAGATTTATCTAAAAGTTGCCCAGTTTACCTGAAGTCACCTGATACAAGCAGCAACTACGAAGGCATCCCGCCCTTTCAGCTTCTCAACCAGGGCCGGATTAAAAGTGCACAGGCTCCTGGGCCCAGAGTGTTCCAGGGGCCCAATTCCCCACTGCAACTTTGTGAAAATAGTGAATAATAGTCTCTCTCAACCAGTAGTACCAATAGCAATTCACTAGACACTGTTGTACGACTATGTGGCTTTTATGTACATTTTGTTTCATGACCAAACTGCTGGTATATGCCCTACATTGGCCCAATATAGGCCCAACATGGGCCCCCAGTGGGCGTAGGCTCCTGGGCCCGCGCCCATCATGCTCATTGGATAATCCAGCCTTGGTCTCAATAGTGTGTGAAATAAAATGACCCGAGGTGTGATGGAACTACAAAGGAAATCGGTTTTACATGCACATTTTTCTGGTGAAGTGGGTTTTGAAGATAATTGTACATATTTTCAGGATTATTAATTATAATCTGTGTGGTGTACTTGAATAACAAGACGATGCACACATTTTACCACTTTATATTACTGAGGGAAGGGACAGCATAGCAACGATACAGAGAACCGTGACTTTTTGGTCTGCTGGGGACATGCGCAGTGTACGGCAAGTCAGTAAGGTCAACTAGCACACAGATGGCTGCTGTATTTATACACTGTAAATATAGAGTTTTTAAAACCTTGTGAGCATTTGTGTCTGTTTCCCTCTGTGTTGTGAGCAGTTGTCGTGGAATTGGGATAAATGGGCTAACCGCATTCGCTGTTGCTGTTAGCACAAGACCTACAAACATGGTGTAGCGTTTTAAACATGGACCCAATTTATTTACCTACAGGTAGAAGTCAAAAGAACAATGTTTGACTTTTGGAAATTCAATCATGTTTAGATAAAGATGAAAGTTTATTACTGAGATCATTCTGTGCGCAGCCATATTTTCTCAGCTAGATTCCCGACTACAAGGGGCGTTCTTGTATTTCCAGCCGGGAACTCTAAAAATCTGACTTCTGAGTACAAATCAAACCACCATAAGATAGTGACTCCAGATTCCACATAGCTGGCTAAACCCTTTCAAGCTAACTGGCTATTGTTGTAGTTAGCAGCTGCCTAACAAGCTATAAACTACATCACCAGATTGTTTTTGTGTGTGTGTGTGTGTGATTGTGTTACCAGCCGATTGTGCTTTTGTAGCTTTGAAGCAAGTCAGAGTTTAATTTTCTTGCCAAAAGTGTCTGCAGTCATGTACCAGTGAATTCATGATGTATTTTCTTTTGGCAGGTCTTTTTTCCTTTGTTTTAAAGAAGAAGATTTCCTCTTGGCACATGAAGTGAAAGAAGAAAAGGAAAGCAAAAGTGAGGTTAAAACGTGATGTGTAAGTCGGCGAAGCCCGCCTGTCAGCTCGTGTGAAGTTACAGATGTGATTTGGTTGGAGATTTTCAGTCCACTTGATTTATATTGAAGACATTTCTTCTCCTGATCAGAGTAAAACAGTAAAACCCAAACAGAGATGAGCTCTTCCTCTGATGAAGGTTTTTGTGGACGGATGTTGGAGTTCGTCTGTTTGTCCAGATATACAAAAAAATAGGTTGGCTTCTTCTTCTGTGGTGCTGTTCCTCTGCTGGATCAGTCGTCTTGATGGTTGGTGTCGTCATTCTCGTCTTCCTCAGGTAGAGTGCTCTCCAGTTTACCTGCAGAAAAACAAACACAGCAACGCTTCTCGTTTAACAGGACTGACTCGCTTTTTCTGGATGTGAACATGCAGGTCAAACATTCAGTTTGTGAAAGACAAACTTACCAAACTTACCAGCCCAGAGGGAAAAGGAAACAAACTGCATGTTTATAAGCATAAATCAAATCCAGCGTACGAAGCGAAACATTCTGGTTTCATCCAGAGGATTAGAAATATAAACTGGATTATTCTAACTTTATTTAATGATGACTTTCTGGATCGAAGCAACTGAAACAAACAGGAACGATCTTACGGTTGGATTCATGTGATTCACAAAGCGTTTGTCTCTGACCAATCCCAGCGTCCGAATGGTCAGGCCCCCGTTAATTTATTTACAAGTTACGTCCCTACAAATCTGTAGTCCAGAGACCTGGTCCGATCAAACCACGGAGAGATTCTGTCAAGTGACCAAAACCCAAACTTGTGAGATGGAAAAGCTGTAGATTCCACATTACATGCGTGCACACAAACGCTGCGTAGTCAAGGATGACGGAGGAAGTCAAAAGCCTCGCTGTTGATTGGACTCCAGCTGAGGTTGGAATAAAATTCACCATAAATAGCCTTTTTATCCCCATGATTAGTATTTTTTTCGTTTGTGATCTCGATAGCAGCTCATGTTGGTAACTTAAAGTCACAATTCTTTACTTTAAAGTCAGAAAAAGTGATCAGACATGAAACTTGCCATTAAAAAGCATGTTGCCAGTAGGGGGAGCCACATTGAGTTCCTCATGATTCTATCTGATCATGATTTTATTATGAAGCAATTTTCAGGCTTGCCATGCAAATTTTCCAGATTTATGTTTTTTTCTTCACCCCTTTTACGCTATCGTGCATTTTTATTTAGAAAACATCTTATTAGACGTAAATGTTGTTGTAAACGTTGAAGATGCAGGATGAGGTAGATCTTCGTTTATTTTGGAAACTATCTCCTAAAATCTGACTTTCTGACAGTTTTCCAGCTTTAGGCTGCAGGATGAAACACCTGATTTGTCCCATGATAGTGTTTTTATTCCGTGTGCAACTTATGCTCATCAGACGTGACCTTTTCTGTAATGATATTGAGGAATGTTGAGGCACATTCACACCAGAACAGTCGGTGCTTTCCTGAAGATTTCTCAACAACATCATAGTTGAACAGCTGCTCTACGCAGCGACACTCCAGCAGTTCATCAGGTAAACATGTCAGAATAAACATGCAGGTGGGTTTTATTTCTCCTTTTTCTTCTTTCTGTGGACGTGACGAGTGTTTTAATGATCTGGGTCTTCATCCTGAAGCCCTGCAGGAGGATTTACTGTGAGGAAAGTTGTCTTCATCTCGGCGTCCAGCAGCCAGAGAGGTTTCTGCTTCTGGTCCTGTGGTCCAGGATGCTGGATGAAGGGAGGTGGTCTACAGATGGAGGGAGGTGGTCTACAGATGAAGGGAGGTGGTCTACAGATGGAGGGAGGTGGTCTACAGATGAAGGGAGGTGGTCTACAGATAGAGGTGGTCTACAGATGAAGGGAGGTGGTCTACAGATGGAGGTGGTCTACAGATGGAGGTGGTCTACAGATGGAGAGAGGTGGTCTACAGATGGAGGGAGGTGGTCTACAGATGGAGGTGGTCTACAGATGGAGAGAGGTGGTCTACAGATGGAGGTGGTCTACAGATGAAGGGAGGTGGTCTACAGATGGAGGTGGTCTACAGATGGAGGTGGTCTACAGATGGAGGGAGGTGGTCTACAGATGGAGAGAGGTGGTCTACAGATGGAGGTGGTCTACAGATGGAGAGAGGTGGTCTACAGATGGAGGTGGTCTACAGATGGAGGTGGTCTACAGATGGAGAGAGGTGGTCTACAGATGAAGGGAGGTGGTCTACAGATGAAGGGAGGTGGTCTACAGATGGAGGGAGGTGGTCTACAGATGAAGGGAGGTGGTCTACAGATGGAGGGAGGTGGTCTACAGATGGAGGTGGTCTACAGATGGAGAGAGGTGGTCTACAGATGGAGGTGGTCTACAGATGGAGAGAGGTGGTCTACAGATGGAGGTGGTCTACAGATGGAGAGAGGTGGTCTACAGATGGAGGTGGTCTACAGATGGAGAGAGGTGGTCTACAGATGGAGGTGGTCTACAGATGGAGAGAGGTGGTCTACAGATGGAGGTGGTCTACAGATGGAGGGAGGTGGTCTACAGATGGAGGTGGTCTACAGATGGAGAGAGGTGGTCTACAGATGAAGGGAGGTGGTCTACAGATGGAGGGAGGTGGTCTACAGATGGAGAGAGGTGGTCTACAGATGGAGGTGGTCTACAGATGAAGGGAGGTGGTCTACAGATGGAGGGAGGTGGTCTACAGATGGAGGGAGGTGGTCTACAGATGGAGAGAGGTGGTCTACAGATGGAGAGAGGTGGTCTACAGATGGAGGTGGTCTACAGATGGAGAGAGGTGGTCTACAGATGGAGGTGGTCTACAGATGGAGAGAGGTGGTCTACAGATGGAGGTGGTCTACAGATGGAGAGAGGTGGTCTACAGATGGAGGTGGTCTACAGATGGAGAGAGGTGGTCTACAGATGGAGGTGGTCTACAGATGGAGGTGGTCTACAGATGGAGAGAGGTGGTCTACAGATGGAGGTGGTCTACAGATGGAGGGAGGTGGTCTACAGATGGAGGTGGTCTACAGATGGAGAGAGGTGGTCTACAGATGAAGGGAGGTGGTCTACAGATGGAGGGAGGTGGTCTACAGATGGAGGTGGTCTACAGATGGAGAGAGGTGGTCTACAGATGGAGGTGGTCTACAGATGAAGGGAGGTGGTCTACAGATGGAGGGAGGTGGTCTACAGATGGAGGTGGTCTACAGATGGAGGGAGGAGGTCTACAGATGGAGGGAGGTGGTCTACAGATGGAGAGAGGTGGTCTACAGATGGAGGTGGTCTACAGATGGAGGTGGTCTACAGATGGAGAGAGGTGGTCTACAGATGGAGGTGGTCTACGTTACTCAATGTGTTAACATTGTCCTAACTGGTTCTGGTGGGTAAAACTGGACCCATACAGGACTCTGGTTTTCTGAACACATGCTGTTGATTTGTTTTTCCTCCCAATCATCTGCATCACCTTCTTTACCTTCGTCTTCTTCTTGCTTAATGCGGTCAGCAGATGCTGCTTTCTGATTGGTTGCTGGATAGACCGTAGAGCCAGTTGAGACCCTCGGCTTTCATATGGTCCACAATCCACATCTTTGGTCTGCACCAGCGGTTGGTGTTCATACTGCGCCAAATGCTTGGTGCTTTCCCTGGAAGCGGACCAAACGGCTGCAACGTGTCCAGATATGACTACACATCTGTGGCGTTTAATTGCAAAGTTAAATGATCATTCTGTGCCTTAATTACCCACCAAGAAGCGTCTGAGTCCTGTTGGCTTCCAGTTTAATGAGATCATTTATAGAAAAATACCTGCTGAAATGTTTTAAAAAGTGCTAAAATGTGCAAATTATAGATCAGAAGACGCAGATAAAACAGTTGACATGTTTTCAGCAGCTTTTTCTCATAAATCTCATTTTTCATCGTGTTTGTTGTCTTTCTGCCTCTCAGGCCATGTGATGAACAACACTGGGCCACATTCTGCATAAACAACACAGCCTTCAGTTATTTCAGCTGTTAATGCAGCAACACAGTCGCTGACCTCCAGAAAGTAGGGTCATTTAGATCCTGCACACTGCGCTTTAATCTCTTAATGGTTTCTGTTTTCTCCTGTTTTATTTACAGGAAGAGAAAAAAAAGACATCAGTTTTTCTGGAAAAGCTTAAATTCTGTTACATAAAAGCAAAAGATCGCCATGAAATCAGAGGCAGCTGTAAATTCTACCGTTTCCATATTTAGGCCTAAAAATAGCAGATTAAAACTTTCTGCTGCAGCATGAAGACCACTCAGACTTTCTGTGAATGTTGCAGACAACACATCTTTATTCACAGCCAGAGTTCAGACTGATTACATTTAACTTAAAACCACGTGCACGTGGAAAAAGGACCAGCTGTTCCCCAACAATAAAAACTACGTGTTGCATAAAAGCAGAGAAATATTGGAATAAGAGAGAAAGCAGGTGGAAAAGTTGGTGATTGAGACAAAAGGATGAAGAAAGGCGGCTATCGGGAGATGGAGTCTGGACTGGACGCCTCCTTTTTGGTCAATGACAAATCTAAGAAAAGAGGGAGAAGACGGGGTCGTAGGATGGGGGGGGGGTTAAAGGTCATGCAGAGCAACAGAGGAGGGGGAGAGACAAAGGCGTTAGTACTGTTAGTCTTTTTTTTTCCAACACATTGGTGTTATTGTTATGAGTCCTAATGTAAAGTTAGAAACTAGAGTCTAAATGTTTTGTGTGACTTTAACTCTGCAGGAATAATCCAGTTGGCTGAAATCTGAATGCATGAAGCAAAATCCATCAAACTGACTACAAACAAAATATCTTAAATCTGCTGAATTTTTCCTCTGAGCTGCCATTTCGTCTTGTTTACTGTTTGTTGGATTTAATTCATTTTAATTCATTTAATACATTTAATACGTTTTTGCAATTTGCGTCGCCGGATGTAATGATGGCGCCGCGGTGCGTATGGACGGAGGAGGAGATGCAAATTGTTTCACAGATAATTAAAGAGAAAAATAAAACCTCCATTGCAGACAGCAAACAGTGAAATGTAGTTTTGCGAGATGAAAAGAGATGGCGGCGGCGTTGTGTATCTCTCTGTGGCGGTTTCCACGGCGTAAAAACCAGCCACATCGTTCAGCCGTTGTCTCCGTTAAAATAATCACAGTTTTCCAGATAAATTTACCAAAGCAGCAGCATTACACCAGTAGTTTGGTGCAGATGGATTAAAGTAATCTGATTAAAGTGATTTTGTTATAAAGTAATAGTTGCTTAGTTAAACGTCCCAGCAAAAAATCAGTCATTCCATCTTTACATGACAGAGATTCATGCCACTTTGCTGCAGGATTCCAGTTTTATTAAAAAAGACTCAATTATTGATCCCTTTTTCCCTTTCTTAGCATGAATTTGTCTATAATGTAGGCAAAAAAGTAATCAGATCAGAGCTTGGAAAAGCTGTGGAGGATTCTCCGCAGTAGGCAGGAAATCCTGAAACAGCACCACACGGCTAACGGGCTAGCTCCCGTAAAGTCTTATAAAAGCTGCGGCTTATGTGCTAAATTCTGTTTAATGGAAATCCTGCAAAACACCTTGAGCAATATTGCTTTTATTTAGTGAAAAACTGGTGGTGTAGTAGTTAGCACTGTGGCCTCACAGCAAGAAGGTCGCTGGTTTGATCCTTGGCCGGGGCGAGGTTTAGACAGTGGCCTTTCCATGTGGAGTTAGCATGTTCTCCCCGTGTTTGCGTGGGCTCTCCAGGTTCTCCGGCTTCCTCCCACCGTCCAAAGACATGATAATTGGGATAATTCGCAACCCTTAACCGGACTAAGCGGGTTGGAATGAAGCAATTTTGTGAAAAACAGGAAACGCAGACATTTTTCTTGTGAGGTCGCTAATCACCACACCGCCGTTCAGCCCTTTATTATTTAGTTTTATTGATTGACAAACTAAAAATATATTAATCAAATTTATATTATGAACTTATACATAAACTCTTTTGTTTATAGTATGTTATGTTTTGTTTATTTAAATCAGCAACCTAGGATGGACAAAACTGAACCCTATGCTTAAGTACCAAAACCTGCCGTTCCCCCTTCATCCACTAGGGGCTCCAGCAAATTCCCATAGACTCCCATGTTAAAAAGACCACCTTCACAGCAGGAATAAACATGTTTACAGCAGATGTAAACATGTTTACAGCCTGGTTCAAGACATTTCAGGTTTAATAGGTCAGGTTTACCTTCATGAACTGTAAGGAGGGTGAATTATTCATAGATGTTATGTAATCCAGAAATTTGGCATGATTAAGGGTGTGTCCTTTTGATTGACAGCCATCTGATATCCTGTGGTAAGAAGGCAGAATGCAGCACAACCGCGGTGTTTAACCGGCAGCACACCTTAGCTTCAGCCTGCATACCTTCATTAGCTGGTTAGCTCTTGGCTACAGGTAGTTTAGAGTTTGATCAGTGTCAATCATCCACCCAATGCTCACAGCCCCCTCTCAGCTCCAATGCTTTGCAACCACACAACCCCCCCCCCCCTTCCCCCCGCCCCCCTTTTTTTGCTGGAAATGCGTGACGCTGCCAAGATGGCGACCCTTGGAACTGCCCACTGAGCTTCAGCTCTCCATCTTTTATCTAAGATTTTAATCTGTAATAGCTCCAGTGTGTCGTCGTACTCTGCAGCAACATCTCAGAGATATATTTGAGAATACTAAATGTGAAGTTGTGCAAATTGTCCAATCCAAAACCAGTTTACCGCCCGAACTGGTGCTTTCTGCCACTCCTCTCTCCTGATTGGCCAGTGGTAGACACGCCTCATTCCCATTGGCTTCCTCTAGCTCATTGTGATTGGCCCACATGGAAGCAGTGGCATACAGCTGTGATGTGATTGGGCTGAGCTGGCTGTCTGTCTCACAGAGCCCCGCCCCCAGAAGGTGTTGCTCCACCCCCAGCTGTAGCTCTGAGGAGAGAAGAGCACCTCTAGTGGAAAAACACCAGAACTGAAGGCATGTTGCTTTAGAGCAGAACGAGCCAAAGAAAATTCATTTAAATGAAAAAGCAAACTTAAGGAGAAGATATAAACATCCAGCTCAGCGAGAAGCTTTGGGGGGCTGTATTTCTAAGCAGCTACTTTATGACACACGGTATGTGATTCTGCAGCATGAGCCAGACAAAACTCTTTAAATCTGCTTAAACATTAAACTGAAGCCTTTTTTTAAATAAAACCTGTAGCATGTAAAGGCCTGCTGTGTGTGTGGTGCACAGCCAGTTACTTGTGAGGCTTTTAGCAAAGGCACGTACTCAGCTGGATCGATAAAAGAAAAGCTTTTACTGTCTTCACTTCTCAGAATCCAGTCAGCAGTGTTTGGTGGAGCTCTGCACACACAATCATCCCTCTTCCTGTGTTTTCCCTGCAAAATGTTTTCCTGCACATCGTTCCAGATGGAGATGGTCTGGATAAGCTCTCCAAGCTGCCCTCTGGAAACTCCTTTTGGCTCCTACTGGAACGGTTTGATAAATTATTCAGCAGAGAGGATGCTGAAATAACAGCAGTGAGGTTTTGTAGCGTTAAAAGCCATCAGACAGGTGTGACAGCGGCTCAAAACACCTCAAATCATCAAGTAGATTCCACCCGAGTTTTGAAAGTTTAGCTAAAAGATATCACGTGCGTTCACGTGGGAGTTTTAATTCTTGTTTAATTCTGAATAAAAGATTTCTAGTTAGGATTAAACTTAATCCCAATGTAAGTGTCTGGTTTGTTCGCATTTTAATTCCGAACAATTTAATTCCTCTGTCATGTAAACCTTTATTCTGCTCCAAGTTAATTCTGGTTTTCTGAGCATGCTCGTTACCTTGTCCTGTCCCGATGACGTTTTACCTCCCGTGTTCGGTGGTCTATCTTTCTTCTCCTTCTCAGTTGCTGCAGAAAGTGAAGTAGTATGCTGGTGTTGAGCTGCTACTTCACATTTATAATAAAAATAGTGGTGAAACTGGTACTTATTATGTAGTTTTTACAAGTTACGACTGAAAAGACGAGAAGCAGGAAGAGAACTTTGTTTATTTTCGGTATACGTCATACGTCGCGTGCACCCTCTGTCCAATCAGAACCCTTCCCAACCCGCTGCTCTAAAGAGGAATTAAGTCAGGACGTGTTTCTTGTAAACATTCATAGGAGAATACGTTAGTTCCGAATTATTAATTCCGAAATAAAAACATCATGTAACTGTCACCATTGTCGTTTCTGAACTTAATAAATTTATGCAGAAATGCACAAATTCTCTTCATGAAATGAGTTGTTTACGAAAAGATTCTATTTATAAAATCCAAACAGTCTGAGGTATCTCAGAAAAACATTTTGGTTGTAAAGACTAGTCTGTAGTTTATCTGGCGGTGCAGTCGCTGCAGATCTGGCTTCTTCAGATCTATTATATCAGGAGTTAAATGAACAGATGAGAAGAAACGCTTCTGTTTGCACCTCGACTGGGATCTTCTGATGGATTAAACGTCTGGGAACTCTGCCATACTTTCTAATATATTTCATTTTAAGGTTTGATTTTAATAAATTTAAGGAGTTTACCTATTTAGTTCTCTAAAGTACTGCGAGTTATTTAGTAGGATTTATTTCGTTCAAACCCGCCAGTCAACATGTTTTTATCTCAGACAGACGTAACCGCAACAACCATCCGCCTCAACGTCTCGCTGCCAGCTTGAAAAACCCAAAAAAACAAAACCAGAGGCTGAATAAAAAAAAAACTCAGACTGAAACAACAAACTGAAAACATGATGTTGTAAAAACAAAACAACAAAAACAGTTTGATGCATAAACACAAAGAAAGTTTCAGCTGCAGATTCATGACATAACAGACTTTACAGGATAAACATCAAGTACAAACCCACATGAAGCAGACATGAAAAGCTGATTAAACTACATTTGTACCAACAGAGCAGCTGGTTATTCCACATGCACAAAGCAAATTTTGTCTTATAATTCTCTTTTCAAGGGAAAATCAATTTCTTCCACTTCTTCTCCACAGATCATCATTTATAAAACTCAGACGTTCACAAGCTGCGAAATCATGCGACTGCAAAGTGCCCTGCGTTTACCTTTCATGGTGGGAGGGGCGTAAGTGCTCTGCTTCCTCTGAGAGGCGTCTGAAACCTGCAGAGGACCAGAGAAGATGCTGAAGAAGTGATGGATGTAAAGAGGAATATCCTTTGCCTTTAACTAAATAAGATTATCTAATATATCTGCGTGCGTCATACAAAGGAAATATTGAGGACATGCTCTGATGAATTATGCTTTTGCTGAACATGTGACTCAAACTCTCCTATCATCTTATGGAAAAGAGGTTATAAATGAAGAGTTTATGTTCAGATCACTGTCTCATGTTTCACATTATTCAGATCAGATTATACGGTGGCATACGTGTGTGTGTGTGTGTCCATACGAACCTGAGAGTCTCCACTGGCGTTGTGTTGATCTCCAGGATCTGCAGGAGAGATGAGACACCAACGTTAGAATGGCTGCAACTGGATTTTTACCAGAGCAGGAAGGTTTAGTCTTACCTATTCCATTTAAACTGAGAAACACAAAACGACACCAAACGCGCTTCTCTTTGCTTCCATTTGCATGAATTTAAGCTGTTGTAGTGCATCTTTTGTTACGATTCTGCATCTTTTTTGCATCTGTTTGGTCATTTTGCCTTTCTTTTTCATTGTTTGCTGTTTGTTTTTGGTTGCTTGGAGTCTCCCAGTGGCTGATTTGCATGAATAAGTGCTCCTTTTGTGTCTGTTTACATGGGTTCTGCACAGATTTGCATCTCTATTTGTTTTACATCGATTTAAACTACTCTAAATTGCATGGCGACCCTTAATGCATTTTGAGTGCATTAAGGGCCCAAATTCCAAATCAGTTCTTGTCTTTTAGGCTGTAATCAGTAACAGCTGTTATTTATCCATTTTTAGCTATTTTATTTTACCAAACAACAAATCTTAGCTGTTTCAGAGCAGAGAATCAGAAATGGAGGCAGTTTAAAGCTGCATTTCTGTTTCCTTATGTATAACCTCATGTCTGTTACGTTGCAATGGTTGACTTCATCCACTAGGGGGCAGTATTGAGTTCAGAGTTCACTTCTATGCAGCGACACTCGGTGGTAGCGGTCATGCACCACTACGAAGTTGCTCTTCTCACCCAAAACCCCAGAAGAAGAAAAGCACCTTTTTTTTAAATTGTGTGCCAGCTGTACAACTCAACACTGCCCCCGTAGTTTTGTGGTATTGCTTCGTTTTCTGTATAAGTGACGGGTCGCTAAGCTCCTTGAAAACAAACCAAAGTATGCTCGGAACAGATGCAGGAGACTGAGCAAACTGTCCGTCTGTCTGCGTATCGGTCTTCTGCCTGCAGAATGAATGCGGCGTAACGCTTTGGGTTACGTGCACAGATCCGTCACGCTCTGCGTTTCCTTTACACCGGCTCAGCCATGGCGGTTGTATTGTTGTCGAGAATTAAATCGTTCCGCATGGACGTCAATCTTTAATTGAACCTGCAGAAATGCAGTAGAGGTAGGATACTCTGTTGTATGACATCTGTTCTGCACGTGAACGCAGAATGTGCGGCGGGAGGGGCGGAGCCTAATTACACTTTGCTAGTTAAGCAGTTATTTTGGCACTTAAAGCCCAGTTTCGCCCAACATGTTCGGGTCAGTACTGGACAGGTCGCTGCATATTTTTTTATGTTTTTGTCATCTGACAGAGGTAGGACTGGTGAGGTGGGACATTATGTTACCCTTCCCCCACGGGCGGAGGAGTAAGACTGGGTCTCGACATAAAGGTCCTTTCATTGGGGTCCCATCTTCCCAGTCCAGGTCTGAACTGTGCATCTTGACACATTTCATGTGTTGATTGGTGGAAAGGATCATTGCTTGTTGTGCATCTTGGTGCTAAAAAGCTGTAACTTGTTTTAATGTGCTGTGGAATTTTTATTGTTTAATGTCACATAAACTGCTGCATGTCCACCAACCTCCCCTTCATTTACCACTATGTGACTGATACCTCATCTACTGGGCAACGTAACTACGGCAACCGACCTTTCCCGACCGGGAGCCCTTCTCGTGGTACTGGGCTTTAGTTTAGAGTTCAAACTGGACCCTCAGCTTTGTCCCAGTAAACATGCACAGGAAGGAAACTGAGCTGTTCAGAGAAGCTTTGAAGACATTTAGTCCTCTTTGTGTGGGACATCGTCGTCCCTGAAGTCAGATTTACTGCAGACATGACTGGTGACTTTACCAGAGCAGCAGTCTGGAAATGCTTTCAGCTGATATGAAGTCTGAATGGGCTGTTCATGATTTCTGAGATACAGAAGTTATCTGACCTTTAACCTCTTCGCCTGCATGCCTTAGTCTGAGTTTTTGGGCAGAGTTGCATGTGAAGCCCTTGTGCTCTTTACAAACTCCAGTTTGCTTTTACGAACACAGTTATTCATGCAGAATAGTTCTGAAAGGGGAAGTTGGACAATGATTCAGTAATTATTGAGCCACAAGTTGAATTTTCTTTCAAATCAGGGTCACTTTTGTGTTAACGGCTTATACTGAAGTGTTGCACCATGTTTCCAAACCTTTATGACTTTCCTGCTTATAAGAGATCTTTTAAAAGTATTTGCAGCGTTATCATTTATACTGGAAATATCTCACAGTGACACAAGCTGCGTTTTCGTTAAACTTTATCCCAAAATACAAACATTTCTTCTAAACTTCTAAACAAAGTAAAACTTTTATTTGCAGGTGTTTCCACTGAATAACGAGACAAGACTTTGAACAGAATAAAGATACAAAACATTTTATATTTCAGAGCAGATATTTCGGTTCGGCTGTCAGAAGACAAAAGAAGACATCCAGAAGCCATCTTTACTGGAAACTAATGGTCACGTGATCCCCCCTACATCATGTCCAGTTATGTGCCAATGTGTAAAGTGTTTCCGTTAGACTTTTGTAATGGTCATGTCAGATGAACCACCTTATGAGAGCATAAAAACTTTTGAGTGATATTTGAGAAGTTTTTCTAAATGTAGATGTTTCCATTTGCTGTTTTTTTCCATTTTTGTTTTACAAACACAAGAAACAGAAAACATGAGAAAAGAAACAAAGAAGAAAAAGGAAAAAAACAACAATCTTCTCTACTTTACAAATTTAGTCTGTCTTTGTCTTAAGGAAGTGGCTCCTTTTTTTCCAAAGTTTTTGACAATTTTCTAGGGATTGAGTAAGGGAGAAAGTTATTCCCTCCTTAACATAGATTCCGTGTATTATATCCTTCCTTTCCAAGATAGTTGGAAGTTCCTCTTGTAGCCATTTCCGTGTGGTGGCCTTCTTACAGGCTGCCTGTAGTATTTAAAGTAGAAAACTTCTTGTTTCTTCAGTGCAGTCGGTATATTACCAAAGTAAAATACGCTAAAGCCTTTTTTCCAGTTGTTGCATTTACAGTTTTTTATCGTGATATTTCAGTTTTGTGCAGTTTGAGGGGTGATGGAAACCTAACGAGACTTCAGGACTGAGTCAGAGGAAAGCTCTGAGAAATGAGGGGAATGCCGTAAATAAGGTTTTTAATGGTGCTTAGTGATAAAGTAAGCCCAGAAATGATTAACTGTGTGTAGAAGCACTTTCAGCAGAAATAAAGTGAAGAATCTGTTGGGATCATGTTTCAGGACCTGATTCTGTCAGACACGTTGACGAGAATATTTCGGCACCCAGAGGAGCTCATGTTGTCCAGATCCTATTGTTGCAAAACAAGTCCTAAACATGCCTCCAGCACCATGGCAGCTTTCTTCAATCTCTTCAACTTGTCAATACATTCATTATTCATCCATTATCCCAACCGCTTAGTCCGATTAAGGGTCGCGGGGAAGCTGGAATCTATCCCAGCAGTCTTTCGGCAAAAGGCAGGGTACACCCTGGACAGATCACCAGTCCATCGCCGGGCCACACAGACAACCACTCACACCTAGGGGCAATTAGAGTAACCAGTTAACCTAACATGCATGTCTTTGGATGATGGGAGGAAGCGGGAGAACCCACGCATACATGAGGAGAACATGCAAACTCCACACAGAAAGGCCACTGTCCAAACCTCACCCCAGCTGAGGATCGAACCAGTAACCTTCTTGCTGTGAGGCCACAGTGTTAACCACTATACCACCTTGCCGATAATCCCCTAATAATTTAAAATGACCTTATTAATGGTTCTTTGGTGCAGTTAGGTCCGCTTCCATGGATCATACAGTGCCTTGGGAATAATGAGATTACTCGTTTCTACTCTGGTGCAAACTGAATAAGCAAAGTGGGTTCGGTTAACTTGCAGTATGAAAGCAAACGAACTATTCAGAGGATGTGACACCTCGGCCTCTCCTCATACAGCACAGATTCTGGTGAAACTAGATTAGGTTTGACCACCACAGTGAAAACAGGAACCATAAACTGCATAACTTGTTGGTTTTTTTTCTTGTTGCTGAGGTGTGAATGGTGACAGTATCGCCCTCTAGTGAGCAGTTGTTGTAGCAGCGTGATGTTGTCCTGGCGGTTCAGTGTAGTGTGAAAGCAAGCAAAACCAAAGGAAGGTGCAAAATGGTTGAGAATTCTCCGTCCAGCCTGTGAACATGCCCCAGTGAACATGCTGATGTCTTTCCTCCTTGGCATTGGGTTGTATGAGGTAATTCATGATTCAGTTACAATTCAGGTGCTATGTTTTGTTTTGTTAAACATTATCATGATTTTCATATATTTTTCCTCCGTTTAGGGTTTTTCTCACTCTGTGGCTCCTTTATATAATGTTATACTCCACTCAGTGTCCATTAAATCTCTAGTAGGTAATGTTCCTCAGAGACATGTTCCTCTGGGTGAAGTGGTTCCTCGTCCTGATAGTAGTCTATACATTCTGTCATCATGAACAATAAGAAATATAGTTAGACCCTCAGTTTGCTGTAAATCTGAAAAAACTCTGACCAATCCAAACGTTCAGACCCAAATGGAGTTGTTCATTTCTTATGTTTCATAGCTTCTTCACGGTTGAGAAAATGCAGGAAGGGTTTCCCGACCCGGCTCGGTTTATTTGCCTCCTCCCGCTAAACAGCCGAGAAAGAGAAAATCATTGGTGGAAAAAGCTGCGAATTAGAAAAACACTTGGAAAGCGTAGACCTCTGCCAAGGCCTTTAAAAAGTTCCTGGATCCAAACGGTGCTCCGGGTCACCAGCAGAATTCAATCAGTTCTTCCTTTTCACATTTCCAACAACTCCTGAAAGTTTAATTAAAATTCGTCCATAACTTTTTGAGTTATCTTGAACAAAAACAGATAAACGCCGGTAAAAACATAACCTGCTTGGTGGAGGTAAGAAAAAAGTCTGGGATCACACACAGAGCAAAACCAGAGGGGGAGGAGCCAACACAGGGGCAGGAGGCTAAGCAGGGGGAGGGGCCAATGCAAGGGAGGAGCTAAGACAGGGCGAGCAGCCAAGACAAGGCGCTACTTTCACATCTTGCTAGCTGTCCAACATTACCTTTAATTCAAGTAGCCAAACAAGTTTATCTCCACCATCTTTTATTAACGTGGAACCATAAATCCGACACATATTAAACATGTTTCATGTTGTCTTTAAGCTTTTCCCTGTCATCTTCAGGTTAGCCCAGGTTAGAGGAGTTATCAACAACTAGCACCTCTGAGATTTTGTTTTGGCTTTAAACAGCTTCCACATGCAGGAAGTCTTGTCCAGGTCTCATCTGTTCTCATGTCCATGAAACCAAAATGTTTCCAAACGCGACCTTCAAACTCGATCTGCATGGCTAGCTGCTAGCTCCCTGCTAGCTCTGTTGTTTACTGTTTGTCGCTCAGACCCTTTAGGGGGGTGGATCGACCGTCTCCCTAAAGCGTCTGGACAGCATGGATGACTTTTATATTTTTGCGCTTCACAGCTGCATTTCTGTTATTTAATTATAATGAAAAATAAACGTTCTTTAACAGTTACGAATCATAATCGAACCGACGTGTTGCACAGTGTTGAATAGATAGAATAGTTAATCCGCCTTCCTCTACTGCTGTTAACCAACTCCTCAATGCTGCAGCACTGCAAACATTCAGCTCTTGTGCTTTTCCAGGGACTGATAATGTTCAGAGAAGATTAATTGATTGGAAATAACCAGCTGTTACTCATCATTTTAACTTTGATGGAAACCATTTTTCACCTCCTGCTTCTGCATTTCATTTACATAACATCACATGTTGTATTTAATCTGGGGTTGTTTTTACCTCATTTAAACCTGGTTCTGACCTGATGTAAAACTTTCACAGTGAAACACGCAGCACTGAGAAGTTGGCTTGTTTCATTTGGATACATGCTTCGTTAGACGGTTTTCTTGTTTCGCAGCAGTAACAGCCGGTTTATCAGAATCCTCCTGATTTAGTTTAACGAGACTTAAAGATTAATTAAATCAGAATCTTTAAGAGAAACAAAAACTGTTTCAGAAAGACTCCAGCAGAAATGAGAAAGTTCTGTACTGCCCGGTAAATGAAGATCAGTGTTTCTGTGACTTGTTTGCGTCCAGGCTGAAAGCATGAGGCAACTTTCTGTTTTTACAGCTGCCAGCTGGAACCACACTGAAGCAACAAGTCCATGCACTTCTTAAACAATAACATTGAAAAAAACTCCGCATTCTGTGGACTTTTCCTCCCTTAAACATTTGCAAACTGTAGTTTGTCTCATCACCATTGACCTTCTTTGTTGCAAACATCCTTGTTGTTCTTTATAGCGTTGGAACAAATGAAAGTCTCGCCAGCAGCACCTCCGGAGGCTGCAGCGCCGGTACAACAGCACTGGAACCCGACTCTCCAAGCCGAGCTTAATGAAATCAGGCCGATTTATTCAATCAGTCGGTTCTCCTGTAAGGGGATTTATAAAAGCTTATAGCAGCAAGTATGTCCTTGTTACGCGTCCATCAGTCCGGTCTGAACGCCAGGATCGCTTACCAAACGTAATCTAATAAACGCTCCATTATAGCAGCTGCTGTTCTGCCCTCCACTGCTCCTCCCTCCCAACCTCTTCGGCTGTTTCTGAGAGTCTCACCTGTGCCAGGTTGTCTGTAGATCTGCAGCGTGGCAGGAGTCGGCCTTCTGCGTCGGATCTAAGGCAGAAACGCAGAAACAGGAGTTTTATTGTTGATTCTTTTAAATATTAATACAGATTTCCCATCAGTGTGTTAATAACACCAGCTGCAGGTAATCATCTCTGTTTCACACTTGTGTATTTGTGTAGACTTCAATGTTTGTTTTATGAAGCCCAAATAGATGATTAAAAATAGTTTTCTGCTAAAAACAGGCTCAGATTTCCCACATTTCTCTTGCAAGAAGAAAAACAAACTTGTAAGATTTTTGGAGACTTTAACTACTTTTAAGCAATAAAATAACACTTATAGACTAGATGTGGCTCCCTGCTGGCTGTAGTCGCCTGTCATCCTCTCACAATATGATGTTGCATAAAACTGGAGCTAAAATCTGTCAGAGTGGTGGAAATGCTGACTGTTCTCCTGTAACGAGCACAGAGAGGCTTTAATCTGTTGCTCTTCGTTACCGGCTTCCTTCCAAACCAACAGCATCCAGCCTCCTTCCACTAAACTGCTCGTAAAGAAGGCAGCAAAGCAAAGAGCAGCACTTTAAACCTCAGTTTCTTCTCCCTGCTCGTCATTCAGAAGGGGTTGAAGGGACAGTTCACCACAGATTACACACAGTTTGGCCTCTTTATCAGCTGCAGCTCAGCAGTCTGAGATGGAGGAAACTTAACGTAAAATCTGCTGCTTAACCCTTCACATGTACAGAAAAACAAGGGAAATCAGCTATGTTGCAACAGGAAGAGAAGGAGGAAGGGAGTTGTAAGAAAGTGAAGATACTTTACCTCTTGGTCGCACAGACATTTAAACAAACCAGGCTGCAAAACATACAAAATAAACACGCTATACACACGCTTTCTCCCAGATAACAACTAGTTTTCATCACGCTGACATTTGCAGACATGCTGCTCTGCACCCACACAGAAAATTCCACTCTAGATAAAAGCCTCATTCAGCATTCACATGCATGAAGCAACAAGCCCCCCTCACAAGCCAAACTCCGACACACACGTGTCCACATGTACTTACATGTTCGGCGGCCTGAGGGTCAAGCTGACCCTGCAGTGGAGGCACAGCGAACTGGATCTTCTTCGGACTGCTGGGCTCCATTATTCCTCACTGAGTGATAGAAAAACAGACGGAAAGAAAGAAAGAAAGAAAGAGGGAGGGAGGGAGGGAGGGAGTGGTCTCCTCTCGGACGATGGGGTCCATTATCTCTAATTGACAGACTTAGAGGGAGAAGGAGCAGCAGCCAAGGCATTGCAGCTTCTGATGCAGCATGAAATCAGTTTTTTTTTTTATCGGTCACGTTCAGTCTTGTGATGTTTTTGTGTACATTGTCTTCAGTCTCATCCTGCACGTGTGCAGATAAGAGCCATCTTCAGTCTTCGATCAATGCTTCTCGAGGTCTCTTACACAAGACCTTTTAACAGTTATGAATATGCCATTGATTTAGTGATGGATGAGGTCATGTGACAAAGAATACCAACAGCAAGAAGCCGCCATAAATCTTATTTACCCTCAGATTACAACCAAGACTAGATTTACTGCCAGATATTGTAGTTTTTTTTTACTCAGGAGGGGGGCTTGTATTATCTGAAAAGGTACAATTAGCGTTCAGTTGGGTCAAATCAGCTCCAGGGCGGTGACGTTAACATGATTGAAGCTTTTAACGTTAAGAGGTTTGGGGGCTTTTTGATTGATTGGAGCGCCAGTGTGCAGATGAAATATGAGCTGGATCTGTTTTACCAGCCTGGATGATGGGTAGCAGCTCACACTCCGACTCATGTTGTGAGTCAGAACTAATAACCGGATCACGTCGCCTCTTCAGCTGCTCACAGGGTTCAACTCGATCTAAAAACTGAATATTTTATAGCTGCATTGGGAATGTTTACACTCCAATCAATATTCTGATATTAACTGATTAACATCCTGCTCATCTTTAATATAAACAGTCTTTTCTCATGTTAATAAGGTCTCCTGAGTTAGCACACAGTTTTAGTTTCGTGGAGCTTCGTTGTCCGTAAATGCAGAAAATAGAACAATACCAGTGGAAACCACCAGTGGCAGTGTTGTATAGCTGTTGAAAAAAAACCAAACGAAAAATAAGAAACACAGAAGAAGTTGAGAACAGTAAAAAAACTTTTTTTTTTTCTTTTTCTTCTGGTGTTGTAGAGGTTGTAGATGGTTGTAAACAACTTGATAGCAGTGCGTTACTGCAACCCACTGGTGTCACATGAACACAGAATTCAGCCCACTAGTGGACCAGGGGAGGGACCAGAATAAGTACGGCTCAAAGACCCCTATGATGAATACAAACAATGGGCATAAATGTTCCCTTGCCCGGACGCGGGTTACCGGGACCCCCTTCTGGAGCCAGGCCTGGGGGTGGGGCACGAGAGCGAGTGTCTGGTGGCCGGGCCTTCGCCCGTGGGGCCCGGTCGGGCTCAGCCCGAAAGGGTTACATGGGCTCCACCTCCCGTGGGCTCACCATCTGCGGGAGGAGCCGTAGGGGTCGGGTGCAATGCGAGCTGGGCGACAGCAAGGGGCGGGGACCCTGGCGGTCCGATCCCCGGCTGGCTCTAGGGACGTGGAACGTCACCTCTCTGGTGGGGAAGGAGCCTGAGCTTGTGCGCGAGGTTGAGCGGTTCCGACTAGATATAGTTGGACTCACCTCGACGCATGGCTTGGGCTCTGGAACCAGTACCCTCAAGAGGGGCTGGACCTTCTTCCACTCTGGAGTTGCTCATGGTGAGAGGCGCCGAGCAGGTGTGGGCATTCTCATCGGCCCCCAGCTTGGTGCCTGCACGTTGGGGTTTACCCCGGTGGATGAAAGGGTAGTTTCCCTCCGCCTCCGGGTGGGGGGACGGGTCCTGACTGTTGTCTGTGCTTATGCACCGAACAGCAGTTCAGAGTACCCACCCTTTCTGGAGTCCTTGGAGGGAGTGCTGGAGGGTGCTCCTTCTGGGGACTCCATTGTTCTGCTGGGGGACTTCAATGCTCACGTGGGCAATGACAGTGAGACCTGGAGGGGAGTGATTGGGAGGCATGGTCCCCCCCTCTGAACCCAAATGGTGTTTTGTTATTGGACTTCTGTGCTCGTCATGGATTGTCCATAACGTGGACTCCCTGGATTCCCTGGGCTGCAGTTTGATGATTGATTTTGTAGTCGTATCGTCGGACCTGCGGCCACATGCCTTGGACACTCGGGTGAAGAGGGGGGCAGAGCTGTCAACTGATCACCACCTGGTGGTGAGTTGGCTCAGATGGTGGGGGAGGAAGCCGGTCAGATCTGGCAGGCCCAAACGTGTTGTGAGGGTCTGCTGGGAACGTCTGGCTGAGTCCCCCGTCAGAGCAAGCTTCAACTCCCACCTTCAGCAGAGCTTCAACCATGTCCCGAGTGAGGCGGGGGACATTGAGTCCGAATGGGCTGTGTTCCATGCCTCTATTGCTGAGGCGGCCGGCCGGAGCTGTGGCTGTAAGGTCGTTGGTGCCTGTCGTGGCGGTAATCCCAGGACTCGTTGGTGGACACCAGCAGTGAGGGATGCCGTCAAGCTGAAGAAGGAGTCCTATCGGGCCTTCTTGGCCTGTGGGACTCTGGAGGCAGCTGATGGGTACCGGCGGGCTAAGCGGCATGCGGCTTCAGCTGTCGCCAAGGCAAAAACTCGGGCATGGGAGGAGTTCGACGAGGCCATGGAGAAAGACTTCCGGACCGCTTCGAGGCGATTCTGGTCCACCATCCGGCGGCTCAGGGGGGGGAAGCAGTGCTCCATCAATACTGTGTACAGTGGAGATGGGGAGCTGCTGACCTCAACTCGGGACGTTGTGGGTCGGTGGAGGGAATACTTCGAAGACCTCCTCAATCCTACCAACACGTCTTCCGATGAGGAAGCAGAGCTGGTGGACTCAGGGGTGGACTCTCCTATCTCTGGGGCTGAAGTCGCTGAGGTGGTCAAAAAGCTCCTTGGCGGCAAGGCCCCGGGGGTGGACGAGATCCGCCCGGAGTTCCTTAAGGCTCTGGATGCTGTGGGGCTGTCCTGGCTGACACGCCTCTTCAGCACCGCGTGGACATCGGGGACAGTACCGCTGCACTGGCAGACTGGGGGGGTGGTCCCCCTTTTTAAGAAGGGGGACCGGAGGGTGTGTTCCAATTACAGGGGAATCACACTCCTCAGCCTCCCTGGTAAGGTCTATTCAGGAGTCCTGGAGAGGAGGGTTCGCCGGATAGTTGAATCTCGGATTGAGGAGGAGCAGTGTGGTTTTCGTCCTGGTCGCGGAACAGTGGACCAGCTCTATACCCTCTTTGGGGTCTTGGAGGGGGCATGGGAGTTTGCCCAACCAGTCTACATGTGCTTTGTGGACCTGGAGAAGGCATTCGACCGTGTCCCCCGGGGGCTCCTGTGGGGGGTACTCCGGGAGTATGGGGTACCGGACCCCCTTGTACGAGCTGTCCGGTCCCTGTACGACAGGTGTCAGAGCTTGGTCCACATTGCCGGTAGTAAGTCGGATTCGTTTCCGGTGAGGGTTGGACTCCGCCAAGGCTGCCCTTTATCACCGATTCTGTTCATAACTTATATGGACAGAATTTCTAGGCGCAGCCGAGGGGTTGAGGGGATCTGGCTTGGTGGCCTCAGAATTGGGTCCCTGCTTTTTGCAGATGACGTGGTCCTGTTGGCTTCATCTGGTCGTGATCTCCAGCTCTCGCTTGAGCGATTCGCGGCCGAGTGTGAAGCGGCTGGGATGGCAATCAGCACCTCCAAATCTGAGACCATGGTCCTCAGCCGGAATAGGGTGGATTGCCCTCTCCAGGTCGGGAGTCAGGTCCTGCCTCAAGTGGAGGAGTTTAAATATCTCGGGGTCTTGTTCACGAGTGAGGAGCGTCAGATGGACAGATGGATCGGTGCGGCGTCTGCAGTAATGCGGACTCTGCGCCGGTCTGTCGTGGTGAAGAAGGAGCTGAGCCAGAAGGCGAAGCTCTCGATTTACCAGTCGATCTACGTTCCTACCCTCACCTATGGTCATGAGCTGTGGGTCGTGACCGAAAGTACAAGATCTCGTATACAGGCGGCTGAAATGGGTTTCCTCCGCAGGGTGGCCGGGCTCTCCCTTAGAGATAGGGTGAGGAACTCGGTCATCCGGGAGGAGATCAGAGTAGAGCCGCTGCTCCTCCGCATCGAGAGGAACCAGTTGAGGTGGCTCGGGCATCTGGTCAGGATGCCTCCTGGACCTCCTTGGTGAGGTGTTCCAGGCACGTCCCTCTGGGAGGAGACCCCGGGGAAGACCCAGGACACGCTGGAGGGATTATATCTCTCGGCTGGCCTGGGAACGCCTCGGGATCCCCCCCGCAGAGTTGGCAAATGTGGCTGGGGAGAGGGAAGTCTGGGCTTCCCTGCTTAGGCTGCTGTCCCCGCGACCCAACCCCGGATAAGCGGCAGACAAAGTAGTAGTGGATCAACTGAATTAACCATGGCAACGTAAGTAACGAAGTAGGATGGAAGGACGGCGACATATGACAATGTTTGAAACAACATACACATTTACATGCACAAGGAAGCACAAATGGGCCTTAAAGTCTCATCTACAAAAATGATAAACTATTCTTTTATATGAAATATTTTCATACATATGGAAGCTTTTTCATGCAAACAACTCCGGTAGAAACACTTTAGTATCAACACTGCCAGAAATACATGAAGAACTAGGACATGGAGCATGCACAGAGGGAGCCCAGATGACGTTCTTGTTCCAGGATCTCTGTCATGTTCACACCAGTTTAACCACAGCCAGGACTTTAATCCGTAAAAGTAAATCGCAGCAGTTTGTAGATTTTGTCCTGAAAGTTGTTAAGTCATCGGGCTTAGTTGTAACCTGCTTTTCCCAAATGAAAAAGAGGCATAATTCAGATGATTGAGGTGAATAGAGGTTAGCCGATTTAATATTTAATAAATTCCTCACGATGCAACACGTGCAGATTTGATATAGATTAATAAGGATTATTATTCGAAATGAATGACAGAAACGCAGCTGTGAAGTGAAGCAGGAACATAAAGGAGGTGGTCTGGGGGCGCCATGGGGTGTTTGTTTGGTCATGTGACATGATGATGACACAGCATTGTAGGATGTTTAACTGAAGAAGTCATGCTAGCGGTGTGGTTGTTTTTCACGATGCTGAAAGAAAAGCAGGATGTGATACTTGAATGGTCATCCATGCTTTCATCTCGAGTCGCATTGATTACTGTAACTCTGTTTTCACTTACATAAATAAGTCAACTCTAAATAAGCTTCAAATTGTGCAGAACTCTGCTGCCAGACTTTTGACAGGTGCAGCCAGAACAGCCCACATCACCCCTGTTTTGACACGTCTTCATTGGCTTCCTGTTAAATTTCGCATAGATTTTAAAATTTTAGTATTGACCTTTCAGGCGTTACATGGTCAGGCCCCTCAGTATATCACCGACTTACTATGTCCATACTCTTCTGGACGCTCTCTTCGGTCTTCTGGCCAGAACCTCCTGAAGGTTCCAAAAACTCGTTTTAAAACTCGTGGTGACCTGTCTTTCCAGTCTGTTGCTCCCAGACTCTGGAATGAGCTGCCTCTGTCCCTTCGTCTGCTTGACTCTGTGGACTCTTTTAAAATGCAGCTAAAGACTCTACTGTTTAGAAGAGCTTTTGGTTGATTCTTGGATGATTTTAATTCTTGCTGATTGTTGCTGATTGTGTTATTGTACCCATTTTTATGTACAGCACTTTGTGATTTTTATCTGTGAAAAGCGCTTTATAAATAAACTTTACTTACTTACTTGCAAAGTGGAAGTTATGTGGCGACGACACAAATTGTTTAACCCAACAGTGTGATACGTCGTCTGAAAAACCAGTAGGTCATCACCAATGGCAGAAATTGAATGGTGTTAACACCATAGCTTTCTTAGTATTTTTACAGAATTTGATCATCTTAACCTTTAGAAAAAAATATTGCTTTCAGTAAATAACCGTTTTCTATCATAACAACGGTATTAATGTTGGATATCGGCATCAGACAAAGTAAGGTAGGTAGTGGAGATTACTTTGGTTGGTTGACATGTGCTGAATGGATGCTGCAAGTGTGAAGTAATGAGTGAGGAAATAAAACCTTGAATGGAAAAAAAGATTGAAAAAGATCTAATTATCATGTAATTATCAAATTGTAATACCTCAGATGTCACATCCTCCTCAGTCGGCTTCTCCAGTTGTAGCTGGAAAGATGGACATGAGATATCCAGTTATGTTTTCAGCTATGTTATGTTTTCTGTTGTGGTATAATGTTTTCACTTTCCAAAGGTTGCTAATTTAGTCTGTTTCTGAAGCTCACATTTATTCACAGCTGTCCTTAATGAGTCATTTCCCAACATGAATTTTACATATGGCCGCGAGAAAATCCCAACCACTACGTCAGCTGTGTCCTGTTTGTTATCAGTCTTTAAATGAAGAAATCCGATCAAAACACAAACACCACTTTTCTTTATTATCAGCCCCCTGAGGTTGGTAAAACACCTCCGTTCCCAGAACAAGGCAGGAGGTGATGGCTGTGTAAAACTGTAAACTACTTTCCCAGCTATGTTTTACAGTAGTTTACTGACTGAAAACCCTCTCTGGGATCATAAAATATAAAACACACGCAGTGGCAGTGAGATGGAAAAACCTTCTCTAAAGCTGCTTTATTTTACAGGATATAAGTGATTTAAAAATAAAAACTGTTTGGTGATTATGTGCTCATAAAGGGATGGACATGGTCAGCAACAATACTGTGACGGTTAAACCTGGCCATGCTGTTACTTCCAGCCATAAAAGTCGGCTAAGAAAGTAGCACAACTGATCCAAGTCCGTAGTGATGGGAACTCTGTGTCTCTTCAAAGATTCGGATCGTTTGACTCTTAGATGGTTCTTTTTTTTTTTTTTTTTAAGAATAACTCAAAGTTTCTGTTTTAGTCCAACTTAAAGAGTAGTTTGTCTGTAGATAAGCAATTTTATTATATATCAAAAGAGCCTTGTTGTTGTGCATTTTTTCATAAGGAAAGATATTTTGTTAATAGTTTAATAAATATTTTAATCAAAACTTTTTAAAGAAGTTTATAAACTTTTTTTTATAAATTTAGAAAAAACAACAACAAAAAAAAAACTTAAATTTAAAACAGATGAATTTGCAACCACACCAAGCACATAAAGTAAATAATGTGCATCCTTCATTGAAGCTCCAGTAAGTAATGTTGCTCAGAGACGTATTCCTCTGGGTGAAGCGGTTCCTCGTCCTGATAGTAGTCTATACATTCTGTAATCATGAACAATAAGAAATATAGTTAGACCCCTCAGTTTACTGTAAATCTGTAAAAACTCTGACCAATCCAAACGTTCCGACCCAAATGGAGTTGTTCATTTCTTATATTTCGTAGCTTCTTCTCCCGGCTCCCCTCCTCCCCCTCCAGCAGCGCATACCTGATAGCCACACCCTGCATATAAACAGCATGTTAGGATGAAAATACAAAGTAGTGAAGAAGAAACTCTAAAGGCAAACATGGCTGAGAAAATGCAGGAAGGATTTCCCGACCCGGCTCGGTTTATTTGCCTCCTCCTGCTAAACAGCCGAGAAAGAGAAAATCGTTGGTGGAAAAAGCTGCGAACTAGAAAAACACTCGAAGAGCGCGAACCTACAACACGGCCTTTAAAAAGTTCCTGGATCCAAACGGTGATCCGGATCACCACCAAAATTAAATTAGTTCTTCCAACAAGTCCTGAAAATTTCATGAAGGTCCGTCCATATTTGAGTTATCTTGAACACAAACAGATAAATGCCAGTAAAAACATAACCTCCCCAACATTACCTACCCCAGCTTTAACCCACAGAGTTTTCGGTCTGTAAACTACTGTAGCTGGAAAAGTAGTTTACAGTACATGGACACTCTGCTTTATGATCCTCATCTATCCTTGTAGGTGACTGACCACACGGCGAGCCTACCAAAATAAAGTCCTGCTGCTTCTAAAGATCCAGTTCTTTTAGAAAGGAATCACTTGTTCTCGTTCACTTTAACAAATCGTTTCTTAGAGCTGACTTGTTCATGAACGACACATCACTACAAGGCAGGATGGATCCACTTTTTCATGATGTTTCTGAACCTACCATCTGAATGTGGAGCTGAACTGGAGACCAGTTTCCTGTTCCTAGCAGACAGGACTGGCACTCAGTGTGTTCTTCTGCAGCTGGACACCATCAGCTTCAAGGTTGGACATGTTGCATCTTGTTTTTCTATCATCTCCAGGTCTGTCCATCCTGCTCTTACCTCTGTCATCAACAGCTGAATGTTTTCTCTTCATCTGACCTTCTCTGGAAACCCTGGAGATGCTTGTCTGTGGAAATACCAGGAAATGAAGCTTAAAACCCCCTTTTTCCTCATTTCACCTTCAGCAAGTCGTCTTCATCATGTCTAAATGCTGCCATGTGATAGTTGGTTAGATATCTGTCTTGACAAGCTGCTGAGCCCTGATCATGTTAAACAGAAATATTTCACTCTTCTCAACACATTGGATTAATTCTGAGGGTAGTCCTGTTTTAAGATAGACTACATTACTGTAAAAGATTATTTATTTCTAAATCGGCAGTTATTCTTTCAACTTTGTGACGGCCCGGCTTAACTGTTTTTCTTTTGTTCGTAGGTAGGTGTGCTATGGGCGGTTCCAGTGATCAGAGCATCTGGCTGTAGCGCACCTGCCTATATAAGGCTGTGAGCTGTTTTGCTCTGCCCCTCTCGCTCAGCCCACAGCTTAGTTTGATCAGACACTGACTTGCAACCACTTGACACCACTGATTGTCCACGTTTACACGCTGCATTCACATACTTTGCGTTATTTCTTTAAATAAATACATCTGTGTGTATTTACAGCGTGGTCTTCCCTCATTGTTGTCACGGCTCTCTGTGCCGGTCGTGACAAACTGGGGGCTCGTCCGTTTGTTGTTGTTGGCGTGGCGGCGTTCTTTTTGTTGGCGTGATTCTGCGCGTCGGTTTTGTTCGGCGGGGGAAGGTCTGTGGTTTGCGTGTTTTGATTATGTTTTGGTCTGCGGTTGTGGGGTCTGCTGTGGTTGATTGCTACCGTGTGGGGGCTTGGTGGGCTTGATTTGGCTGGCGTGTGGTTTAGGTCTGATCTGGTGATTTGAGTCGAGTGCGTCGATGGTGGGCTGTGTGGGGCGTCCCTGACAGGTGTAGCGGCGTTTCCCTTTGGATTCGTTGCGGTTGGGGGGGTAGTGTTGTGGCCGCGTGGGTGAAGCGTTTGCTTGGGGGCACATCCGTGGTTGTAGGGCGGGTTGCTGGCTTGCTAGTCGCCTGTTCCCTCTCCAGCGGGCTTTAGTGCGTAAATACCTCCCACAGAGCTGCATGAAGACTAGGGGGAGCTTACGTAGAGCCTGGGGCAGGCAGTTTAGTGGGATTGCTCCATACGGTGTGCGGTGTTTGGGGCGCGCTCGCCTCGCTACTGTGGTTCTTGTTCTTGGGTGTTTGGTGTGCGGTTGTAAAATCGTTTTTGGTTATGGCGGATGTGGAGGCGTTTATTGCTGATCCATCTGAGGACGCTTTGAACGCATTGAGGAAGGAGCAGCTGTTGCGGTTGGCGGAACATTTTGAGGTTGATTTGCCTGATAAATCTTTGAAGGCGGACATTAAGGCTGCTTTGCGGACGACATTATTGGGTCTGGGTCTTTTGCCAATTGCTTCGGGGGACCGGGGGTATGGTTCGGAACCTTTTAAGGTCTCTGTTCCAGCGACGGGTTTGTCCTTTGAGCAACAGAAAGAATTGTTGTTGTTGCAGTTGGAGCATGACAGGGCTACAAAGGAATCTGAACTTAGGGGACGGTTGGAGGTGGAGCGCTTGCGCCAGCAGGCGGAGAAAGATAAATTGGAGTTTGAGGCGCTGTGCCTGACCCTGCGTAAGGAGGAACGGTCGGGGGATGACCGGGAATCACAGTCGCGATCGTTGTCATCTGATAACTTGCGATGGGTGCCGGTGTTTAATGAGAAGGATCCCGATTCTTTTTTTGTATTGTTTGAGCGGGTGAGTGAAATTAGGAAGTGGTCGCCAGAAGAATGTGCTTTAATGCTCCCGTGTGTGTTAACAGGAAAAGCGCAGGAAGCTTATTCTGCATTGTCACCCGATGACGGCATCGTTTATGGCAAAATCAAGGCAGCTGTGTTGAAGGCTTATGAGCTGGTGCCTGAAGCCTACCGACAGCGTTTTAGGACGTGGGAAAAGAAAGCTGGACAAACCTATGTCGAGTTTGTGCGTGATTTGTCGTCGCATTTCAAACGCTGGTTATCAGCATCTGACGTAACCACTTTTGACAGTTTATGCGACTTAATTGTGATGGAGCAGTTTCAGAGCGTTCTGCCCGAGCGTGTAGCTACATATATTAAAGAGAATAAACCCGTCACTGTTGAAAATGCGGCGGTTTCCGCAGATGAGTTCACGCTCATCCATAAGACCAGGTTTGGGAGGCGGGGGTCTCCGCCTATGCGCCGTGTTTTAACGAGTTGTGACAGACCCGCGAGAGTGGAGACATTTTTCCCCGGTACACCACATTCTACTGTAACAGGTGTAAATCGGAGCAGCAAATGTCATTATTGTCATGGGATGGGTCACTGGAAAGGTGAGTGTCCTGTGTTAAAAGCGAGACGTAAGACCGAACAGACTAATGTTAAGCCGGCTGCGCTAGCAGCGTCTGTTTCTGATGAGCGTGTCACCATTATGGGGGAACCCTCAGTGTGCGGTTCTGATGTGTCTGCTGCTTATGCTCCCTTCATCAGGAACGGATTTGTGTCGCTGGTGGGTAATGACACCAAAGTTCCCATTAAGATCTTGAGGGATACTGGTGCGTTTGATTCGTATCTGTTGGACTCGGTATTACGGTTGAATGCGGATTCTGATACCGGGGAGCGCATTTTGTGTCGGGGCATGGGTTTAACAATTTTACCTATTCCCGTGCACAAAGTCTGTTTAGATTGTGACCTTGTTCGAGGTAACGTCTCTGTCGGGGTTCGTCCCGGGTTACCTGTGGACGGCATACATCTTATTCTGGGCAACGGATTGGCGGGTGGCCGCGTCTGGACTGATGTATCTTCAGAAGTGTGCGATGGGACTAAGACGGACGTCGATGTGTCTGTCAGCTGGGCGTCCTGTGCACCTGTTGTTTCCATTTTTCCATCCGATCAGGATATTAGCTCTTCTGCTTGTGCAGTCACCCGAGCAGCAAGCAGGGCTGCAAAGATGACTTCCCAGGATGATGCGTGTGAGACCAGTTTAAACTTGTCCGATTTCCCCATATCTGTGTCTGGGGATGATTTGCGACGTGAGCAGAGCAATGATGTGACGTTAAAAGGTTTCTTTGCCAGCGCAATGTCACCATCTGATATAAGAAGTGCCGCATGTGGTTATTTTGTGCGTGACAATCTGTTGTTTAGGAAGTGGGTTCCTTTAGGCGACAAGGCTGTGGGGACCCCGGTTTTTCAGTTGCTGGTCCCCAGGGTATTTCGCCCTTTGGTGATGAAAACTGCGCATGATGAAAGTGGTCATTTTGGTGTAAGAAAGACGCATCACAGCATTCTTAGGCACTATTTTTGGCCTCGCATGAAGCATGATATATCTGAATATATTAGAACATGCCACGTGTGTCAGATGACTGGTAAACCTAACCAAAATGAACATGTTGCCCCTTTACGTCCTATCCCTGCTGTAAGCAACCCTTTTGAACACCTCATGGTTGATTGTGTTGGTCCGTTGCCAAGCTCTAAGTCTGGGTGTAAGTATCTGCTAACGGTGATGTGCCTCAGCACGCGTTATCCTGCCGCATATCCCTTGCGGTCAATAACCACTAAGTCCATGGTTAAGGCTTTAACCCAGTTCATCTCTATCTTTGGTATTCCTCAAATCATTCAGACCGATCAAGGAACTAATTTCTCTGCTCACATGTTCGCACAGGTGTTGAAGCTGCTGCGTGTTGATCACCGCAGGTCTGCTGCCTACCACCCTCAAAGCCAGGGGGCCCTAGAGCGGTTCCATCAGACGTTGAAGTCTCTTCTGCGTGCATATTGCACTGAGTTGGACGGTGACTGGGAGGAAGGACTACCATGGCTACTGCTGGCTGCAAGGGGGGTGGTACAGGAAAGCACAGGTTTCAGTCCTAATGACCTTGTGTTTGGGCATTCTGTTCGAGGTCCCTTAGGTGTTTTGAAAGACACCTGGGTGCAGGGGGATCCTCCGAAGAACTTGGTGGATTATGTGAACGGGTTTAAACAAAGGCTGATTGTGGCGTGCAATTTAGCAAAAGAGCGATTGGACGTGGCTCAGGATATAATGAAACGCCTGTATGACCGTAAAGCTGAGCATCGGGAGTTTGAGCCAGGTGATCAGGTGCTGGCTTTGCTGCCTGTTGTTGGTTCCCCTTTTCAGCCGAGGTACACAGGTCCTTTTGTGGTGGCAGAAAAAGTGTCAGACTTGAATTACGTGATTGAGACTCCTGGGCGCAGAAAATCCAGGAAGTTGTGTCACATTAATTTTTTGAAGCCTTATTATCAACGTGAGACTGGGTTTCATCCGAATGGATTTAGTCCTGCTGTTGCCATTTGTCGAGACACCGAGGATGACGGAGTGCCTGAACCTGAGGATGGATTACTTGTTGGTCACCTGAGGAACTCTGCGGCACTTGGTAATCTGGAGATGCTTTTGTCGCATCTCCCAGGTCCGCAACGGGAGGAACTTGGGGCATTGATACGCCGTTATCCTGGTTTGTTTGGGGATGTCCCTTCATGTACAAGCTGGGTAGAACATGACATTGATGTTGGGGATGCATCACCGATTAAACAGCAATATTACCGTATGTCTCCTCAAAGACGGACTTTGTTGGAGCGTGAAGTCGACTACATGCTCCAGAATGATATTGCTTGTCCCTCTTCGTCAAGTTGGGCATCTCCATGTATTTTAGTGCCAAAACCTGACAACACTCCACGGTTTTGCACTGACTTTAGGAGGATAAATGCAGTAACGAAGGCAGATTCTTTTCCGTTGCCGCGAGTCGATGACTGTGTTGACCAAGTGGGCTCTGCCAGGTTTGTTAGCAAGTTTGACTTGTTAAAAGGATATTGGCAGGTTCCTTTGTCCCAGCGTGCACAGGAAATAGCATCCTTCATTACTCCCTCTGGACTTTTTTCATATAGGGTCATGCCATTCGGGCTGCGAAATGCCCCTGCAACATTTCAGCGGCTAATGAACAGAGTGGTGGCTGGTTTGGATGGCTGTGCTGTCTATTTAGATGACCTGGTTGTCTACAGTGATACTTGGCATTCCCATCTTCAGAGGATTCGTGCACTGTTTGAGAGGCTGTCAGAGGCACACCTCACTGTCAATCTGGCTAAGTGCGAGTTTGCCCGGGCCACCGTTACTTATCTTGGTCGGGTGGTTGGACAGGGGGAAGTGAAACCCGTCGCTGCAAAGGTGGACGCTATTGCAGGTTTTCCTCAACCAACTACAAAACGGGAGCTTCAGAGGTTTTTGGGGCTGGTAGGGTATTACAGGGGGTTTTGCCGTAATTTCTCCACAGTGGTTTTCCCATTGTCTGAGCTGTTGAAAATGAGGGCTAAGTTTATTTGGTCAGCAGCCTGCCAACAGGCTTTTGACAATATAAAGTCTCTGTTGTGTTCGTCTCCAGTGCTGTTGGCGCGACATTTTGACCGACCGTTTGAGCTCCAGGTAGATGCCAGCTTGGTTGGGGCAGGTGCAATTCTCCTTCAAAGGGATGACCAAGGTTTGGCAAGACC